>NW_019211459.1:18200252-18457983 GCF_002443255.2 Varroa destructor | reverse complement strand
ATATATAAGTTATTATTGATTAAACCAAACTCTCGGGCGCAGTGCAATAATAATTAAGTACATATAAAAAAATTAAACCCTATGATTATTATTTGTAAAAAATACTTCAGGCAGCTTTATTTTTCAAGCTACCTTATCTCTTTAATACTATAAAATTATTATAGTGAAGAGTAGAGCGTTAGGAAATTGCAATTTATTTTTTATTCTATATAGCTTTTCCGTATTTGCAGCTTTCGGTATTATGATCGTCTTGTGTATGATCGCTATTATTAACGGCCATGCAAAAGGTCATCCGAAGGTGGGAGACATCTCAGAAGTGCCGGCACTGTTTGGAACATGCGTGTACTCGTTCATGTGCCACCATTCGTTACCTTCCCTAATCACTCCGCTTCAGCCAAAAAAGGTATGATAAAGGCCGTCTGTTTTGTAGGCGGTGACTCTAAAATGATTAATGTGCCCTTCATTCGTAAATTTACAATTACATACTCACATACTTTTTTTTTTAATCTAATTCATGGTTATAGAAGTTTTGAAGATTATCTTAACATATCTATCTGATTTGGTTTGTTTAATGTTAACCTTTGTACATGTTCGTCGAGCCGATCAGATAGCAGTTGAGTTAAGCGAAGTAACTGATGTGTTTTCTAGTTTTGTAATATACTGATTTTATGAGGAAGTGGTGTTTTGCTACTCACCTGTTAGTCCAAACAAAATCGTATTGTCCTATGTGAACGTACCTGTTACGTGATCTAATTAGTAGGTGATTGGAAAATCTTGACAAAAACCAGTACCTCCATTCGAAAGACAACTGAATGATTTCTATATTTCACAAAGGCATCGAATGATCTCCGCTGATCCATACTTTGTTGGGAGTACTTGGCATTTTCCAAAGAGCCTTTCTTAACGCGTTTTTGATCAGCGATATGGAAAGCTCTGTTGAAGTCTGCCCTTAAGATGAAAGTAGTCGTACTGATTGGTCTGCGGTACCGTGCTTCAAGTAAAAGATGAAATGATTCTTACTAAGTGATATTTTTACTAATTATTGGTAAAATTGGGCTTGTTCTCGATGGTTGCAACATCCGACGTTTTAGACATCGTCACCTTTAATGTCGTGATTTGATCTTCATTATTATTACATTATTAAATTTGAGGCCCAATAACAAATTGCCATGTTACGTAGGATTAATTTTTAGTTTAGGTGTGGCTAGTTGTATAAACTGATTTAACAATGGCTTACGGTGAGGAAACCTTAGGTGCAATTTTGTTTACTATAACAGTGTCGTCGAACGCGTTATCGTGCAACACAGTTAACCCAATCGACGTTTTTTATCCGTATGTGTTATTACTCTTTGTTAGGGAGTGTCTATACTAATACTGTGCGACTTCATACTCGTTCAAGTTTTCTATAATCTTCTGTCGATGACGGGTAAGTGTTAAGTGTAAGTCTACCTTAATATTCTCCTATTGAAGTAGGTTTAGATTAAGTTCGCAGGTTGAACTATATTTTTAGTTGCGATAAACTTATTTAATTGCGTCGGCATAAGCTGATTTAGATACTTGTATTTCTCAATACAATACGAAGAAGTTGAAATTTCAATTAACACTAACGCATTATTAAACTCACATTGGCTAACTAGGCCAATCTTAGACAGGGAAGCATACTTTGGCCATTATATAGTCGTCACATGTTATCTTGTAAGCGACTTCTTTTTTTGCTACGTCGTTGTCATATTTCTGGGCTAAAGTAGGGGCCTCTTATTACGAATCTATTATATATCATATAAACACAATTAACAGCGTCTAACTCAAATATAATTACCCCTGGGGCTTTTCTTAATCATTTTTCCTGTTTCCTGTTAAAATTGCCTTTCGATGCCAGGTGTTTTCACGTTCGAGGTGGTGAAGGATTTGTACACATTGAATTTCGAGCCAAGCATGACACCTTCCGTTGTCCCCGAAATACCATATTTGCAATATTTTCTTCTCGTGTTTCCCATACTTATGGTCACCTCAAATTTCCCGATTATCGCTATCACATTGACAAATAACCTGCGAGCGCTCATTGTTAATCAGGATTCCCCGTGGTGGTTTGCAAAGGTTTGTTATTTTCAGAAACATCTTTCGTACGTAAATTCAGTTCAATGTAATATGCTTCATGAGGGGGGCCGTGACGCCTGTTGCCCCGATCTTACTGGAACGACTTACGAACAGTACAAAGATTCGATATAAAGTGACGCTACGTCACGAACAATAATAAATTCCAATGGTGCACTGTAGTGGTGCGGGTTATCAGATTGGAGTAAGTTTTAATGCCGCATTTTGTGACAATTGTGCGATTTCTACTCCACAGGCGGTCGTTCCGATAATGGCGTTGATTCCACCCTGTTTGATAGCACTGTTAGTGCAAGATGTGGATCTACTCGTTAGCGTTACTGGTTGGGCAACTAATTCAAATTATTCGATATTACGGTATAAATAGAGTTTTTCCAAAACAGGGAAAAAACAAAGCAGAATTCAAGCAATGCTTTTTTCTTATTTAATTAAAGCAGTTACCTTTGTCGAAAGCTAGACTTAAGCATTGCTTCGAAAAAAGACGTTAATACCCGTTTTTGAATTGGTTCAATCAAAGGCATGGCCCTTTTCCTTCGCATAATTGTTCTTCGCGGTTAGTTTTGGATAATCCCTGTAATTCACCTTAACTTACGGCTATATTAGATCATAAATCTATTGTCTGAAACGGTGATTTGTCGAAGTAACTAAAAAAAGTATACTAAACACAAGTAAACTAACGTATTGGTAAAATCCAATGGTTCACAGGTGCATATGCTGGTGCCGGGATCCAGTACGTCATTCCGGCATCACTTGTTTATCTTGCAAGACGTGAGATTAATGCTCGGCTCGGTCCCGGCGTTAAGAACACCTTTGCAAGTCCGTTCCAGTGTCCTTATTGGATTCACTTTGTCATAACGTGGGCCTGTATCTCTATACTGCTTGTCACTTGGAATATCATAAAGAAGTTGATGTAACAGGACGTTTTTCAACCATCTTTTAGCAAAGGCCTTAATTTAAGGGCAGCGTACCAATGAAGGCTGTCCTAAAGCTATAGCCGAATCACTGAAGTACATTTTGCAGAGCAACCAGCAAGTTTACTGCTATATTCTTTCAGTAAACAACGTAATTTACATGAAGGAAAGCGATACGAAGTCTAGAAATACTAAGTATAGTTATCAAATGACTGAAGACAATGCCATGTGAATTTAAACGGTGCAGAACGTTTATGTGGATCGTAAATATGCATGCACTAATACATAGTCTACATTCTATTTTTGTAGAAAATATTATTTGCTACATAAATGTAAGTATAGTTAGAATTCAATAACACTTACAGGAGATTTATTATTGCTACGCGTTGTGTTGCCATAGTTCAATAGAAAGAAAGTGTAACGAAGCGACATTCGACACAAATCAGCGAAGGTTTGTTGGAAAAAGGTACACATACAAGAAAAGTGATCGCAAAAAGGTGCTTGTTTGGCGTGCCTGATATACATGTCGGATTAGGTATGTCACCTGAACAGCAACTCGGAGTCAGTGGACTGATACTAGCTGTATATAAGATGCGGCCAGCGACACCATTTTGTCCGTCATGTAATCGTTTAATTCATAGACCTTTACTATGTTATTCTGAATAATAAGGAGTTTGACGAAGAAAAGGTATACTCTTGTCTTAGATTGTGAATAGATGAGCGATATTTAGAATAGCATTCGGAAGCCATAACTGATACGTATGTGATCTTAAAGATAAGCGAATTCGTTTACGAAAGCCTACAGATAAATGGGGACCATATTCATATATATGGCCGCGAGATTTCTTTATTGTGTCAGTTGAAACAATCCAATATGATCAGTCAAATGTTAATATTCTCCCGTGGTAACGAATAGATTAGTATAGCAGATTGTAACAAGATAGAAAAAGCAATGTGTTGCTTGTTTTTATATGCGCAGTCGATTAGACAAGCTAAGAGCACCTAGCGGCGCTATAGAATCACCCTAGAAAAGGTCACTTCATCAAAAAGTAAGGTGAACAGCATCCTGTTCCTTTCGCTCAAGCTTTAATAACATACAGAATAACAAACAATTCCAACGCGTAACATACAGACGCTTTTCATAATCGCAACAGTGCTTACAAAGTTGTTTCCTTCAAAAGAAAAAAACAAAATTAACTCATTCGAGTATATTTCGTTTATTTTTTTTTATCGTATGAACCAAACATAGTTGTCGCATTGGGTCAAACACCGACTAGATCCAAGCCTGTAAGTAAATGTAATTAACTGATAGTAAAATTAAATTAAACCAACAGTTTTAATGATTTATACTTTCATTTATACTTACTACACGCTGATACAATAGTATCGGTGACTCAGTGTAAGCTTTTTGTGCAATTATTAGTTGTCTTTGTTACTGACAGGGATTACCGTTAGAAAGATTTACAAACAAATACACGAAATTGTGTACACGCATAGATAGCAATTTAAGGAGATACTGTTTTCTCGTAAAACGGACAATTTTGGCGAGGAGAACGTATGCCGTTTCTATACGGGGCGAAAATAAGTCTAATAATGGTTTATGAAGTAAAGTAGGCTTGTTGGAAATTAAAATTGTATAGTTAAGTTGAACGCATGAAATACGGAACAAAAAACAACTGAAATAGAGTGATCATGAAATGCAGTCTTACACAGTATTTCAGAAATATCCCGTCTGTTATCTTGTTGAGAGTACCCTATTTTATAGGGTCAAATATTTTATATAATATATTTTTATATAATAACAAATAGAAGCTTATAATTGGTAGTTTTGCCAAACGGTAGTTAACAACGGCTATTTTCAACATATACATTTTAGTCAGGAAACTCGGCTTCCTCAGTCCATCCTATTGTATATACTATCGACGTCATCCGTCGAAAGTAATCTACTGTTGACACGCATCCTAAACGAATCTATTTCTATTTTCACGCATGTGTAATCCTTTCAGACAGTGACAAAAGATCGATGCTGTGGCACTCACGCTAGAAGCTGTTAGTATTTAAAAATAGATGCTTGCTTGATATCGACGGCACTTCACCTATAAACGAAGTCGTCTGCTAAGTGTCGACATCATTTCTTGGTCTCTAAAAGTCTACTTCATCTTTAAAACCCTCTTCATTCCTGACTCCGAGCCAAATTTGAGGCCCCCCATTCGATTCAGGGCCAGAGAATGCTAAGGTGCAGACAGAAATTCTTCGCTGCAAGAATATTCGTGTGGCTTTTTTGCTGGCTTCATACTCATTCATAACCCAACGCTCCAGTTGTGCTCAGTTTAGGGATCAAGCTGCTACGCGCATTGTATTTTACCAGTATCTTTGCTTAAAACACACACTTTCTATTTGACATAATCTTTGCATGTGTCGTTTAGATGTTATGGCCCAGATAACCGTTTTGGCAGTTTTTTGTTCCACCTAAAAATCGGCAGCAATAGTTTCGATGGTACGAGGTGGCACGTGTTGGGTAGATGTCTGGAGCAGTTGGGGAGTGTACAATTTTCTTTTATTAAACGCTTTTTAATTGTGCCTTTGTGTTTGAGGTCCGGACATGCTGGAGGAGATGGGCGACACTGCTAGCCCTCTCAGTCTGCAGGGATCGACCGCGGCACATGTCATTTGTTTTCTCTTCCACCGTTCGGATCTTTTTAGTTGCGGTTTCCGAATCTATCGGGACAAAACAAAGCGTCATTAGCTCGAGGTGTAATAATAGTGAAAGCTTTATTAAGCAAGGCCCGCAATCTTCCGACGAAATCTCAGTCAAACTGGTATCATAGCATTACTGAAATTCACTACGGAATAATAACGTAAGCATCGATACTCTGTTCGAGGGCCACCAGGAGCGATGTTCATTATCGAAGAACCAGCTGGTGCGAATTTGACGTTTCGCACGATAATCTCATCAGGGGGCTTAAAAAATTTACTATCCAATCTAGGGGTGGGCAACGCTTTTGCAGTTGCTGAAAAAAGCAATTGTTGCTACTGACGTGATGTTCCGATAGAATTGCGTTTTGGATAAGAAAACAATGGTCCTAAAAATCGACAATGGGGCCTTATGTAGGTTTTATAATTTGTAACGTTATGATTATTCGATCAGCGATGTCGTAACCTGCAAGGCTCGATGAGTACAAAAACAATGATACGCGGAGCAATTGGTTTCCAAACGCGTTTTGAAATTTTGTCTGAAGCGGATATTAGCTACCCTACCGACTAGTATTGGGGGTTGGAACTTCTAATTTTAATTTTAGCTGCTGGTCGTCATTAGCATAGTCTGATGAAATTAAATTTCACTCATATTTTTGTGCGCGGAAGCTTTATTCTTAAGCACTGAATTTCTCGTCCTGCTATAGTCAGTGTCTCCGTGAATAGTAGCAACAACGGGATGTCGTTAGGTGTCATATAAGAGCGATTACCTTTTCAAAATCCTCGAGATAATTTTATTTGATTATATAGCGACAGACAAAAAAAATATTCAGAAACTTTTTAAACTATATAATATTTTGTTATGGTAAGAAGAGTCCCGTTCGATATTTTACTTGGTTTGTATTGTGCCAATGAATATTCTCAGAAACATGCGTGTTAGGCAGGCATAATACAGCAAAGAATAGGGATTTTATTATACGATCCGACCATGCACTCCCAAGTTAAGACTGCTCCGCTCTGGTAAAGACTAGAAATCTTTATAGAACAACTGTCGCACATGTGGAACGAAAGCTGAACAATGACTTGCTACTGCGATGAATATATTAAATAACTACTAGAATATAAAAGTTCCGGCCGCTAGCCGCTGGCTATTGTTGGTCTTCGAGCAAAGTCCTAATCGTTCGCAACTCGATGCCAGCAATCAAGCCTACGCCTGGTTAGATCTGTAGAAGGTCAGAACTACGAGACCTTCCGACCGGTCAACTAGCTGTCCCTTTAACCGATTCCTGCTCAGTTGTGCTACTGGGCGCACGCCAGTTAGTGATCAGGCCTTCGTTAGAGGCAGGCCACCCTAGTCGCAACCGATAACACTAATAACGGCATCAGATTGTAGTCAACAGGTCAAGCAAAGCAGTGAAGAGAAGTTCGATTGCAAAGAACTGGTGTCGGCAGAAGGAGGCTTGATGGACAAAAAAGATCAGGGGTACGTCATACCAGGATCAAGCGGTTATGTACCGTACGAAATCATTAGATTCGAACTGTGAAAGCTTCAGACGGACACGTACGTACGGCAATTGGAGGCAGCGCGAGGATGCCGAGATCGCTGGGAGGCTGTAGTGGCAGCGGACGTGAGACCGTTAGCACACCTAGCCGTGAAGAGCGCAGTCGAACGTGCGAATGTCGTTCGACTTTAAGATTCGCGTTGAAGAGACGTAAAACGATAAAACTGCACAAACTCTTTCTTTTAAAGAAAGCAATGTGCCGCTAAGAAAAGCCTCCTGTCGCTACAGGGAAACTTCCTCAATTCAGCGAGCAAGAAATTCAGTGAGTTCGTGACTGCCAGGCGGTTCCTGCCAGAGGAACTGCGTATAAATCTCGGGTGTAGGGTTTTCTTGGGCAGAATTTTTGGACAACAGCGAGGTAATCATCTTTCGCTAATTTTCTCAACGCGGTGAGGGTGGCTTCGCATTCTAAATTAGTCGGAGTGGTTCGAGACTTTATGCCGGTGGACTCTGGCATCTGCAGGGGGGAACGGTCCCAGCGAACTGTGCGAATTCTGCGATATGTGGACGCCATCCAATTTGACGACGAGAGTCAGCCTTAGACCTCAAGACGGCTCGGTCACCTCGAACCCCTACAACGATGCCGAGCTCGTGATGCATTAACCTCGAGCCGCCTGTGAAAAACAGTGATTGCTACACTGCGAGGAAGTTGGAAGATAGACGGCCTCTTATTCAGGCAAGGCATTCTAAATCATGGTGGCCCAAATATATTGTGACCTATATTTACGCGGGCACCCGAGACCCTAGTGTTTTCTCCCTGTTATCAAGGTCACCTAGCTGCATAGAGAGTTGTTCATCGTCTGATGGAAAAGTATTTTCCGAAAAGAGCAATTTAGGCTAGCATACAGGGGCTCACGTATGCGGGTGCGACGTGAGGCACGTACGTTTCTTTCTATTTTATCGCCAACGTATACGCGAATCTCCTGCTAGGAAAAGGTGGGCATGGACTTCATTTGGCAGAGGGAACAGCCGAAATCGCTACGAGTACTATCGCGAAAGCGGAATATACATCAGGTCTAATATAGGCCTTGTTGTGTGTCTATTACCATAGACTAGTACAAGAACACGCCTGATTGCGTTGAAAACCCAAAGCTGTGTGATGCGTTAAACGGTTTTGGAAGTAATAGGATCTAATCAGACACACGCACAATGGAGGCCGCGAGGCTTGGACAGCGCAGCGCGAAGTTGGACCTATTAGGTGCTAGGAAATACTGGTCCTGCCGGATACTTACAGCCCAGTTGTAACAGCTTGAATAATATAGTGTAATTAAATACACGTCTACGGCTATTGACAACGGCTATTGTTCACTGAAATAGTAATAGGAAAATGAGATGATTGTTTTTGCTTTTTATCGTTTATGTACAGTTCAATTTCGGTTAGCCTAAAGCTACATTTTCAAAGGCAAAGTGAATAAAATTACGTTGTAAAAGGCCTTATATGGAGTTATATTACATGCTTAGCCTGGGACTATATAGGCTGGGGCGAAGTTGGGCCATATAACTCACTCCATTTCGAGCATGCATACAATCATATGTCGTCGTCGTTGTTACTTTATCAAACAAACTGAAGGATCCAAGTGGACCTTAGAGCAAAACTTAACTTAGTTCAAGCTTATAAATTAAACAAACGCATGGTAATTTCGCGTTCGTTTTATCACATGTCGTTGTTTGTTAAATATAAATAATTTTTTTTAATTTGGACGACTTCAGTGATATAACGTATCGTGCTGATAAAACAATCTTGTTAGCATGATCATAGGTTAGAATCTTTGTATTGTTAAGTATTTCTGCCAGAATCGTTGTAACTATTAAACACACGTAACCATCTAGGTTTCCGTCCAAGCTGGAAGTTATCTTTGGAGAATGGGACCCACATTGATATTGTGTCTCCATCCTTGTAGAATAACTCGTATATGCGATATTATCTGGGCCATTCAAAGGCCGACTTCATACCAGCAAAACTTCATGTGGACCTACAATAAGCGAATTATAATCCTTGACATAACTCAGCAGTAAATGATCGCAATGCTTTTATTTCTTCAGTAGTAATCACACCTCCGAATGACAAACTGTTCCGCACGAAATTATTACCTTTACGTTTGACCCAGATAATCCTACTAATCCTGCTATTTGGGTCAACTACATTTTCTCGAAAACTGATGATTTGTGGTATTCGTTTACATGTTAGAAGAGTCTTTGGCAATTATACTTTTCCCTTTTTATCCTTTTTCCTTGGCACTAGTTGTTTTCTAAGCTACGGCCGAGCCAATTCTGACCCCTGAAGACCCATCATTCCGAACATATACATGCTAACGGAGTCGCTATTACGTGTAGTTTGGGCTATCCTGTGTCTACACTCAGATGCATATAGGCGGGTTCCAGCACCGCTATCCGTCACTGTATACCACTGAGTCAGTGGTCAAGTTAGCGCGCGGCAGACGAGCAAATATTGTCCCAATTTGCTAGCCATTCCGTCCCTTTGTCCGCGCCTACCAACTGACCAACTCCCTTCTCGCTTCGATTGTGTAGTATACATATAGCGGTGCGGAGACGAACTTGTCGTGTATCTATTGTGCCGCTACATTTGTATTGTCTGTCTTCTTTCGTTCTCGATTGTGCCCCCCGTCCGTGTCTGCTCTGTCTATTTTCGACAGCTCAGCTGCTTCTCGTTGGCCAACTGGCCGAAGCCCGCTGTCGCTTCATCGCTACCTGATAGCAGCTCGCAAATATAGCATGCTACATATCCAGCGAACTGAGACTGTAGTTAGGGTAAGCCTAGGTGTCTGTCTATCGTTTGCTGGCCTGTTAGATCGTGACTAATCGTTTACTTGTATGGCTACGCATAAGCCTTACTCGGATCGGTAACCAGGCCCACGATGAGGAATGTCCAAAATTCAAAACTGCTGTTAGCCTTGTCAATGATGAAACTGGAAGATTATGAATGCTGACAAATACCAAATTTCGCCTTGTGTCACGTAGTATTCCGTCATTGGCCACTGTGGCAACGATAGGAATGACCTGAAATTTGAACAGATTCACAGAAACGCCTTCGGTGACATATCTCAATTTGTTAGGGCATCGACAAGTACATAGAGATAAGGTTGACGATGCGCATGCGATGGGTCGTTTGCTCTCGCAATACTACCTAGGTAACAACCTGATCGTACAATGATACAATAAAAAAACATCAGACGGATGTTCATCCCTTGAATTGACATCGAAAACGATTGGCTATCCCCGCAAAACAGCTCAACTGTTCTTGAGCTAACTCCCCACTTCTAAGTAGATCCGCCTAAAATAAGAATCTGCATTGACTCTTTTCTATATTCGAAATAGGATCACCGCAATGAGTTCTATGATATAAGTACATGAAAGAAACGAATGTAGTTTTTTTCTTTCAATAAATCGAACAACATACGTTTTACCCACCAAAATAAAGCAATAAGGTTCATGAGTAGAAAAATACCAATTTTACATATGAAGTCGTACTCGGACCAAACATTCAGTTCAATATGCTGTAGAACGTTCAATATTGTCCTTGTATTGAACACCTTTGTGAGTTACGATGGCTGGGTCGAAAGGTTGGGGCGGAATGAGGTTGGTATTTACTAAACGAAATTTTCTTCCTCTTACGCTGTTGGGAATTCGGGAAACATCAGACGGGCGAGGGGAATGCAAGCAAGCGGGTTTGCCTGCCCTCGTTTACGACAGATCGCTGCGGGGCTATTTGCTGAGGGGTAGTTCAAAGCTTTAGCAATTTTGCAGACATAACGGTCTAATGCTAATCCAATTGATCAGATAGCAAAGTGCGCAATGAGCTCCCAGGCGGTCAGAAGAACATAGTGAAATATACAAGAAATTAGTGGGAATGACATCGCTGACACAGGCTTGGCCGCAGCTAAAGAACTTCAGGAGTAGTATTCAACTGGCAAATCAACTCTCAATGAATAGCGTCTAGAACAACTTGAAAGTTCCGCTGGGAGATCCATTTATTACGGTCAACCAATCATACAGATAATAATAGCGTACGCTTTTTAAAAGTCTAAGAATTTGTGCGGATCTGCGATTTATTTTAAGGCAGACGATGTTTGTCAATTTCGATTGTAGTGTAGAACTGTATGTAGATAAATCGTGCAGGGTGATGCCGTAATGATAAAGACTGAACGAGGGCAGAAGAATCGTTGCGGAACCTCTTAGTCTTATTGCCTTCTTTAGACGAAAAAACCAGCAGCCAATTGCGTAACTGTAATTCGCTTCTCGTCGAAACTATCATTGATTATCGAACGAAAAAGAAAAATACTGTCAGTATAAAGAAGGCATCGACAGTTTTTCCATCAAAGAAAAAAGCTAGTACGTCATAGTCAATCATAATGCGTATTCGACATTAGTTTCATAGTTTGACGTTCGTCTGAAGTCCAACATATTCATATTTCATAGCAGTGTGGTACAACGATTCTCCGAGGTTTAGGTTTTGACCTAAACCGTGATTGGTTCACACGTTACGTCTTTTATCTGGGGTCGACAGTTGCTTTCCTTACTGAATTTAACTGCTGAGCAATCCCAGTAACAAAATCCATCTAATATAATGTAATCATAACGTAATACGTAAATGGAAAGACCTAGATTGTTTGATTCTGATTGTTTGTAAGTAGGTATCAGCGATCTAGCTCTATTGTTTATTGGCAAATCGTCAATCAGCTACCTTCCTCGGTACGATAGGTAGCAACGCCACCAGCAGGTCATCACCAGAAGCCTATCATTAACGCGTATTCTTAGAGCGCTCGCAAGAAGACAAATTTCCATTACAGTCAAAGTTTTATAGCTTCAACCCTTCCTAGACATCGAAAATGTGCAAGTCCACAGTATTGGCCAACACAACTAGCTCGAGTATGAATGATAACAGCCTGGGGCACACATATCGGCGAAAGTTATCGCTCGCTGAGCTTACGTAAGCTGTAGAAGGACTCGGAAAATCGTTGTGTTGTAAAAAGTCTACAAGAGGCCATTATCTAAAAATCATGCAAAACGTTATAGAACGGCTTAAATCCATAAACAAATGTATGGCAAAAACCAAATTAACTATTTCAACGATATTATTTACCAGTCTTCAGGATTGTAATATGTATTACCCTCTCCCAACGAGCTGAGCTGCATTGATTTTTCAAATTTAACAAACAATATTTTATTAAAACAATAAAAAATACGCACTAACGCATTGCATCGATCATTAGAAAGCTGACAAACGTGTACGTATGGATCCTTAGTTCTCAATCTATTAACTGACCGAGAAGTTTTCGAAGTTCAGATATATTTCCTGTACTTCGATGTTTAGAGCTCCAACAATAAACAATTGTGCCGAAAACCGAGTTCTAAATACTCGCTTGACTAGCAACAAAACAATGACGAAGTAAGTAAGTAAGTTAGAGCTAAAGAGTTGAGAACGTAGCGTAGAACATTTGGCCAGCTTTACCCTCGAAATTGCATTGGCATTTCTGTGTCTATTAGCTAAAAACGAGTGCGGCTATTTTACCTATGATTACGTAACGTTTCATTAATGGACTGAACCATTATTCGTTACGCTGGTACAGTTGATGTCTTTTGGAAGCAGCCTTCTCGATCAAAGGAAAAATAACTACGACACTAGCGAGATGCATCGTTCCTCTCCGCTAGTTTAAAAACTGGCTATACCGTAGCGGTTTGGTTGTATAGAATTCCAAATGGTTGGCATAGGTATGATTTATAATGTGAAAAAAAATATGATATATAAAAGAAAAATGATTACATAAATAGACACACAGTCGTTCGCTGAACCCTCTAAAGAAACCACATTACACATGCTTCGACTATGACGAACAGATGTTAGGAAGCGTTGAAACCGAGGTATATATTATACACACGCACTCATATCTATCGTCACATCGTATCTATATCATGATGAGTACTCTTTCAAACGTCCGTTCGTTTTTTTCTTCGAGAAGCGGTACTGTGATCTCTGTTGACAAAGCGGGCATCACTCATTCCAAAATCATCGCACTGCCGCACTTCTCGTCGAGGTGATCTTCCCGGCAAAAGCCTAGCTAGGCAGCTTTGCAGCAGCTATGCTCAGTACTAGCGTGGTTCGGATAACGCCCAACGTTCTGCCCCGAGGGAGGATTGGTAGTGGCATCACGTCACACCCCTTACACGACTCCCCTAGACAACCCCTCTGCTTCCCTTTCTCGCACAACGTACGTTTCCAGCTGATCCCTTCGGTTCCGCCGGCCCTGGCGTCCCGAATAAGCTTCTTCGTTCCGAGTTCGTTCTTCGTCCATTCCAGAAGCTTCTTGATTAGCGGCTCTGCGGGCCAGGGTCCAAGGAGTTCTCTATGACTCCTATTTCCCGTTTTCTTGCTCCCTTGCTTTATCGCGCTTCTCTTCTCGCTCGGTACCAGCTTCTCTGTCGAGGTTGCTGTTACCCCTGCCGCGGTCGTCGTTCTCTGGCTTGACAAAAAGATATTTCTCCTCCGATACCCTTTCATAGGCTCAGTCCTGCGGGTCTGCACCCCTCTGATTCGCTTCTCTTTTACTTTCAAGTTCTCCTTCTACCATTGGACGAGGAGTATTTCATGTGTCTCTCTGTTAACTCCTTAGCGGCTGAAGAAGCACAGGATCGAAGCACGTCTATATATATGTGGCGACGAACAGTAGTCAGCAATGCTAGAAACGAAGGTCTGTCTCCAGTTGACGACAGCGAAGACGAGAGTCCTCGGTTCCTTCCCCGATCCCTTGTCGTTTTCCGGCAGCGGCAGAGAAAAGAGTAATCACTAGGCTCTATTTTACAAGAAGAGACCCATTTACAAGAACTGTGTCCCAGAAATGGGTTTGCGATACGAGTTCAACAAAATGAAATCGCACTGCAAGTATAGGTTGTGTCAAGCAGTAGGCGCAGAGGTTTAGTGTAGTGGCAGTAGTGGTAGTCGCAGCAGTGGGAGTCTCGCCAACCGTAACACACAGCCAGCGAGGCCAACTGGACACAAGACAACGTCGTTTGAGCAGTAGCTGCTTCCTCCGACATCGTTCCTTGCTAAGAAAGGGATCGGCTCTTCCTCCTTAATTTGTTCTCTCATTTTATCCTACCTTTTTTCTGCTCCTCGTTCTATTCGTCTTGTGGGAGACTTTCCTGCTTGAAGACGCCAACATCCACTACCGCAAACCATTCCTTTGTGCTATTTGTACGCTAGGTCTTCTTTACTTCGTTTTCCTTCTCGTTTACGCTGGCAGAACTTCACGTCGTCTGCGGCACGGCAATGGAACCGGCGCTGTTATGGTGGCCACCGTAGCAATCCCGCAAATCGGCCGATCGCAGCAGTAACGTCCGTAGAAGAGCGAGAAGAGCAGCTTTAAAAAGGAAAACACGTCGCATTAAATTGAATTTAGGCGCCGTTTCTCAGCAGAAGCTGTAACAGTAGGAGACGAAGGGATAGAGCTGAGGCGGTGGATGAAGCGACAGATAGTGGCAGGGTTGACTGCGGACAGACAAAACCGAGACGAAAAAAGGAAACACGGAAAGGTCGGAGTGTCGCCTGATGTTGCCCTCGTTACGCGACTGCCATTATTGCTTCAAGTCTCGAGAAACGTACGAGACATTCTACGACTATATATTGAGGCTGGGCAGTACTAGTAGGTAAGTGCGCGCTGGTTGATGCAAAGACGAAGACGGACGTTAACGCTATTGAGATAACCTTTTTTAAAGCTTTTAAGAAAAATCGAACTGGGGGTCGAATGATCAGATGGTTGCGTCTGCTTTTCTTTACTTGTGGCTTAGCAAAGGTATGCGCTTCGCTACAATCAGCCACAGGGAAATAATGCTAGACTATATAATGCACACAATAACTGTCTTAAGGGAATTTTAAATAAGGCGGTGTGTATATAAGTGCTGTGCTGATAAACAGAAGCCCATTCACCTTTCTTTTTGAAAGGTTTCCTTAATGTTGCGGCTTCCCGCGTCAATTCGAGAGACCTAATATTGAAGTTGTCACACTGTTACTAATATGCTACAACCTCGCTAAGCTTTCAGCCTACGAAAGTTATACATGCACATATGCGCACGTGTACCAGACTCTCCTCCGAGAAAGTGCAAACCGAAACCTGTGAATCCTCAATGGGGCAAGTCCTACTTGTTGTCAGTTCCAGTCAGTCTCTCGTATGCTCCCATCGACCCCTCGTCCTTTCGAACAGCGATTGCTTCTGCGTACCAGCAGGGTATTTCCCGACTCTGGGCACTCACTCTGCTCTGGGCGACTGCCGCTAGCCCCGTCTAACCTCGTCTTCCCGTAGACGGCGGTGCCGCCGCAATGTTTGTCGACAAGTCGGCAAACTCCGCTCGCCCTCCCTTAATCAGTTCGTTAGCCACAGAGCGCCCTAACATTGGTCTGCTAGTCAAACACACAGCCAGTCTTGCTTAATAAGTCTCTTTCTGGGACTTCTTACGCTTCAAGAGCAGTCAAGTTTTCTTCTGGGGGATATGTATCGACACACAGCTATGCGACCTGCATGTTTCCACGACACAGAACAGGAGACAAACCTAACCGAGTCCTAACGCGCGCCTGTTCGTGGCTCGTAAAACGGACGAGACGAAACTATTTGCTGAACGCTGTGATGACGCGCCTAGCTACCCCGAGCACTCTCCCGTACAAGAATAAAGCTAGTTGCTAAGGAGTTGCTGGCAACAAATCGAGTAACTCTCCTTGATTCATTGATAGAGTTGGGATTGGCCGCCATCTTTAGTGGTCTCGATGAACGTGTCCGACATAACGCTCATCGGCCCCGAATATGAACGCTAAGAGTTGCGCCAATGACGAGCGGCTGATTCAGTGTTCATACTATTTGCACGACGATGCTGTATGCATTTCATCGATAATATTGCCAAGGCAGACAAACTAAATATCTATACGAAACCGCAGATCAAACGAGATATGAAATAACACGCAGACTACATTATCTCGTAGTCCTGAATTAACCATGTAACCTGCGACGCGGCCTAGCTATGTTTCGGTGAAGTTAAGGAATCGAAAATGTGATTTCAACACTAGCAAATGCACTTCAAAGAAGCTCGGTAGAAGGATGTCTAAGGTATAAGGATTACATTTTTAGTGGACGTTTTTCTTCCCTTTACGTTTCGTTAAAGTGTCTTCATCATATGATCTAGACAGGTCACCAGTCTTTGAAGATCCAACTACGCTGCGATATTGGGTCAAGCAAATTTTACTATGTAACTTGGTTAACTGTTGAAAGCTCGTCGAGAGATTCGCGAAGGGCGTCTCGACGCATCAATTTCTACATAATTCAGCATGACTTCACATGCATGTCTATCCTTCAATAATAGAAGTCGTGCTGTTTTATTATGTTCTGTGTTAAGGTATATCCGCAATTTTTAAGTATGCGGGAAATTTGTCGAATGAAGGTAAAATCGGATCTGATAAAAGTAACGTTTGTACTTACTGTTATCTAACAAATGTAGGCAAACGTCAAAGTGATACCTTGAAACTCAATTATGGAATATGCTCATTAACATTCAGATTTGCAATCCTATGTCGCGATACCGGTTCGGCCAGTCGCGTCCTAGATCTTTTCTAGTTAATAGATAGTAGTTTTAACGAAAGTTCAAGTGTTTCACAAAAGTGGAACCAAATCAGGTAGAAAGTAGGGCCAACAAACGAATAAACTTAGACACGTTTACCCCTTAGAAATGGATCCGCCTCTCAAGATAACAATCTGAAGACATGGAAGAACCGAATGAAATTCATTGCAAAGACAATACTGCATCTAAACATACGTCACACAGTAACATTAATATCTCGTGCATTTTGCAAGCGAGGATTCTACCCAAACAAAAGGTATCTATGTTCCGCATTATATCGTAGAAACAACTTTAGTGCAGTAACGTGGTTTTTTCCAGGACGCAAATACAGTCATACGTACGTGTGCGCATACAGCATATTATTAATGAGTCACTACAAATGCACGAGGCAAGCTCCATTACCGGCTGACAACTCCCTACTGTGGTGAGTCGTGAAACTATGGTTATTATACCTTAGATTCATAATAGCCTGCGTATTGCATGTATATACTTCCGGAAGCGCGCTAAGGGAACGAGCCTTCTCAGGCGTCGGTTCCTGAGCGAGTGACCACGAGCAGCACGGCGTACAATACGCGCGCAGGAGTCTGGGCGCTCATCAAAGGAGAGTGGGGAACTAGCCCTCTTGCTAGGATGAGTCGACTGGGGAATCAGCGAAGTTACGACGTGGAATCTGCGAGCCTAGCCAAGTTAGCAGCGAGCGAGCGAGCGGCTGGCTGGTAGCAAGCGATAACTGGCAAAGCGGCCACTAGCGATAAGCAGGCTTTCGCTTACAGCCGTTGAGGGCCATCAGCGCGACGAGGATCAGTATCATCCTCGAGTTGCAAGGAGCAGCTCATCCTGACTAATGGACAACAATGACAACAACACTAACATCAGCGCCTTAACCAATCAGGTATTAAGCAAGTCAACATTCTCGAAGTTGGAGTGCACAGCTTCTATCTAAACCTAGCCTGCTTCTAAACCTTGACCACAAATAGCTTCTCGAGCTGGTACCGTTATCGACACGAAAGAGCATATAGCACTAACGGGAAATAGATGCTTGATGTCGAGCCGTACCCATACAGCCGTCAGATGCAGTATCCCGAATAGTGAGGGTAACAGCCAGATTTGTTTTCACTGCTTTGACCAGGCAAAAGTATTTAGACCGCAGGTTTTATCAAACGACGGCCATTGCGGCCTGACCACATTCGTCTAGTCCGTCAAAGCGACACAAATGCTTTTCGATGTTTGAAAATGAACATCAAAAAAAGACAACGTAGATATTTCCACACAGTACGCAATATTTAATGTGCGAATTGCTCAATGTAAATAGTGTAACGTGTCGTTAAAATAGAATTTGAAGAGGTCTTTTTTTGAAAGGATTATCGAATGGGAAGTAAAGATGGAAGGGTGCCGGAACCCGTAACTCATCGAATTGTCTGGCGCGTTTATCAAGCAGATATATCGGGCACGCAACTGAGCATAGGCTGCGCGTTTCTCTATGCGCAAAAAGCTCACTTGAGTATCTTTTGCTGATCGGCTGTTAAGCAGACATCTTCTATCTTGGCTGAGTGTTGGAATTGGTAAGCGCCAGCCGGTGCATCTTCTGCTTCTCAATACCTCTTGGAAGCGCGGAACTCGTGCTCGTAGATTGCACCCCTTCGCATTACACGCTTAATAGACGAAACAGGGGTATCTGCGATGGTGGTCAGGGTAAAGCATCGCTCAGTTGTACGCTAGTCAATTGCTTTTCCTATAAGCTACGTTTCGACTTGTGTGTATGTATGTGCGTGTGACTCATTGTCACGCTATTGTTGGTACACGGCGATACCTTGAATGTAGGAAGGAGGCCATACCAAATCCGCTATCCAGGTCTTATACCATTGGCGCTGCGGTCCGAGTTAAGGGAGCAGGGAACAATCAAATAGTAGTACATAGCTTGAAGGAGCAGGGAAGAACGCAAAATAACGCTTGCGATTCTGAGCCCACCTGTATCCTATAGCAGTGCTGCAGCTGTTCTTACTTATCAAGTAGATTGCGTTACCATCTATTCGATATTATATGGGGCTCTATCAGAAGACGATTCAACTCTACTACGAACGATATCTCACAGATACACTACTAGTGGAACGTTTTTCTTATAGATGTGATTTGCCCCAATGGCAAAATCTTTTATAAAATGTATGGATTTCGGAGGTTAGAGTGAGCTTTCATACGTTCCATTTGTCTGCCATGACTGAAATTTGGCCAACTGTCCTAGAATTCTAGCAACGTTACTTCCATTATGATCCAGTACGCTGTTGTCATACTTACTTGTTTTCCGTGTGAATGAATGAGATTATCGAATTAAAATGTAACGTCAATGGCAACAACATACGAAATATTTGATAAAATGGCAGGGAATCCCAAAATATCACGAGAAGCTTTCGATATATGCGAAGTAATACATAAATTTACACTTCACAGACGACTACAAAAATTCTACGTAGGATCTGTTAACTTAGGCAGGTTACGGCAGGTGAGCGAGTCAAGTCTTCCGATCGTCTCTTACAGATCAGCATTTCACTGGAAATGCACAATATTCTAACGTTTAAATAAAAGACTCAGTGGTATTTGAAGCACATGCTTGGTTAAGCGATCCGCGCTGCCAGGATTTCACGGTGCATCCTGGCACTTCTACTGATTGAAACCACCAGCGACATCGCTCTTCTTGTTCTGCTGCGGTGGGAGAAAATTTAGATTTTCGTACTATTCGAGCGCCTGCTTGCCCCGACGGTGGAATATGCCAAACCTCGTGATTGGAACGCGGGGCGAAAACGTTCGAAGTACTCTCAAAACGAACTTTAGCATAGGACAATAACAACAACAACAACAACAACAACAACAATGGCCAGGTTGAGTGTTGACATTACAGCTGCATAGAAATCCAATAGGGAAGCACCGTGTTTTTTTTGCTAGGTAAATATTATAAAAAGCATTATAGTACGTACAAGCATATCAAACACACCATCTGTCTTAGGAAAACAATTAGACGTCTTCGTGCAATTGTGCAGTGGCGATATCGTGCTGCTAAAAATTGCTAAACATGTTACGGTTCCCAAATTTGAACTAGGGCAAAGTAACGCTAACTTCACATTATTGCCGAACGCACACGAACGTAGTCTCAACGAAAAATGTTCATAGCACAGGAATGCTAATAATTTCAGGTAACTTTAAAGAGCTATTCTTGATAGACTAAACGAAAATAGGACATCAGTCCTATTCGTTTTGCGCTTAGTAATCCCCGCTTAGGACAGTCACCTGTAACTCTGACTCGAATCAGCTAGCCATGGTGACTTGGTAACTTTTATGACTTTAGATTTATTTATTTATTAGACTTTAGAAGAATCGTAGCAGGCTCGAGTGTCTTACTTGAAAAAAACTATGTTGATCTTGCAAAACATGTACATTTTATGCTCATCCATATTTTCGAAAGAACATTTTTAAAATATGGCAATATATCTATTTCGTATGCTCGAGGAAGTTTGATCGTTAATATTTCACTCATATTTATATTGATAAATGCATAAAGTCTGTTAGGATGCCCGATCATCGGAAGAATAGTGCGAACCTCGACTGGGTCTACTAGTTAGCCCAGCTACCCCTGTCTCGCCTCCTGTAGGAAGTTAACGGAGCCTTTTTCGGAAAAACGATGTTTGCTATGTCATTGAAGCGAGTGGCGGACTGAGCCTGTCATCGTTTCAGCGAAGAATCAAATCGTACGTTCGAAGCCAATCTGTAGTGCGCTTAAGAGCTTGCACTACACTTAGTCTACGGAGGAGGCAAAACATATGCACAACTGACCTCTCAGCAAAAAAAACTTGAAGCGCCAGCCCCTTCTAATCATCGGTTCGTGCGACCTTTCCACGATGTAACGAAATGTTAAAAAATAAGTATTGATCTGCGACGCCATTCAAAGCGTAGACTGTGAGAAAACGGCAGACACCTACTTCTATCCATAATGCGTCTCCATTTTGCAGGCTAGCTCTGCAAAGCGTCAACAGCCGTCTTCACTGCTCAACCATCGGAACTGTTTCGGCTATAGAAAACGTTTGTATTGAGTGGTTGAAATCGTGCAACAGTAAGCTTTAGTGAATTTGACTGAAAATAAACGTATGGCTGGACGGGTTCTCGGACGACCTGGTAAATCATCAGACCAATGTGAAGAACAACTTCACGATGGCCAGTCGATGGACAATGAACGACACGACGAAGTAACGCATAAATCGTCTCCTTACCTCTACAAACTTATCCATATTACATATGTGCATTGATTAGAATAGTATACCACAGCACCTTATGAGAGCCACGAAGGATCCCAATTTTTAGCATGTTAATACTTCCATTACACCGCCTTTAGTGATGTATGATATATCAAACTCAATACGTCTGCTTTGTTAGTTAAACTCAATTTGTCGAATTAAGATCGCTAAGGCTTGTGTTGTCACGATCAGAACGCAATACATGGACACTAGAAACTCGTTTCAGAATTGTTTCACAACCTGAGAATTTCATCCCTTGATCATCGATGAAATGCTTAACAGCCAATATTCTACAGTGGTCAGTGCTATTACCAATCTTGATCGACCTCACGATGTCACACCTGCGTTCGCAGAACAGGAACTCCCATTTGAAAAGGGGGTAAGAAGAGGATATACGGTGTTTCATTGATTTCTTAACGAGAAAATCATTTCGAGTTATGGCCGCCAGCCGGACAATTACCGTCGCAGTAACTGCCTCTAACGCCATTGCCGTTGATTGCATCGTTGACCGCCTTTAGCTTCACCCACCACGAGTCTGCCATCTCACGCTGTACACTGTCCCCATCCATCTAAGTAACCTGATTAGCTAAACTAGATAATTAATTAGCTAAATATACTAAATACTCGCAAACCCAAGCGTCACCGGTGTAACCGGGGGCCGTGGAACAGAGCGGGATGCGACAAACGAACAATACAATCTCGCTAGCTTCTCGCCCTTCCAGAGCCATCTGTGTATCCTCTGCTTCTTTTGTGTCCCTTCACTATCGACGGCGAGACTTCAGGCCATGTTCTTACAGGCCGTGTCGAGTCAGCCGGAAGGTCAGACTTTCTTCTTCGTTGTACTCCAGCGTGAGGCAAGTCGAGACGGGTACAAACGGTTGGGGCAGCAGGACGAGGCGAGGTAACGTAACACAAGGCAGAGAGAGAGAGAGAGAGATGAGGAGGTGATTGCAGATGACGCTCCCGGTGCAGGGCTTTGAAGTACACGGTTCTGAGGCCTGGTTGATGGGTAATGCTTGCGGTCGTTAAGGTGGCGTAAGATCGTTTTTTGGAGCCTGTGTTTTTCTCCTTACTACATTCCACGCTAAATTAATCCGAAAGTGCGAAATTCTAACGCAATTTTTGTTGTGCTCAGGAAGTGCTCGACGATGGACTTGAAGGAAGGAAAGAAGGCAGGAACTCGGGAGAGAGGCGGAAAAGCAATGATAGGCTGGCATTGCGAAATCAAGGAAAATAAGAACCACTAACTGTTCGTTTTGTAAAGGACGTGAAGACAGAGGGCGGGCGATCTAAGGGAGGGGGGTTAGAGAGAGGACACACAAAAGTAACCATTCAAAAATACGAAGTAGTTTTTCCCACACTTAAACGAAAGCGCTTGTAGTTGTTACGAGAATTTTAAAAGTTCGCTTAAAAACGCGGCAGGGCAAAGCCTAAGGAAACAAAATTGGTAGTTGAGCGAATTACAGACGGAGCGAATAGGAAGAGAGAGGTTTCTGAAAAGGAAAGTATATCGTATTTAATCAGGAAACCTGTAGGCAATATAGCCCACATATAGAGGTTCCGTTGTCAGAACGGCAAAATCGGATAACCAGCTGTAATATACGATGCTGTATAGCATTTTTAACGACTAACTTTGAGCCAATCCAGTGCACACTAACTCAGTTTAAGTTTGCCACACCTGCCAGTCTACAGTAATTCATTGGATAGAAAAAATAATTACATAATAAGTAGTGAGTATAAACAGATTTCGGCGACGTTATATTAGAGGCGTTTCGCTCTTACGGCTTTTTTTTTTTTTATCTACAC
The DNA here is from genome assembly GCF_002443255.2 of Varroa destructor. NCBI lineage: Eukaryota > Metazoa > Arthropoda > Arachnida > Mesostigmata > Varroidae > Varroa > Varroa destructor. The sequence goes on along the minus strand of NW_019211459.1, from coordinate 18,435,000 downwards.
TGCATCTAAACTCCACAAACTGTCAAAACATAAGCGATTCATGAAATATTTACTGATTCTAGATAAATACGAGATACCGTCGCTGGTACATAAACAAAAGGATCCAGTTCCGGCCTTGAACATGATGGCCGGCGATCGCAGTGGACGGCTGATTGTTCGCAATCAAGAAAGCTTCTATGTAGCGTTTTAATTTTAAACTGCACAAAATGGACGCTTTTAAACGAATCTTATATGTAGTGCATACAGAGCTGTTACCTGTAAACTCAAAAAAAGTTTTGTACACTCAGTTTTCCCTGCCCCTTCCGGACCCGATCAATCTTCGCAAGCTTCATTGGACAACGAGATATTTTACTATATTACAAGGTGTCTCAAGAATATATATTCACTCAAGCAACTATCATTTTCATAATACAAGAATTGCTACCAATTACTTAGAGCCACTGTACAACGTATTCGAGAGGGCATTGGGGATTTTACCAGGACGAAAAGTCGTTTTAACGTATATCCTAACGAAGGTCTTCCAAACAAATGGGTTGGACAAAGAAGTCTCACAGAGTAACCTGCCCGTGTAAGTTCACCCTAAAGATAAAGATTATGACACAGTAGATAATCTAGAATTTTGTTAAGGTTCACTGTTGTCGATAACGTGGAACCAAAACAGTAACCATTTCAAATCTATAGTGCAATCAAAAATTATACATCCTATGTAGATTCACAAGATAGATATACTGAGGTTAAAATCATTAAAACTACATATACAGTTCTTTTGGGACAGCGTATACTAGAGCGGAAGGAAATCGATCTAAGCCTGTTCGTTCGAACGAAATGAAAGCGCGAAAAGGCACCAACGAAAAACAGAAAAGGACTGACTTTAAGACGTGAAAGGTAGTACCTTAAACAGATAGATGAAAAATAGGACACAGCGAACAAACGAATTTCCCGTCTCCGTCCACAGTTTTCGTTGTCGTCATCGTAACGTAAAAAACTTAAGATTCGCAACTTTAGTCAGTCGCTCGTTACAGAATAACCGGTATTTTTGTGTGTAGGTGTAGGCTATTAATGATCGAGTTCAATATGAAGCGATCCTCTATTGGTTTTAAATATTTGGCCTATATAGTTCATATATATATTAGAAGAACTGTACTATATATTTGAGTGTAGCGCTTGAATATGTCGTATGAAGCTATAACGGAATATGTATGCGTAGCTAATAATATTGATGGGTAAACTATTAGTTAACAACAGATTCATTTATTTTAAGGGTACAATCTAAAAGTTGTATCGATAATATATAACAACTTTTTTTTGTAGTCGAAATATCGCTACTATTTATCCAACTTACGTCTACAATCCGCCGAAACATGCCAGAACCGGACCAATCAATGCCTGTTGCTTTAGTGTTTACCAAATCGGTTTGGTTAGAACGCGTACTCGCAACTGCCTTCTTTTAAGGAACGGGACTATTTTCAGTGGTACAGGCAAGCGTCTTGACGTCGATTCACGCTTCCGCTTCATTGCGACCGGGCCATTAAGCTGTCGTTCGCTCATGGAAAACTACACGTTCACGAATCTCCATACATAGGGGTCATACAGCGGGCCTAACAGCTGCTACCACCATCACTCGCCGCTTCGTCTTCAGAATACACCATGAATCAGCAAAGCGTTTCAACCGTAGTCACGGCGCATTGCAATCAACTGTTCAGATGCGCGTCGCGGACACGAGGCACAACTCAGGCTCATGCTAATCCCCTAAGCCAACTCGGTCGCGTACTATCGAGCCGGTGATAGTGAGGGGACCACTTTATGGGATATACTTCGCAAACGTCCTTTACTGTAAACTTCCCCAGAAGCAACTTAATCTCCTATTTATTCTCTAGCCACCAATAGCCACTGTTTTAGCTGCCACGGATTCGCCATAGGCATTGTAGCGATGCTAGCAGGGCATAAGCTGTCTGAACTAATTCATCCTTACCCAGAAACCCGGAATAGAAACGAGCGGTTCTTATCGTTTCCGCTCCCTGCTATTTGCTGGGGTCTCTCTGTGCACCAAACCATTCGATCATAGTAGGGTGGGGGGTGGGGGGTGGGGGGCGCGGTTAACTTCTACAGCAAAAATTGTGACGCCAGAAACTGTTTTATCAGATTTGTCTGGAGTGGTGGGTTACAGGTAACATGAAATACGTAAAATAAGAGTTTAGTGTATCGTTTTGTTACAATGGAGTTGAAAAATGTTTACCTGGAAATCGATATTAACGGAAAAGGGGTTATCTGGACTTTGGAAAAATTTCCGTAAATGAAAAAATAATTACATTAGTAATTTAATTATTATGTTGTAGACATAGTATTACATTTTGAGATGTTGCATTCTTCACGCCGATAAATGTTTTCCTTTAACGCACCGTCTTTATTTTAGGACATTTAAAAGAAAGTATTTGGAGGCTTTCGCAGCGGGCTGGAAGATTATGGTCATAATGCGTCATCAGATCCATGGTTTTCCGTGGGCCACAGCTGTAACTCGTTGTCCGTCGCCAGGTTCACATGAAAAGCACCTTGTAGTGATGACTTTAGTATAAATTATATCGTCCCACAATGCTAATGTACGTTTGTCTATGAAGGGTGCGTACGAGCGTTGGTTCGAAAGAAATGCCCATGGGCGAACACCCATGGAAGGACGTTTGTCTCAAACTCACTAAGACATTCGATCTAGTGCTCAGAATTGCCTGCAATTGTATGGAGCGCAGTATATTCGCGGCGCGCTTAGGCTAGGGGCATCTACAACCCCATCTTGTTTTGAGATCTAATTCGCTTTATAATATCCTAGCATTATACTATGCAGATATAAAGTTGGAATTTTGAGAACAGCTTATCACTGTTAATGTTATATACAATTGTATTTTTGACGTTTTTCTTATTTGTGACCGTCATGTCTATATTGATAAAGTCCCTCTCTCTTTTACATGACTTTTTAGTATATATATGTTGCATAAGCAAAAATACGAAAAATATTTGCCCCCTACAAACAAAGTGTGAGGGGGACATAATCCGAGGACAAAGGACAGACACTATACAAAGACCTGTCAAGTTACTTTGTACTTTCGACGGACTAATGTATCGATCACCTTAGTGTTTAATTTTTGCCTGTTTATTCTGAAATGTCTGTAAAGTGGAATGAAAAAAGGCCGATCTTAATATTACAAATGCTTTGAACTAGCATTTGGCTGGTTCGTTTCAAAATGGTACAGTTACTGCTATAACGGCCGTTGTTCTCCGAGTCCGGCATTTGTTGTGGAGGTAAAACATTAAATTGTTTTCGTCAACCGGCAGATGGGCTACGTTAGTTTTGACACAAACTTTATCTTTACAATTATAAAAAAAAAACGTCAAAAAAAAGTTGTAACGAGTGCACAGTTAATATCCCCCGTTTTCTCAGCACTCGCATACGTTCTGCATATACAATGTAAAATCATATAAAAAACAAACTACACTTAAGCAAATATTAGTTTCTATGGGCTGTAGCTATTCGTTGTCCCAAAACAGGGAACAATATCCCCCCAATTCTGAACGAAGCTTCACATAATAACAAGAGAAGAATTATACATCTCGACCGTTCTCGGTGTTACCCAGAGTCTTCAGCTCCTCCATCTATGCAGGTTGCCTGCAGTCTAATCAAGTTATGCTATTCTCTTTGCTTGCAACAGCTGTAGAGAGGAAAACATGTTACGCCAGCTGGACAACCTTTCCCCCTTCATACGGCTCGTTAGAAAAGCCTCCCACTATAAGGTAGTAGGATCATGCACCAGGCTGTCGCTTTTCGCCCTATTATGGGTCATTATTGTACCGTTGCGAATGGATTGCTTGAACTGCTATGTGCAGCCATTCGATGTTTTACTTGTCGCGTTTTCTAAGCAGTACTTTAAAGACCCGGGGTTTCCTTTACCTCACGAAGCACAAACTTGGAGACCAAACGGATGAAAAAATACGAAGCTAATCTCAACTGTTGATGGATTCAGTTATGTGTGAATCCCGGTAATGTCCTTGGCCATCTTCTGACCCTGTGTCACGTCATACCTAGCTTGCTCTGTCATAACTATATATCCAGAGACGTCTGAACAAAACGCTAAAATTCACAGCACATTCCATAAAGTGGCATGACTGAAAATGTTACATAGAATCCTCTTACCCTAAAAAGCGTGAAAGAATATTGTTCGCCGCTAACAGTTGCAAAATATGCCATTTTTCTAAACGAGACCGTAGAATAAAGCAGTTCAGTAGTTTTCGCCAGAGCACAGAAATCGCATTGTAAGGACAGGTGGGCGGCATCGGTGCTATAGAGCTGGGAAATAGGCTAGTAAATAATTTTTCTAAACTGTCCTCTGTTTACGTTCGGCAGAGTTCATCGACTAATTTTCGAAATTATCTAGAACAGATACGTCATTGAATTACAGCTACTTGGAACGGAGCGTGGCCATTTGGTACAATCAATCGAAAGCTGGGTCATGATTTGGCATCATGACATCTCCCGTTAGCTAGATATAATCTCGACAGTTGATTATTTGTTTGGTTTCCCATGCAGCCGAAAATAATGATATTATTCATTGATCTTGGTTAGAGCGTGCGGATAGTTTTTCGAAATGGGCGCTAGTGTCGCGTCTTACTTAAGGGAGAATGGCGCCAATGCCTTCCCATAGAACGTACAATTTGACCAGTTAGCAAGACAAGTGTACAGATAATAGAAATTAATTATTGTACTATTATTATTTATTATATCATAATTATAGTAATTGAACAACTAATGCTTCGAAACCGATTAGGGTGTGCTAAATTTCCATATATGATAAAAGATTCTCATATGTGGTGGCTATCCTGCTATACCCCAACAAATTCGAATGCGTGACAAATCAAAAAATAGCGTCTTAGAATAGGATTACAGTAATGATAACATTTTATCATTTCATCATAACATATCATCATCATGTAGTCGTTCAAAGAAATATGTTTGACGAGAACATTCGGGCATAACGAGCGAAAAATACTGAATGGATACCAATTGAGATATTAATTCCCTGGTCATCGTACCGCATAGCGGGGTCCTGGCGTAAATACACAGAAGGTTTATACAAACCTAAATATAGGCCTGCAGGTAATCCTTTTGTATTTTTATTTGCTTTTTTTTTGTTATTTTTCGTACGCATGCTAAATAAAAAAAAAATACACGAAATAAATGGAGCAATGCTTTGAAAGGCTGATATAACGGCTACATGGCGAACGTGTGTGGAGGGCATTTTTTCGTTAGTTTGTCAAAGGTTCTGCCGTCTTTAGTCGCTGAATAACAAACCAAATTATCTGAAGGCACCAACCCCCTTTCAGAGCAGTGATTCGCGTTCATCGGATAGCCTAACTACTGACTTATTTAGTAACAGCTTATAGCCTAAGTCGTGTAAAATAGATAAAGCGACAGAGTAAAATACGAATGCGACAGCGATCTCGTTAATATTCTTTTGCAAGACTTTCGTACATATACATAGGAGTCAATGCGACCATTATGGGGTACCGAGCCAATATCAGAATCGGCGTCCATTAATATTTTTGACACTTTAGTTTTTCTATAATGATCGTATATAATGACTACTTCTTCAATAAATGTACGTTTTACCTTCAATAATTACTGCCTTAAATAATGGATAATAATAATAACTTGCTGACGTAGTAATTCCATTGAATTAGCAGAGTATCGAATGCTTTCAGAAACCATTAAACATAATAGATCCGTTTTCATTTTCTGCACGTCGAGAGGGACGGTCCACAAATCATGAAAAAGGTCTATGAATCAATAAGAAACAAGAATCGATAAACTAATTGCCCTTCCTCTCTTTCTTTTTCTTTATTAATTCCTTTCTTGCTATTAGATCCATTCACGTTACGTATATTTTTTCCAGACCTTATTCATGACTTTGTACCTTTAACATTTACCATAACGGTACGGTGTTAAAAATCTTTCTGCTTCTCTCAGTCAGTTGCCGTGTATATTCCGAATACCTGGCTGCGTATGTAAATCTGTATTGGGTCGACGATGTTTTTTTGCCTTCTATAAACATGTCCAGAATGATTCATTAAGCAGACGCCTCTCTTTGTTTCTTTTCCCCTCCCTCTACCTCTCTCTCTCTCTCCCTCCCTCCCTCCACCCATGGCGTCATGGGGTACGGCTAACCTACGTACCGTACGCCAGCCCCAGCGCCACTCCAGAAACATTCTAGGAGCACCTTCCTAATGAATTAACAGCGATATCACACGTAGTAGCGAACACTTGTGGATGCGTCGAGTGGCACAACCTGTTACACACACGCATATACAAACATACCCAGTGAGTCATATGCATAAAACATCACTGCTATAAAAGCGAGTACGTCAGCACCTTAGGCGTGTGTTTGTACCACACAGAATAACCAAAAAAAGGACCATCCATTGCTTTGTCTGTTGGCCTTTGTCCAGTTGTTAAGAGAAAGGTTTCATATACAATGTGCTGTAATTTCACCCGTGATGAGAAAAACGTTTTTAATGAAATGACTGCAAGGTCTGAATAGAAGACGGCATCTATAATTAACTTGAGATTTGTGAAAAAAAATAGCGAATTACGAAGGCCATTAACGAGAAGGCCACGATCTACTTAGACCGAAAGGACGACGACACGGATTTAGCTTTGCTAGCAATACGTACCGCCAAGAGGCCTCTACACAGAAAAAAAAAATTAAGAGAACTTGTCTTATAATGTCCAAGAAGATTATTTCTTATAATGCTATCTTAAGGTAGTAAAAAGAATTAGAAGCAGCTTAATTATAAGAGGAAACACATACGTAAGCTTCCTACGTAGCAGTCCTATATAATATAGTTAATGTGCACGATCAGCTTTTGCATCTTGCGTTTGCTTTTACGAATGTTAGATCTTCAAGATTTTTACAAGTTTTATATGGACAGCCGGAATACACGCCAAAGAAAGGAATAAGTAGTTAGTACTCAGGGAATCTAGGTTTGCTTACGCTTAGTTCCTAACAATATATAATACGGTACGGTCATATACATACCTGCAATACTTCCATATGAAATTTGCTTAAGCGAGACATATCTAGTTTAAAATACCGTTCTCATTATTTTCTGCAGAAGTTTTTTTCTATTTTGTTCGTTTTTCGGAAAATAATTTTTTTTAGCGGATCGACCTCATTTGTTCTTATAGAATACAAAATGGAACAAAAGTATCTCTCCTATAACTCAATCTTAGATCTAGCAAGTTGACCTATTGATCCTTTACTGACGCAATCACTGGCGGATTCGAATGAGAGCTGAAAGTTCGTCGAATTGTTGGGCATTCGCTGAGCCCTCGGCTTCATCTTGTCGAAACCATTTTTCTCAGCCTTCGTTGTTGGCACGATGTGACGAGACTTTCGGGAAGAGTCCGGCAAGGCCCGCTGCCGGCAAAAGCGGCGCCGAGGCTCGAGAAAGAAAAGGCCAATTTAACTTTTGATCCCCATACCCTCTAATAGCCGCACAACAAATCCCTTTCGCTGTCGTCCATTGCCCATTGAACGAAGCAGCACGACGTCACGGTGCGGCACAGACAAATAACCGATGTAGAGACACTTCTGTCGTTGGACAACGGTTACACGACATCGGGCGACCCACCGTCGTATCAGCTGCAAACTGCCGTACATCGCCGTTTTTTCCGTGCGCCCGAATCTTCTATTCACAAAAGATTGGCATGGTTAGACGCGCCTGAAGAATTGACGCCAGCTCTGTGTCCCTTTGGCGTTTCTCGACACACGTTAGCGGCACACAGTATCTGTTTGGGACAGCAAAGCACCCGTAATGTACGAAGCTAGTCTTCTAACGGTTAGATGTCCTCAAAGGCAGACGCCCAACATCCAGCGCTCGACAGCAGGGGGGGATAACGGGGCCTGCTGAGCAAAGAACGAGCGAGAAGGAAGTGGAAAGCAATTTGTTTTGTCGACTATTCCACGTTCGCGCCTTGTACTTGGAACAAACTTAAAGGTCATCTCAGGCCTCGTTTAGTAAACTCACCCTTATCTCGTGGTAGTACTGTTGCCTTCTACGTTCTGTTTGCCTGTGCAGTCGGTCCAAGCCGCAAACTCACTGGGTTCTTTGCGCTAGCGTTCGGGCAGCAAGGGCGCTTGTGTACAAAGAGGGGTCCGACGGGACAAAAGGGTAACAATGTAATGTAGATCCTCCGTCGCCAGAGTTCACCATTCTCGTTTAGCCTCAACACAGATATGAACTAAGTATTTAAACGAGATTTCTCTCTGTCCAGGTTTCACTCTCCTCCATCTATGTAGAACATAGGCACAGTTGTCACGAGCTCTAGCTGCTATACATATAATTATGCCTTTATGCGTTTTTTGCGCACATGCTATTAGGGCTTTACCAGTAATTTATGCACAGGAGCCATGAAATCTGGATGAAATACAGATGTTTCGAACTGACCGTGACAACATATGTTGACTTTGTTCCACATAATATTGCCCTCGAGTCATGCAAGAACCATTAAGAAATTTAGAAAACTATAATAGAAGTTGCCCTATTTCCTCATGAATGAAACTCTAGTGCCAAAATTGCTGATATTTTTGAGGGATATTACAACAAAACTAGAACACTATGTCTCCGTTCTTTGTTCCAAGTTGTCATTGTTTTTTTAGCCTGGATTTATTTTAAATTTTCTTGTGATTACAATTACTTAAATGCAATAGCGAAGTAGTCGTACCCATCACTAGTCATAGATCAACGGCCTATCAATTCGCAGTGTTCGCTTTCAATAGACTCAATGACCACACCATCATCTCTTCACGCTCGTCCAGTATCTGAGAGGATGGTATAGAAACAACGACAGTTGAGCAATAATGCGTTATTACAGCTTTAGGCTTGACGCTAATAGCCAGCTAAAAATATCCGTAATTTCAGTAGCGTACAGACGTGATTTAAGTAGCAATGCTACCTTCATTCTCTCCATCTCACTCTTTTTATTCCACACTGTCTTCCATCATGAGCTGTGCTACTCTACCTCCTTCTGGCCCTGCTTCGTCCAGCTGCTCCGAGTCTTTATCCTGCTTTGCCCCCGAAATGTCTCGCGTTTGCACTCTTAGAAAACGGATAGAAGTCGGGGGGTGACATTTCCGTTTCCGCTTTGTTCGCTCCGCGCGCCCTTGCCGTCATTGCAGCCTGCTCACTGCGTGAAAGCGTTGAAAGCGCGGCGGCGTCGGCCCTACCGACGTTGCTAGCGGCGCCGGAGACGGCACGTTTTGAATCGCAAGTGGCATCGCGGGGGGATTACCTCCTCGGCAGGCTCCAGGCTTTGAGCCCACCAAACGACGACTGAGCAGCCAAGCGACCGAGCCACCTAGCGCCCCTAGGCCCATACGCCAACTAACACCATCGCTATTGCTTGGCATTGGCGTCACCACATCACCCCTTGGCTTGTGTTTGCTCTAAGCCCTCCACATTTTTGTCCCTTGACGATGCCTTGCCCCTGGACGATGCCTTAAGCCGGTAAGGCTTATGCGGTAAGGCTTTCGTTGCCCCGTCCTTCGCGTATGTCTAGCGTCGCCTCGTTGATATATGTGGCCAGCTAGAGGTGGCAAGGCGGCGTGGCCGTGCCGTTCACCAACCCCCAGTGCCTTACGCCCACAATGAAGCAAATGGCAAGAGGTGAGTTTCTCGCATGAGCCTGAGTTTTGCTATGATAGGGGCGAAATGAAGCAAGGTGGAAACAGACAAAATGTGCTCCAATAGGCAGAACCCTACCATCGGGGGGCAATAAATGTGCCGCAGAAATGCACGCAAACCGATAGACATAGAAACTTTTCACACATGAAACAGTTATACGGATCGTTGTCGCACACAGATACATACAAAACGAACGAGCCAAATAAAGAAAAAATACAAAGAAAAAACACCGAGGGGCAAAAATGTGACAGTAGAAATAAAAGGGAGGAGTGAAAAAGAATGAAGAGGTTAATGCCTGCGAAGAGTTGACGGTGCGGAAAGAGAACGGTAGCAGTGTTGACGCTGGAAGTGGGGGCTAAGGATAGTACTACGGATGCGGTATCAATATGAGACGTAAACCGACAGCCTTTACGACGGGAATACTTAAATTAGCGTAAAGTGAAGATAAGTCGACTTCTCGAGAGAAATATACAGGCGTTGTTGCTATGATGACGGCTGCTTGATTGTAACGTAATGATATTGGCAAAAGTCGACCAAACGATGAAAAATCAAGCGATGAAGCTGCAGGTTGCGTGACAGACAAGTGCCGCCAATGAAAATCCAAAAGACCGCTTTGATTAGCTTGCTCTTTTTTTGTATAGTAGAAATAACGTTTGCTTAAATGGATTTCTTTAAATCAAGTATTTCCCATCCTCTCCGATGGTAGCAAGAGGTTATGATTTGGATGATAAATGATAACAAATCAAAGTGTGCTTAATGCTGAAATGTGCTTTGTAAAATATAAGAGAAGCAGTGTATTTGCTGAGTTAACGTATCTGACGCATGCTGTTGTTGAGGAGAAGACTTGATAGGATCTTCAAAAAGGGTGAATCACGTTTCAGTATTAGGAACTGATTGAGTTATTCTATAGCCATACGAACCAAAACATCATTGGTTAAACCAGAAACAGCCCATCGTTCAACTGAAAGATTTAATGTAGTTCTAATATGATAATTAATGCTACTCTTCAATAACTATTGATATGATGCAGGATGTAGTAAATAATTGTACTTGTGTAAACGGTGGTACTCGTGTTTTAAATGTTGACATATATAAAACCTGACGTACACTAAAACTGCATTTACCTAAGCGTCCTCGAGCGTTGCACGCGCCTGAGCAGGATTTATGCTACATAAGGTTCGTACGGTAAAGTAATGCGTCACATACGAGGGACGCCTCAGTCGACAATAGCAGTTCGACCGAGGCGATTAGCAGACGCTTTGCTAGAAAGGAAGCGTCCTATAGTCAATCTCCGTGAGCTCGGTACGCGACGCGCTTACAGATAGTCTGTGACAAGTTGCGAAAGCTTCGCTCCCGTTGACACCCGTAACAAGCGTCGACTGCAGCGCATCGAATGAACCCATTCGGACAACCCGAAACGCTCAATGAAATCGCGACATAGGCCAAAACGGCCAGACTTGATGTGTAATGAACAAATAACGGATGGACAGTTAACTTTATTTTGGGTCGCCAATCGTTTTATCGTTGTGCTCGTTACTGTTAGGTTGTATAATAGCCATGCTACCATTATCGAAATATACCTATCTGGTGACACAGATCAGAATGGCAACATGAAGGAGACTGGACTTCAAATTACTGAAGTAAGACCTATAAACAATTAACACGAATAGATTCAATTACAAAAAAAAAAAAGGATATAGGCAACTATGTGTTGAATTATCATTTTTATGCCGTATACTTAGATAGATATAATCATAAAACAAGATTTTGCTGAGACTAACCAGTGAATCTTTAGCTAATTTCGCATGCAGGGTATATCACCGCGGATGAAAATCTAAGGTAACAGAAGAACTACAATCTTGGAAGCCAGACGTATAAACTATCGTGAAGAGACGTGGAGGCGAGAATCGAGACGAAGTGACAAATGTACGTATATTTGTCGCTATGTCTAACGCACCGCATCCGAACGCTAGTACACACCAAATTCTCTGTGTGTGGAGGCGCCAAAACACCAATTATTAACCGACAGAAAAATTTGAGGGTAAAAAAAACACTTGAGAAGCAATTGCAGACATAAACAACATTGAAGTCATAGACTGAATAGAAATTCGCAGACGAACTTTAACGCTGACTAGCATCGAGGACCAAAGTTTACTTCGAATTCGGTGTTAATACATCCGTATAAGCTTCTATTTAGATTGCCCCATTGATAGAGGGCGCATACACTTAAGCAACGTTCAAAAAAGAGTACACTTAAACATTTGTATCGATGCAATATCGTAATCATCGACTCCATATTGTCTACCAAACGGTGATCACGTTTATCTTGTATAGTACTTATAAAGCTCAAGTCAATGCTTCTCGACAATAGTATCGCAGCGTGGTGGGTGTCATTTTGAATATAATACGTACAAGACGTATAATCATGCATAAGCCGAACACACTGGTACAAAGTCTCTGCTGGGTATTATACCTCAGGCCTCCTAGATGTGAGCCTTATATCACCACCCATCGGAATCCACCGCAACGAATTGGAGATCCTTACTCGACAAAATACGGCTTCTTGTATACTGATAAAACAAAAAAAAAAATAGTGCCGATCATGCAAAAGCCATATGGAAATCATATAGTCAAGAATGTACATACGCTAATTTCTGCTGGGGTGCTTATTATTTCTTTATAGAAAGTCTTAGCTCATACTATCCCTGGCAGTCTCAACAGCCCGTTTTACATACGAATATAAAATTGCAACGGGTGGTCTCCTCGCGTGCTTTCCAAGGGCAATCGGCAACGTATTTCTTGGGACGCCGAATGTAATTTAAGTAGGACGCCCGTTCGAACTTCTCGAGAATATTAAAGTCGGTGACCTGTTAACGAGATGGAACCGAATAATGTATGGAGCGGGATTTGTTGTCCTGTCAATAAAAACTAGTTGTCAGCTTTGTTTCTAGCATAGAAGGAGCTGTACGATAAGTTTTTCAATCTACATTCTCCTCATTCTACATATAAAATTTGTTATGAGTGATCAATGCAGACGGAAGATTTCGACAAGGGTATATTGAATTAACGTCTCCTTCAACCTTGGCATATGCACAGGAGATCGCTCCACTGATCTCGTTCAGTCGTAAAGCAAGCAACAGATTTTAATAGTAAGTACAGATTGGAAATACCATACATAGGATCCAGAGATTCATTTCTTGAGGCTTGTGTGCTAAGCAAACAAACTTACTCAACGAAGACGTTCTATGAACTCGGCGGTGCGCCATTTAGATATTTAAATGCAGGACTTAACTATTACAATGGATTCGTGCCGAATATAATAATGATAAAATTAAGGTATTTTTAAAGGACGTTTTATGCGTCCATAGAGTCTATTTCGTCAAGTAAACTAGTGGTAGCTACGGGATTTGTCAGTACCGACGTTTCGAATACACTCTCCCACCAAATGCGTTTTGTCATATACTATTGTTGGCATTTTCGTAGCAGTGGGACGTCTCGAACAACCACCATATGTATTGTTCGAGCGCAAACTTTGGGACTTTATCCTGGGGAAGACAATGCGCCCCTTAAACCACAATGTTATATGTCTCTGTAACTATTGAAAGCATCCAAGTACTAAATAACTTCGAAACTATTAGTGGACGATATTTCATGCAAATATTTACCAAATTTCGTCTGTTAGTGAAGCGCAGTAAAAGCTATTCGTATCTGTTGGATCGCCAAATAGCTATATATATATATATATAATTTCTTTCTATATAATATAATTACCAATGTTGTCATACATGTTTTTTTCGACGGTCCTCCAGTAAAACCGTTAACTTGTTAAACTTCTGTCTAGCAAATACGTTAAATATGTTATAATCGCTAAATATTCTAGGACATTTAAGGCACATCTCGTAAGTCCTTTTCGATTAAACTTTTACACTAACAAGATACGAAATGGCTCGCCTTTTTTTTTAATTTATAGTAGTATACACATAATTTATCAAGCCTCTCTTCTACAAGATAGAGCTTCCTTACTTAATGTCGATTTTTTTCCACCAAAGTTTGTAGCATGCGTGATGAGCTGGCTAGTAAAGGGTAGAATTGCATTTTGATATTATCACCAGTCAGGAACAGCCAAGTGTGAAAGCATCCATTTCAATGTGATGAGCTTGTGGGAAATCTTACAGAACATGTAACAGGCTGCGTACAGAAACAGGGCCCAAGTGACCGACTTTTATGAAGCTACAATCGTTCCTATACGATGTATACACACACACACACACACACACAAAAAGCTTCAGACAGCCACAGCCATATGAATTCGAAAATTGAAATAGACATGTCCCGGTTTTAATATAACGCTAGTTATTGGCACGAGACTGTTTGACACTCCAGGCTTTTTTAAAGGAGATTGCTTTTATTGTTTTTTCGACGCTTTTATTACACTCATGCATGACAGCTAGCTTAGAGGCAAGAGCATTCAGCTTTCCGGTGTTTAAATCCCCCCTTACGCTCTTTATACAGCAGAAACCATGTGAAGGTTCGTTATAGAATCCTTCCCATTGCCATTTGTTCGTCCGTCATTTGGGGTACATGTTTACAAACCTTAAATCTCCATCCAACTTCTACTCTCCTTTAGCGGGGGCCCGCTATCCCGCTTGCATAGCTCAAGTCTTTAAGCGATACGACGCGAACGTATCGCCTTTAATTTCCCTTACATACGACCAAGTGGCAGGAGGGATTTGTCATGTCTCCTTACGGATTGCGACCGACCATCAACGGACCCGAGGAAGAGGCAATACGACCGTCAAACCTAGAGGAAGAGAAGTGTTATGGAAAGCTTAACTCCTCTCACTGTGCAGTACAAGAGCTTGAAATCACTCCAGTACACTGCGAGACGGTAGTCGCTCGGTGCCATCTTGTTCCGACATTATTGTCGGAAAAGGGCGATCTAAACGGCAACACAGCGGCGGCGGCGGCGGCGGCAAATGTTTACGACTTTCCTCATGTCTCCGCGCACTCTGTTGTGTATCATTATGCGGACGAGCGTATCATGTACCCTTCGTGTTAAAGCTAGCGTTTCTCGCATTGGCTATTTGGGCAAACTCTAGTAATTGTAGCAATCATACTAAATAAATGACGCGTTTATTCGATGGAAAAAGGATGAGAAAGCGTCAAAGCGAAAGGGGAAACAATTGACGACTCTTTTACAACTTTTCGTTCTCAATAGCGAAGCCACAATATGAGGGTAGCAGTGCAGGGACACGAGAACTCATTTGGGAGCGTCAGCCCGTCATTGCAAGCAAGCCGCGATAGCCGAAATAATGCCTGTATTGAATAGTGTTAACGAAGGTCCTCACGAGGCTCTACAGCGTCTTAGCTTCAAGAAGAATCTTCACGATATATCTTTACATTATCGGCTCTATGATTCAGTCATTCAGTGTTTTGAACATATTTAATTAGATAACAACAACAAGGACATGTTTGTAGAGAATCGGCAACACTTTTGTCAATTCCTCTTGTAATGCTCTAAGTCATTGTTGAGGAGCTTTTAACAGCACGGCTCCTATATGGTCAACAAACCTGTCTACTCGAGAAACACATTTATGTTACATCATGGTGTCCATTGAACATCGAATTTCCATGTTCAACGTTCATAGGCAGAGAGAGCACGCCTGACTAAGCAACTGCGACTATAAAGTTCCCTTTGATAATCTAATCTAGAAGGCGTAACTTGTAGAATATAACTTCCTCTCACAGCTGAATACCTACACGAGCCACGACACGAACTAATATAGCTCGATTCAGCTAACTGGATAGAGCTGAAGAAAATGTCATTATTAAACTATGTCTTACTAAAGACTATGTCTTATATAAAATCGGTTTTGTGTACTGAACGTTTGAAACATGGCGTTTTTTTTGTTCATTATGTTCATCCAAACCGAATGCTTGGCGACAATAACGATGCCAGCGTTAACTACCCTACCCTTACCAAACCCCTTACCAAAACAATAATCACTTATCTAAACTCTAGCTTTGCTCTGATGTTTTATTAATTAACATTAACAAGCACATATTATTTTGACTGAATATATTGTCAAAATTTCCATTCCTCGAAGTTTTTAAAGATTGACAAATGTAGGTGAAAACATATAAATGGAGTTTAAACGCTGATTCAAGAAAAAAAAAGCTCTAACTGGCGATCGAGATAAGCGTTTTGACTACTAGGTAGGATGATATGCCATTGTGGTGATTTGAGAGGTCGCAGCATTATTTCGAATCTTGACGTTCGTTACATTGAAATGAAACTCCTTGATTCCACCCTCAAGGTACGCATTTCAATTCCCTCAGTTAGTGTCTACAAGGTATGTCGCTGATCGATCCCAGTCGCTTTCCAGAGTAACAAACAGAATGAACAATGTTTACTTTTTGATACGCTTAATATCTCTGATAAGTTTATAAAGTAAATGTAAGGAATAGATAAATTATACCATAAGCCTCCTACGGTTCCTTCTATTGAAACAGCTATTGACTGTACCATTGTTTTTTGGCTGGATACCTCTGATACAGGTGCCTCTCAAATAAATGTTACGCGATACAAGCGCAATTATTAGTGAGGCCTGCGCGCGTGTTAGTGTCGTCGCTATGCCAGACGCGTACGGGAGCGACCACCCGACTTCGTCGTGGACGGTGTCGAGAGCAGCAAACCTTCCGGCAATGCACTTCCATGTGGCTTCATACCGCCAGCGATTGTCATGCCACCACCTACACGCAGAGGGCTTGTACAAGTTGTTACGGGAAGAACTTCCTGGGAGCTTGGTTCGCCGTAAAAGATCTGCTGGGACCCGAGAGTGCGTGTCGCTGGGAATAGTTTCAAACCCGACACTGGTAGCAACAACAACAACAACAAAAGGACAACGACAGACAAGCAAGTGTACCGGCCTCTGCCCATTGGTCACAATTGTTCGTTTCGGGTCCGTCCGGCATTGCCACTACTGCTGCTGCTGTTCCTTGCCGCTTCACTACCACTCACCTTAGTCACGGCAGAGCAGACCCAGCACACAGCGAGCGTAGCAGCCGACGCGTTGGGCAGGTTTTCCTTAGAGTCAATGTACCGTCCGCCCAGCAGACGGCGGGACCTTATCCGTAGTTCGCCACAGCTCATGCTGGACGCAGTAAGTCGCCATTGCAGCCACTGCTAGACGTTACAAGACCCTACTAGGGGCGCAACCAACACGGTGTGCCAATGCGTGCAATGCATTCACAGACGACATCTGCGCCATCTGGTGCTCAAGCTACTGTGGACTACTATCAACGGGCAGAATGGAGCACAGTGAGGGGGTTCGTCGCACAAAGTCGCCGTTTGAAGCAGACTCGACTAACTCGACTCGGTCGTCTTATCGGCGTCAAGATGACTTTATGGTGCCGACGAGAAACGCACCCGCCACCGAGATGGGGAACAATGGGGAAGGACAACTAAAGCGCGGACGACCGGAGAAAACCGTTCTTGTCCCGCCCACGTTCGCTGTACTGCTACCGGGGCAGCACTTAGACGCGACAAGAGATAGCATAGCCCACTATACCATTATAGAAAGTTGGTTCGGGTTCGGCCCGCTGGCCGTCCAATCGGCCTGGCTGCGTACGACTGTTAGCCAACAACCAACAATGTATATGTACTTGCTTGGAGGTCTGATAGTGTGCCTACGACCGGCACCAGCCCTCGACGCTTCTTGTGCCCCTTCTGCGCCTTGGTACGTTACACGTTCTCCCTGAGGCTGCCTGTCTGCCGCCTTCTCTCCATACCCTTTGACTCGCTTCATCTTAGACGTTCACATAGGGCTAGTCAGAGCTTACCTACTGATTCCCCTGGGGGAAAGAAGCTTGGTGCTCTGTGCCCTACTTCGTCGACTTCGTTCAACTAATTTGAACCCCTCGTACTCTCTAGACTGCCATGTCCCATTCCCCATTGCTCTAACGTATGATAGTATGTACCCTGCCAACCAGAAGTCACAAGCGAGTACGCACATTTGGAGACCACCATTGTGATTTTTGAAACGGCAGATAAAAAGAATCGGGTGTTTTAGGTGTCCGACACAATCAGTATTGCCAGTTCACACTAGCGCTGCCAGGCAATCCTCACCTGTGGTATTAAATTCGGCGGGAAAAATATATTACCGATTATGTCGAAACGGTCATGAGTACATACACTTTCAAATAACGACTTCCTGTTGGTGGCCTATTTGACACCTCTAGCACACTATTTATGGGGAATTCTGGCGTTAGAATAAATAGTTGGCTTATTCTCATGAAAGAAGTTGCAAGATATACACTGAGTGGTCAAGTAACTGCTAAATAAAAGAGACGTCCCTTGTTGGTTCTTCACTTAATACCGTGCGATCGATTCCGGTGATCTGCAATTCAGTGCGCCCCATGAAACAGATACTTACGTATATGTATAGCTGCTTAACACGGTTACTTGTTGTACGCCAAATATAAAAACGCTATCAAAGTCAATGCGTCTGGCTAAAAAAAACGTTTTCGACAATATAGCTACCATCTGCGATACGGAGGAGGTCTACAAAGCGGCTAAAAGCCCCCACTGAACGCTACCCTAATACGTGTCATCATATTTCTTTAACCCGAAATAACCAATAATTATGTATCGCATACATCAGCAGATACATTATATTGCCATAAATTGGGGATATATTTTAGGTTATAGTAAAAGAGCGTTTGACCTGGAAAACCAGCAAGGTAAGGATAAACTCCAATTGTTTAGGCGATGATTATGTTTGGCACGTTCCTACGATTAGAAAAGATAACATCAAGTCGTGCTTGAGCCGCACTGTTGATTTCACCATAGACTAAATTGGCAATTAATTAAATGCTTGCGTTTATACATATTTTGACATCTTTAAAATGGTGTTCTTGGATCTGGCTGTCTGTAACAGTGATGCGGAGCCGATTAATTTTGTTATCTCTTACTTTACTTATTGGTTATGGATTTAGTATCACAAGGGAATGGCAAGTATCAGCTTTGCGTCGATGAACATACAAGTTACAACATTTTTTTCGAAAAACTGTATTCCTAGTACAAGCAAAATGGCGCCTAAGGTCTGCTGTTATTAGTGCTAATGGTGGCAAAAACGTAATCATGATCGTTAGGTTACCAGTGTCGTAATCCTTCCCAGACAACAAAGCACTGAACTCGAGAAGTCTACCGTGGTGTACTTTTAGCTGTGACTCATAATAAAAAAAGAAGGTAGTAGAAGATCCCTCACTAGCCGTAAACGTAATTGCCTTCTATACGAAAAAAAACATTCGAGTTACTGAGAAACGTAAACACAAATGAATTTAAAGGTACATCTACTCTGAAGTAATTGAAATATTTTGATTATTATATAGATTCAAAAAGGCTTTCTGTCGCCTCGTTGAATCGACAGCTGTTACCCAGGATGATTATAAGACAAGATGCTATTATTCCTAGGACGAAGACGATATAAAACAGCTGCTAATTTTTTAGTGTCCGTTTCTCGGAGTCTTATCTGTTAAAAACAAAAAGAAGATAGATATTTAGAATTAATTAAATATTCCCATCGATAATGTTGCACGATACGCATTATCATGCGCGACTTATTTTAATAGAGAAATCCATTTGATAGACAAAAAGACGGTTGCGGTATAAGCAAAACAAATTTTATAGGACTTATATGTTTGACAGCTAATTTTTATTCAGAATGAAAATGAACTACAAGGCAGGTGCGCCTTGGTCCCGTTGAAGGTCAAACTATTACATTAAAGGCACTCTGTACCTTAGTCCGTCTATTTTTGTCTTTACTTTATACAAACGGCAAACAAGATCTCTCTCAGAGATGTTTTCACGATATCTTAGAAACAATAATCATACGTGCGGATATTCAACGCTGAATGATTTAGTTTTCGTACAGAGACCGCGGCTAAAGTCAGTTTATTCTCCCATCCATCCGACTCAGTAGCGACTTTTTACATTGACTTTAGACAGCCTCAAACAGTTCTCTTTTTTTAAAGCTTTCCAGCGATCCGGTTTGGACGCTTTTCACCATACTATACACGATGGGCCATTGAAATTTATCATAAGCTCGATAGCGAATGGTCGACTCGCTATGGCAAGCAACTGGGCCATGGGCCACAAACTCCTGCCGATCTAACCAGAATCTCTTCGTCTCGTTTTCGCTTACCCCCGTCTGCGAAAACCTGTTCCGTTCCAGGAAAACACTTTCGTTCACCTCAGCCCATGCTTCGTACTCAGGGGCTGTATGGAACGTAGGCTGTTTGCTGTGCGCGATTGACTAAACGATGACCAGGTCGTCTCTGATGTTGTGCAAGGCGGAGCGTTGGAATCTAACGCCTTCTGATTGACTTTGTCGGGCCGTGACGAGTTTACTGCCGCTCACTTCCAGGTTGTATGCAAAGGTCCGCGTGTAAGTATTTGGGATCCAATCAGAACGAATGTTCGCTGCCACAGAAACTGACGGCAACGCGCTGAGAGATATATGTAGAGAAGGGTCGGCCTGGCCTGGCCTGGCCTGGCCTGGCCTGCTGCACACAGAAGATAGTAAGGTAAAAACGCGTTACCGTATGACTATCTGACCGTACGTCTGCTCATCGTATGCCGGATCTGAATTTGCAGGAACAGTCATCGATTGGCGCCGACGTCCACCACTGACCCCGTTCCCGAGCTCCAGTGCTGGCACTATGTGGCAGCTGAAATCGTTTGCAAACCAAGCAAGCTCACCCGTAAAAATGGGGCCCCTCATGCAAAAGTAAGGTTCCGACGTGGCTCCAGTCACGTCGAAATTGGCACCCATCGTTGCCAGAAAACCAAGGAGAATCTAAAAGTTAGACATAGAGATTCAGCCAGTGTAACCACCATAGATCGGGTCAGTTTGATTTGGAAATCGAAATGTGATCTAACCATCACATTTAGAAGGAAATTCGCAATGAATACAAAGCAATTTGTTAGTGTACTATGCATTTGTGTATGTCTTGTGAAATCGCCTTATGTAAAACCCATTTCCACATCAGACATTCTGCCAAAATTAGCTAGCTTTACAGACACGCTAGCGTTGGTCGCACTTTCGTCATCCTGTCTGCCCTGCCTGAATTCTTAGGAGTCTATTGTCTCACCCTATTTTCGGTTATTGCTCGTCGTTTTGCAGCGTGCTGATTTTTCTTTATTTCCGAAATTAGAAACACATCAATATGGGATGGTTTACGTTTGCATTTCTAACTATTGCCGGTTCTGCCACAAATCGTTTCTCCTTTTTTTTTCCAGTGTTGCGTCTACCTCAATATTCTTCCTTTAACGCTCAAGCATTTATGTCTGGGCCACAGGACCCTGTCCTTAATCGCATACCGCACTCAAGATGCGCATTCAATGAAACGCAAAACTCTGGAAATCGAGGCTTGGATGCCGAGGCAAAACCCAACCTTTTAACTGCGAACTTTTTTGCTATCGCTAAAAATTCCCGCTTGAAAGCGGAAAAAAGTCTTTTGCGTTTCTTCCTTTCTACCAGACGGAAGACTCAACCAGCCCTTGAGTAGAGTACCTCACGAGGCTGCCACGTAAGAGACATGTAAGAGGCCTTGTGAAGTTACAGCGTACAAACACGGGTGACTGTGAGGAGACTTGAGGAAATTATGAAACCGTATGAGAAATAGCCCGCAGAAAGAAGGCCAGGTCGACCGTGCCAAGGTCGAAAGACAAGCGTCAATCGAGTTCGCAATATGTCTATGCTTTCTCTGGAACTGAGAGACAGGTTTAAGTTAAACAGCCAAGTCACCTTTGTCTGTTTACCATTTCGCCCATCTGACGATCGGCCAATTTCGCAAGCAAACAAAGCTGCAAACCTTCTGTGGGCTTGCGAACGAGATGGCCGCTTTCAGCGTGTTTTCCCTCAACGAATAAAAGGAAACGCTGGCAAGCCTGCTGATCCTGCGGGTCTACTTTTTCCTCTCTCATAGTTCCTTCAGCGCTCATTCCTGCTTTTTCTCGCGAAGCTAGCAACTTCTTTTACTCTTTGTCATTATCCTTTTTTCTTTTCGCGCGGGTGGTCCTATTTCTGGAGCCCGTCCTTATCGCCGCCTTCGTAGGCGTACGGTCGATGCAGGCAGCCAACAGAGCTTCCACGTGTTGGAAAGATCACATTCTGGAGAGAAACGAGGGAAAAATGAGTGCAGGTAAACAGCCGACTCGGACGCAGTAGGAGAACGAAAGGGAGCACGAGAAAATAAGGAGACTAGAGAATAGAAAGACGAGGCTAGGAGTGGAGTTGCTATAGTCAGTCAGCCAGCCAGTTAGCCTGTCTGCCGTTGCGTTGCTATGCTATTCTACACAAACTAAAAGCGACCGCCGCTGCAAGAAATTGAAATAAATGGATTTTCTCTTTTAGCCCGTTCGCCGCCAGCCTTTGCAGGCACAACCGCTACCATAGTCTATTTTCGGCCAGGCTGTCCGGATGACGCGAGTGGTTTACACTACACAGCTGAGTTATCACTGCTGGTCCATTGCCAGGCCCGCTTATGAACTAGGGCCATGGCTCCGAGCCGAACCCACCATTTGGGGTGCAGCGAGTGCCACGCTGCTGTAGCTCCTGTCTCATAGAAAATGGTGTGGCAACCTAGAACAGAATTTAAAAAAAAAAGCAGTAAAAACGCTATCAGATGAGTAAGCCCAAACGTAACGTACCATCTTCAACTTTTTCACGCTCGTGTGTGACTCGATCAGCCTATAAACTTTGGTACGGACAGGAGTATGCACACACATATAAAACGACTTATACATATGCACACGGACACAGACATTTGCGTAAACTATGAACATCCTATCTAAACACAAGATAAAAAGCTATTTTGCATTTGAGAGAAAAATATTCCAACAGATACTTTTAGGGAAGGTACTACGATCTGTCAACAGACTCTGTTCCAAATCCATAGGGACCTTCTGTAAAAACAACAGCATCTAGGAGCGCAAGCGTGACCAAGGTCGACCAAAAATCACCCGCTAAATCATTTCATAACTTCTAGGCATTTGGCAAATACTTAAGAAGAATGGAGACAAGTAGCCATTCCAGGTTGAGAAGCTAAGAAGCTTTGTTCATTTAGATTCATTTGATTCAGTTCCATTGCGTCCATTGAAATGTATATGTTCCAGCTGATCTTGCAACAGAGCTAACTCTTCGAATGCACGTTGGGGCAATCAGCTAGTTCTACGGTTAACTCCTTTCTACTTTCTGGAAAGGATTTAGGATGTCCCATACGCTGACACAGTCTCAACCACGATCCTAAGTGATCTTTGCGCAGGAGAGTTGTTGCAGGCGGTCACCTCAACCGCGATGGCCATCGCCAGTTTCTACACGTACTCAGTAATTGCCACTTGAATATTTTTAAGGTCGCCACAAAACATACAAATAGCATTTTTTGAAAATAGATAGGGCCATTGGCAATGATAGACAAACAGTTTAATAAAATGAAACCGCTAGTGCGGGCGCGTTTGTCCGCGTATAATCTGCTGTTCACAGACAGAATTGAGCGATCGATTACATGTTTTAGCGGCAAGACATGAACACGACCTGCTCATTATCAATAATAAAAATCGGACTTTTTTTCTGTGTTTAGACATGTGTCTACTAGGTTTAGTGTTGTACTTGCCGACCAAGCAACTTCAAGAACTTCGAAGTGACTTCAGGTCAATATGTCCTTTCGAAGGCCCCAGGTCGATGGAAACCATACCACTGAAGCACTGTGAAGGTCTATTGTTTTCTTTATGTACATTATGTCGAAATGTATTGTATTCGACAATACCAAGCCTATGAGTTTAACACTAAAATGTTTTTGAAGCTTTTAAAGGAAACAGGGGTTATTAAACTCCGCCTAATTTACTCCTCAAATTGATACCCCTCGTGGTAACGCTGCAGCACAGCTGCAAAAGTCCGAACGCAAATATTTTCTGGTCAGGATTGAGCTCATAGCTATTATAAATATGATTCAATCGAGCCTAGGGCATTGATTTGTACCATACAACGAAGCGGTCAAGCATCGAGGCAGCTGGTATATAGTGGCGCTGGTGAGTGCAGAAATCAGTAGCGGAATTAGTTATGATTCGAAGAATAATTCGTCATGATTAACTGGCCTCTGCTTATCTATTACGTCCATTTCTGATAATAGGCGGAATATTTTTATTTTGACAGGATTGACCTGAAACGAAATACTGACCACTGGTTCCGTAGTTCACGTTATATTCGATGCGAGACGCTCTGGCTATGAAAACACAAACGCTGCCGATAGTTTTCTCCCTCGAGGCGGCCTCTTAGATAAACCTGATTTATGAATGCGGTAACTTAAAGGCCACTAAATTGGAGTAAGTGACCTTGAACTGTTTGAAAAATTACTAGGAAAGCTTTGCTATAGTACAAAAGAAGCAGACAGAGTGGCACCGTGTGTGAGAGACAGTGTGTGCTGATGCTCAGAACTTAACGTGCGGATGAGCATGACGCATAAGCTGAACGAGGATACAATAACGGAACGATTACCTTTACCGAGCTTCTCAATGAGGCTATAACACTGGGCAGTATTACTGAAACGAAGGACATGAGGAAGCTAAATTTCAGTACAAAGTACGGTCACAGTACGAGTAATCTTGTCATAACACTGAAATGGTATAAAAAATGGCTCTAGCCAAAAAAAAGATACTTGTCTACAAAATTGAAATGAATTAGTCATTGGCTATCAACGGATCTATCTACTATTCGACATCATACAGGCTGTAGGGGTTTGAGCTCCCACCTTCGTTAATGCGATTTTAATCTTTGAAGTAAAGATTTGAAGTAAACCCTCTAACAACACACAGCTCTGATACCAAGGTGAAAATTGATGTGAATATTTTAAAACAGTGTTAAACTACATATACGCAATTTTGATCAGTGACCAGAATTTCTAAGTAAAAAAAATTGTATTCTTGTAAATAAATTTAACATCATTAAGGAATTTGGGCAGAGGTCGAAATAGGTTAGTCTGATAATGTGAGATCTTGGCTATACGGCGGACGCATTAAGAAATCCTACCTCAGTTCCCTTAATTTTAGCATAAGATATGTATGGTCTGACGTTGTCAGGGTGGGAGACGATGTTTTTCATTGGTTTTTTTTAATAGCTTGTCGTGATCTTGGTATTTGCTATCGGATCAATCGTTTTCCCGAGTGGCAGGAACTCATAATGCATGATACATTGCTAGTTTTATGAAACGAATGAATAGCGTAACCTTCTTTGGTATCAGTCTGGGCTTTCCCACAAATTGTGGAGAACCTTCTCTTTATTTGCATATTATTATGTTATTGTTCATTACCCGTGACCAATCTCTTTGACAACGCCTTGCAGACTAAAATACGATTGAATAAAGTCTTTTGCGTCAACTCGTGTAACACCGAAGCTGTGTTTGGAGGCGGTTCGCTTCGTATGGTCAGAGCACTATTAAACGATGGGTGTACAGATTGTTGTCGATATCGTAGCTACTCACGCGTCAGTCGTACCCAGCTAAAGACCAGTAGAACTCAATATAATTAATCTATTTGATGTGACGTAAACGTTTGTACTGATGATAGCTTGGTCATCGTAGAAATTGGAGCACCTCGAGACGCACTTGCGGTATCTCAAAGGAGGTAATACCTAACACATGCATTTACATATATATGTATATATATGTGGGTATATATATATATACATATATATATATATATATATATACAACAAATTTATATCAGAATTGATAAATCTGTTTATACCTAAATGGTAGAGGGTTTTTTTTAGAGCCATACATTTATGTTTGTGTAATAGGGCAATAAAGTTGAATGAACTTGCTAGTATACGTTTAGCCTGTCAGTGTGGCCTAAAAATATACTTCAAATAATGCAGTCAGTAACAGAAGATGTTGGGTGTGGTCTACTAGACCATTTTTATGATCAGTCCTCTAAACGTATAAACGTACGTGTGAAAGACCCATCAAAACGTATTTTTGCGTTCTACTCTCGCTAGGAAATGTCGCATGTCGTAAAGTACATACAGCAAAATCAGGTTATAATTGTACAAGATGGCAACAAGCTTAAATCTATTAAGTCAAAAATAACCGTATGTTTGATTTGTATGTCGTCGGTTGTTGACTATACACTCGATGTTCGTTTAACAAGTCCGTATGGTCTCATAAATGTGCCAACGTGAAACATGCTTATGCTTGGTCGATGCATTTGTGTATTAAAGTATAGCCAAAGATCAACTGGTTGAAGCATCTTATTCGATTCCAGAATACGACAAAGCCGACGACTTCGTCAACGGGTGAGGTTTGAAACTGAGGATCGATCGATATCGAAAAACCAGGGAAAAGGGGAGTGCCAGACTAACGAAAACCGTACGCGGCTACGAGTGAATCGACTACACCTAAACGCCATTTAGTTCGAAGGTACCGTGTCTCATCCGCACACACGCGGATCAAGAATTCCTGCCAGGAAAGTGTGATCTTGAAGTTCGTTTCTTTTCTACTGATCATTTCCGAATTTTAGTTATTTACAAGTAAATATTAGTAAGGGAAGTCGCCAGTCGTAGATGTGATTAGCGCATGTCTCCTGCTTCATGTTGAGAGGTTCTTACGGATAAACATAGTTTACTTTGATTAATGTTTTGCACGGTTTTTCCCTTACGAACCCAATTACCTAACTACGAGAACGGTGTTTGACGCAATCGATTTCTGTCCAGGAATATCGAACTATGGCTGACAACGACGGCAATGACGCCCGCTTGGGGAAGATTCTCAAAAACATCTGTGAAATACACCGTCTGCAAGCCTCGCGGAAACGGATTTTAGATATGCGAAGCTCTGTAGCCGAGTCTCGAAAGCTCACTCAAGAAGCGCGGCGCCTTCTTCAAAATAAGAAGAAGTATGCCCAACTTTATGCTCGATTCGCTCATATTGGCGAAAAGCTTCAGCAAACGAGGAGAATGAGCCGAAAAAGCCAGTGCAGTCGAGGAAAGAAAAAGGATTCTGAAAATTTTCAATAAGACGCTTAAACGGATATTTTACTAGGGTCTCCTAAAATACATTACTCCTAAAAGAAATTCAGGTGAACAAGGAGTAACTTAAAATAAACATGATAACTAAAAAACAATCACATTCTAAAGAGTTTATGTGCACATCGGAACTGAATGAAGAAGGTTGGACCGAATTTCTAATAGTAAGTTGTCTACGTTTCGAAATTTTCACGAGGAATGTAGCGTATATCGCGAGCGGTACGAGCATTCGTATAAAATTATAATGATGGCCGACTGAATGTGTTCGTTATAACGGATTAATGCCTAATCCTGTTATTAATCTTCTTAGGAACTTAAAAAAGCTGCAGAGCTAGCCCATACTAGAGGTGGTACGTGTGAAAATATTTGTGTCATCAAAGAATCTGAGCATCACATCTTGCTTCGATCGTCGAGCACGTACTACTGGATTATTTCTTCAATAAGAAAGGTAGCTCGATGCACGCTCCAGATAAGCGACGTGCGCAAGCGCCATGGTGCATCTATGTGATGTTACTATTTTTTAAGTGGTAGTCGCCGGTGTTGCTTACGGTCTTTTTACCTTTCGACAGGATCTTAAGAGCGAACCAGATTGACTACCACAAGCTATACACGTCTGTTTTTAAGCACTCAATATGAGTGCTTAAAAACAGACGAACAAAATTCGCTCTCCACACAATGCTCGTTACGTTATTCCATTATGCGCTTTCCTATATGCGGCGCTATTTTGATGTAGTGGTAATGACGATGATGACAATAGGAATGCGGACAACTACAGAGATACGCTTATACGCAATGACGTTATATTGGGATGCATTAATTCCTATAGAGTACTACAGTTAATGCATTTTGATTTACCTGTTTCTTTAAACCTAAAACTAGGCCAGTGCAACAATAGAAGCCATAAACTCTGGTCATTATAAAGATGCCAATAGGTCCAAGTGCTCTCTCGGATCGTAGACATTGCAATCAGAAGCAACACAAATGCGCGAACACCCGTGTGAACTAAAGACGGATTGGTGGCAATCTACGAAGACTTCCAAGCCGGGTTGCCGAGTGCGCTGGTTATCCATACTTTTCAGTGCGCCGCATATGACATTGGACCCGTGCCATATATAGGCCAAAGCCGATCTAGTTCTGCAGATTGGATTCTCTCACCACTACGGCTGTCAAGTCGCCATAGTGTCTCCTTATGGCATATGGCCTAACGGTCGCAGCTGGTAATCGTATGGCCTCCGGCATAGTTCGAACTCTTGCCATCGCTCAGACATATCGTCCACCTTTGCCCCATTTCTATGCAGCTTCGAAGCTAGCTTTCTCGTCTCTTCGGGCCATCTTTCTTCATTTAGACCTTTATTCCCGCCAGCCTAACCCCTTCACGCATCGACAGACGTCAGGCCTGTCGTGCCTAATACTCATTAGCCCCCTGCCTTCTTAAAAGATCTACACAGACTAACAGCTGACGAACCAGCTCAATTGTTTACGGGAAAAAGCCATATAGTATTTAAGGACAAAGTGTACAATTTTGGAATAGCTGCTCGTAATAGGTAGTAATGCCACTCACGCCGAACCTATTTTAAGCAAGGGGTTGGTAATATTCTCAACTTTGTCCTTATTGATGCGATGTAAATAAATATTATGATAGTTACTGCTGTAATAAAGGTCTTCCTGCTCTAAATTAGCCAAAGTACGCGCACGTCCCTATCTCTTGGTAGATTTAATATAGACTTTTTTGGCCTAACCCTCCACAGAATTACTTACCCCCAAAGTGACTCTACAGTAATGCTGTTTTGCCGAACCGAGATGTGAAGGCCTCGTATGACCTAGGTACTGGAGCGGTGTTCCTGAGCATACCGAGTTGAAACCAAGCTCTTACTTCGAGTCAGGTCCTCATGAGTGATGACCGCTTAGGGAAGAAGGAAAAAAGCTTTGCTCTACATCTGTGAGTTCCTAATTGTAGAGTCTTCAGTGAGATATATCAGGTGACGCTATAATGTGAAGTGAGTGTAAGAGGACTGTTTTTTTTTTTACTTATATATAGTATACTACTTATATATATATATATATAAATAAAACGGCCTATACTGGCCATTTTTAAGAAATTAATTAAAATTAACGAAAGAAAGCTTGAACTACCGGGCTGACCTTCTCCTTCATAGCCGAATCAGCGATGGCGAAACACTCCCTAACTGTCAAGATCAAGCTCTTCTAAGCTACTCTTAAACTAAGGTTTTGATGAGCTTGCCGCAGTAATGAGTATTGCCCTAAATCTAGACTCACTTATTTATTCCGCAACTATTGCAGAGCGGATCTTCCAGAATCGTGCTAGTAATTTTGCTAAATCGTCCCTTTTGTAAAGTTACGTTAACTTTTTATGGTACAACAGTAGTTTTAGCTAAGCATAAACATCGAACGTTTCTGGGTATTGGTCGTTGTGCACTGTAATTCTTTTATTAACACGTGTTTATTTATGAGCATTCAAATTGGGTGGCCAGTTAACTAGAACTCAATCAAGCCTAACACAAAGATAGTTGCCTATTTTTTTTTTAGGAGCTTCGTTCTTTATCCGTCCCAAATTCGTGTCCGTTTGTAAATTTTACATTACATAACATTGATGCATACGTGTAGTTTTTCACCCCTTGTCGTGTGAGGTCGCTCAATTGAATAGAATAACGAGAAAAAATGTATTACCTGAATTAGCGTACTTGATCGACTGGATATTATCCCTTTTTTGGCATCTTGCCGTACGGATATTCGTTATATGTTTGAACCATCGCTCTCCCCAAATGACAATTGACCATTGCCAAAGCCCTTCTCTCAACAACTGCTTTTCGGGTGTGCCTGAAGACAAAAGCTATATGGGTTTAGATGCAATATTTGACCTAACAGAAGTTACAAAGTTCACGTGGTCATAAAATGTTTCAATGTAAATATATTGTAACCAAACCACTTATAGGTCCCTTTTGGTAAGAGCTAAAAGATTCACTGCATGCGTAATTAATTGAACGTCTACGTTGGACAACTTTTACAAATCGACCCGCGATAGCCCGTCAAAAGAACTAAATATAGTTAATCCACTAAAATGAAGCATGTACATGTGATCAGCCCGAATTGTATATATATATTA
The DNA here is from genome assembly GCF_002443255.2 of Varroa destructor. Classification (NCBI taxonomy): domain Eukaryota; kingdom Metazoa; phylum Arthropoda; class Arachnida; order Mesostigmata; family Varroidae; genus Varroa; species Varroa destructor. Next base: position 18,405,069 of record NW_019211459.1, on the reverse strand, counting down.
CATATATATTACAGATAACCGACGCATGTCCGATATCGAATTCGTTCATTATTTAGCACGTGCCTTTAATGCCAATGCTGCTAGTAGTATCTATGTTTGAAACCTTTGGTTTTAGACATTTTGAAGACCTCGCAGGTCCCTTTAGAAAGGATTATCCACTAAACCGACCAGTAGGCAGACATTAGCAAGAGAATCAAGCTAGTCTATACACCTCAACTGTACCGCCAAACGAAAAGAATTATGGGTCTAGCTAAATGCGACAGTCGCCTTGGAAGCTCTAGATTCACCGAGGGCTACTAAAGGGAACCGAAAGTATCTGCCACAGTAGAAAGAAGCATCAACGCATCGAGAAACCTGTGCCATGCCAAGATAGAGACCCGGGACTAAATACGGTTTGGCGAGCGACTTCAAATGAAAACAAATCACCTCCGCGCTGAGGTAGAAAGAAAAGCTGAGGTATGGCCCCCATTAGTCCCTATAACATGGGCATAAGGGTAGGGAGCGTCTGGCTGAAAAGCTGAGGAGAAGCTTGCTACCGAACAGAGTTGTCCTCTTTTGTCCTTTGAATGGGTATCAGACCAGTTGGTAGTATAAATTTAGGGCACGCTGCAGATTTGTCGCACATTGGTGCATCATTGTCGATTAAGTTCAGTGGCAATGCTGGGGGTGCTGAGTTCTTCCGTGTGCTCTCCAAGCCGTCCTTTGTACTCTTGCTGGCGCCCGTCGCAACAGACATTCTGCCCTTTCACAAATCTGGTCATCGAGGTAAATGTTGCCCCATGCCTCCTAGCGATTTCGGATGACATTGCTTGCCGCGAAGAGCATCTAAAAAAAACGAAGACATAGAGGCACCCGGCGTGCTTGACCCTAACTTGACGTTACTCTTAGCAAACTTTATCAGATCTGCTGATCAAAGACGGATTACTACAAGAACAAATATGTTCGTATGGGTTTCCATCGATGTTCCACTATAGGGTCAGAACAAGATCATGATCTTAAGAAATTTATTGTTAGTTATCGATACACAGCGGCGAATATCGCTCATGTCTAGGTTTTTAACTCTCTGTAACCTTTCTGTTACCATATATTATAAACTTACGAGGCAAAAGAAATCTCAACAGCTTTTTACCCCCTGTACGTGACTCGTAGCATGCTGTCGCGTATTCCTATTAAATATAAAAACGCTGTTAGTTTTCCTATCTTTCATAAGGCCATCGACGTATCAAAACAGATAGAAGAAACTTTTCAACTACCTTCTGGAGTCTTACGCCCTTCTTTAATATTTTTGTTTTATATTATGTTATTGCATTGGCTTTGTCGAGTCGGTCGCATCGTCTATTGAATATTTAATCCAAGAGTGATGCTGGTTAACATGAAATAGAACACTGTGTTTGTTTCTAGCAAACAGTCTTATGTTTTCGCCACTTAAATTTAATATGGGCATCATACCGTAGATTTAATTGTTTCATATAAAACAGCCGGAACGTTTCTTTATTTAATCACGTATATCGTGTACGTATATATATGTATATAAGTGTATGTATATGTAAAAAGAACCTTCTTTATATATACGTACATTTTCAGCATAATAGTGAGCTTTTTATGTTATAGTACAACATTTCAGATCAACTGAATGGGAAGAGAATCAGAGTTTAAGGCTCCACGTAACGGTCGACACGATATGCCCTGTGTCTTTTACCCAAATTAACAACGCATATGCCAGTAAATTTCTTGATAAAATAAAGGGTAAACATGCAATCGAATAAAACAAGTAGGTCATCGCCACATCCAATAGGGCAAATTGCAAAGTTCCGCTTAAGCTTCTAAAGCAAGTGTATTTTGTGAATGATGTTATGAAGCCTTGCTAAAAGAAACATTTAAAACAGGCGTAACTGCGATTGCCTTGGATGGAACAAGAAGCCACCTAAGCAGCTGGGAACACTATTTTTGAAGGCTTAGTCTCTTTTTATGGATTGGCACTAAAACAGACAAAACCACTAATAAGTGTATAGCAGGACGTTAATAGCTCATATACGTACTTAATAACTAGGGTAATCTGGCGGGTAACAATGTACTCTAACGTTAGGTGTCATTATTATAGCTTGGGTAGATATTCGACGGATTTTTTTCAGCTCCATACGTATGTCTGCTCTATTACAAAACGAAGTGTTGGACTTCAAGCAAATCCATCCTTTTGAACATGGCTACCACAACTGTCCTCGACTGGCCGGTCAATCAATCACTGCATTTAAATCCCGCCGGACTTCATTTTTTATTTGTAACTGAGGTTGGATCTAACTGTTGGCCTCTAGGAGAAAACGAAATAAACGAATAGGAAAACTTCCGTAATGCTCTCTGTTGCCCTTTCGTCAGTGCGCGAACTTTTGAATCTCTCCATCAAGTCTTCGACAGTTCAGCTCAAACGAAGCCACCGCTTGGGTGACACTCGGCTGACTAAAACGATCGTCTGCACTGCAAGGCCGGTCAGCGTCACCGGCCTCGGAACCCAAAGAAAACCGCTGGCTGGTTGACTGGCTCTGCGAAGCGAAACCGTGCAAATATTCATTTACTTAATAGAGTCCAGAGTCAAGGAAAACTACGGGTAGTCTGCAGAAAATCGGAACTAATATTTACGCCAGAGGGTACCACCATCGCGAATCTGCTATTGTTATACTATATAGCTTTGCGATTACCCGCCGCTACAACGGCGCCCTCTGCTTTCGCCGGATGCATAGGTAGGCAGTCCTGTTCGATTCCGAGCTTAACCGGATTTCCGCATTGTGATGCTAATGGCGCAACGAAGGGAGTGAAGAGACGCGCAAGTTGCAAAAGCGTCGCCGAAACAGGCGTACCTACTCATGGGTATATAGCACACTTCAGTCGGTGTCCTCAGCTTTTGTTACGGGCAACCAGTTGGTGTTCCAATAGGCAACTATGACTGTTCCAATCTGTGTAGATTTTCTGCCAGCCCGAAAAATAGAGGGCAGACGAAATGAGGCACAGACGAACCCAAAATCCGATAGCAACACTATTCTTTAATTTCGGTCAATGGCGGGGATAGACCAGGAGAATGGCCAGCAAGCCGCACTTGTGCTTCAGTTATGCTCACCTCTCGGAGGTCACTTCTGATTTCGGAAAAACGAGGATCTTTTGACAGTGAATCAGCTCGCAATGTTTCAGTTTTTGATATGAGACAACAATCTCCGATGTTACGAAGTTTTCCACAGATTAGTTCTTTTGTGCAGAACGTTACAATGTGTACAGCTCTTTCTAGAGAGACCGATCAGCTGAAAGCGAAGTAACGTTTTCGTTCGTTTATATCATTTAAAAAATTATGAGCTTAGATAGATGAAATATAGGTGTCGTTTCGGCGGTTTGTTTCACTTGACTGGATTGAAACAATACAAATACCGGTATATATAGTAAATAATTGGGCAATGACAATTGGCCAGAAATAAGTAACGAGAATATGATCGTTATTTTACAATGACTTGATCTGCAATGGCGTATAGTAAGGAAAGGCATATTCAACAGATATACAGTTATTCAGGCTTATCAGCATGCTCAAACAAAGAAATGTTTTCCGCTCAGTATCAGAGTAACGTCTGTCTCGTTCTTATATAAGCAAGATGTTTTGTAATGAGAATACAATAATAACACATTGACCAGCAGCTCCTCATGGACATCGTCCTCGTATATTAGATTTACACGGAGTCAAATTAATCCTGTAACAACGTCACGACCCAGCTTTGCCGCTGAACTTCGGAAATAGCCTACAATGCCTTTATATGATGTACTCGTGTCTTGTCAGAGGTCTAAATGAGTCGCGTTCAGCCATTTGTAATTGGAGTTTTTTTTTCAAGACCGAAATTCAAAAAGGTCGAAGTCTCTATTTATCTACATGAAATAATCGCATCTCAGAAGTAGCTCGATAGTAACGTGTTTGCGGACTGAACTTTGGGATCCGTGGTGTTCAAGGCTCGAATCTGGGCGTAAACTCCGTTTTTGTTTCATGCTGGAAGCCAGCGGTCTGAAGCGATGCCTAATAGTTATAGTGTTGGGCGCCCGTGACATAGGCTAACGTATTCAATTCTTTGCTGTATGTCACGCCTAGCTAATAGATGAGCTTTGTACATAAGTATATCATGCATCATCATCATTATAAATACAAACTAGCTTTATAGTTCGTAGATTTCTGCAAACAAAAAAAGTGCTAAAAGGACTTACTGCGTTTTGTGGACACTTTTTCAGCATAATTTTACTGAAGTTTTTTTTATTTGCGCTAAGTACTCGTGAGCGCATTATTCTGAGCTTGTAATTTATGGAAGCACATTTTTATATCAAATTTACCGCTTAATTCACACTAAAGGAACTTTCAGAGAAATAGGAAGCTTTGTACAACTTCAACTTCATCCTTTGATGTTCCACACGTTCAGTCGGTTTAAATATGAGTTGTATGAGTAGGGAATATTTCGTTTGTGATGTTGTTTCGATGAACTGTTCGACTGTTTTCGGTGTGACAGTTCATCAATACTGAATTCTAACCTTTTGTGCCTTGATTATCGATTCCAACGTCCAACGTTGTGTTGGCTGAAGCTAAATGAAAATGTCAAAATCGAATAAAAGATCACTGAGTATAGCAGACGACAACCGTTCTTATTATCGTCTCACTGTGTGTCAGGAATTAAACGCAAAAACTACCTATACAGGTCTCACAATGGCATCAGTTGAAATAGCATTAATCACTTGAAATATATTTTATTTATTTGCTTTTCAATAACAACAGAATATAGATATCAGAGAGAGTATACAGAAGCACTTTGCGTCGTATTGATTATAGAAATCTTTTTGGTTTTATAAAACTAATCTAATAAGCGTCGGTAACAAGCGGCATAATGTCTCTCTAAAATTTTCCCCGCATCTGAGACTCCTATATGCACCGATAGGCTCGTGGAAAACCGATTCCTTATAGAATATAGGGTAGAAGCCATGCACGGCAGCAGCAATAATACAAGCAGCTGTATCGGCATCAGCGCCAATGTTTGAGTTACGGGAATTTAGGACAAAGGCCTCCTGGTTGAGGGGGGACCTTAGCAGAAGTGGTTGGGTACCCCGTCCATCTTTTCCTCAGCTCGTTTTCTTTCATTGCCGCAGGCAGGAGAAGGGGATGTTTGACACCGAATTCCGTCGCTGCCATTCCACCCTTTTTCTTCCCTCGTCTCTTATTTTTTCGTCGCCCCTGACGTTCCCTACCGTTCCGTTATCGCCCCTTCCATTGTAGTCTTTTTCCCACTTCTGTGCCTTTTGCCGTTCCACTCAAGAAGGGAGAGGCTGTCGCCTAGGTATAACTTAGACCTATCTTCAAATTCGGCGCGCCTCTGTGACAGGTCGTGCATACAAGTAATGCAACTTTTTTTTGTCGCCTATATACATAGATATATCATCTTAAAACAGTAGTCCGAAACATCATATCAATATTTTTATATCATAGCGCATTAAAAGCTATGTACTCAATGTGATTTCTGTTAGTTGTGAGATGCCAACTAGTTGATTAGGTACTGGCCCACTTAAATGTTCTGAAATACACAGCTTTACAGGTATATATGTAGCCTTATGATCAAAATAAAAAGTGTCGATAGTATTTTTTTAAAGAAAAAACACTGCCTGTTTCCACGATGATCATAACTGCGATTAAGAATGTTGCGAGCTCACCGCTCTGACAAGCAGAGTCATAGCCCAGCATCTAAATGGTGCAATCCGGGTTCCTTTTTTCAATAATGGCTCTATCTGTCCTTAAATTTGTCACATTCAAACATTATCTTTAGTGACCCATTTGCTTCTCGGCTGCTTTCGCAGAACAATGTGTGCTAATTCTGATAGCTTTTCCACCGGGACCATAGCATGCGGTCGTTCCTGCCGTCATTCGGTCTTTGTTTGCTGCGTGTGCTGAAGTACTTTCTGGTTTTGCCTTGACAGCTTCGGCACTGACCATTGCACTAGTTCCTCTGATGACACACAACCAAAAACACTTCGTTTAAGTGCGATACAGAAGGAAAACGAGGGCTCGAACGGCCACTTCACCAGTTTGGAGTACCTGTTTGGTTCATTTGTGTTCGCTATGGTACTTTATCGAGGCTTGCATTCCTACAGTTGATTCAAAAACATGCTTGTATAGGATATTAACGGTTTATATATGTACTGAGCTTCGCCGGGATTAGAAAAATAGCCCGATGTAATGCGCTTCGCAGCATTAAAATTCAAATTGAATACTGATCGCGAACACTATCGTAGCACCCAGGATTCAAAGATCACTCTAAATATATTTCAGTTTTTCGGGCTTATGTTTATTAAATGAAGCGTGGGCCATTAAAAAGGATCATCGATATACAAAAATATGCACACACACATATATATATATATATAGAAACATCACCCGTAAGACAAATTGGATAGATCACCGATGACTTGAGGAACAAATTAATCGTCTCTGGTTGGACAAACCTTCAATGGTCACCTAATTGAGAATTGACGTCAAGGTAATGGCAATGAAAGACTATATGTTAACCCTTGTAAATGATTAACTCAGACTCATTCAACTCGTTTCATACTGGGGGTTATTCCTGTTATATACTGGGGGAAAGCGTTTTGAGTATCACCTGCTTGCTAACTTACCGAGTGTTTTAGTTTATTCCTTATTCACTGTAAACTAATTAAGATAACTTTTGCGGAGAAGTATTACTTTTATCTAATTCATTCTTTATCACAGCCAGTATTAACTAAGCTCGCCTCGAGCGAGCAACCGCAAACTGATCATTTTTGGAAAAAGTCAAACGTTTCTTGTTCTGTTGAATGATGCTCGTTGTCTTGTGTTCAAATGTGACTCCTTGGTAGTTTGTTAGAGGGCTCGTCTTTAGTTAAAATGGAGTAAATTTTCAGTAGTTTCGTAAGATAACAGTGAATCTCTTTGATGTCTAAGTACGTATTTATTATTCGCAGTAATAGACGGACATTCGAAAGATCACACTGAATAGGATAACCGTTTGTTAATTGATAGATTTAGATGTAAGTTATTTAATAAAAATGTGTACAACAAAAAAGTAAGTCAAAAAAAAAGAAGGAAAAACATATCTGAGATACACGCACACTTTCCAGCAAAAGCATATGTCTGTCCTTAATGCAGAAGTCCTATCATTTACCGTAACAAATTTGATACGGAAGGAAACTCTTGCGAACTACATGCAGTCAATTACTCTATGTAAAGGATCCTACCTTCCTTTTAGAACATTGGTGCGAACAACTATTCAGATAAAGCTGCATCTTTCATATCGATTAAAGCAAATCTGACTGAGTTAGATCATTTTTTTTAACTTCTAGATCACTAAGTCTGCCAGTCTAAAGCTCTCTTGATGTCGGTATCATTTTAGGATAGAAGTGATGGCCTGCACCTTCTGTCTCGCACCCTCGCGGTGACGAAATACCTTCCCGTTTTGAAAACCTGTTACGCTTGTCATTTACAGATGACTTCTCGGTTCATGCGTGGCCGCCGTTGGTTTTTATAAGCTTGATTTTGCATTAGACTCTCGCACAGTGTGTTAATCTGATTTTGATTAAATTTGAAATCAGTTGTAATTCCACAGGCACAGGCTTAGCTTCAGATCTTTGATGGAGCGGGTGGTGTTTGAAGGTGAGCCTCATCGTCAGAGAGACACGGGAGTCGGCTAGTGGTCAGAAATACAGATGAGAAGCCTCCGTAATACTGTTTCAATCTTCACACGCGTCATCTTTGGGTAAATCTCGCGTCAGAGGACGCACTTTGCCAGGAACAATGTTCAAGCACATACTCCTTGCATAAAATTATGTTGTAAAACTATAACAATAGAATATCTACGAATTCTGGTTAGCGTTAGTTGAATCTATGATAATGGTTATTATACTCAAGGAAAACATATGATCTGTATAGCGAATCGTCAGTCAAATGGAATTGCGGAATGAATATAGCATCTTTATAGCGTTATTACTTGAAGCTAGAGCTATAAAATTCTAAAAATACTAATCTCTTACTATTTAGGTAGTGAGCAGATGACAATTCTCTTTTTTTTAGCATGTCTTTTGAGCCTTTACATTCATCGCAGCATAAGACCTATTTGTAGAGTTTAGATATGCCAGTATGTCGTATGAATGACATATATCCTGGCAATAAACAGAACGTTCGGTGTACATACATCTAGCTGTATAGCAGTTACACGGTCGAAAGAGAGTAGAAAATTCGCAAAACATGTTATCTGTTCTGTTTCCTTCTGGCCCTCAGTTGAGTTTTACGTGAATGGGCTGTTGGCAACGAGTCCGTGTTCGTGAGGAAAACGTCCTCACGCCCTTCGTAAACAATTCACTACCACCTGAATTACTATCGTAGAGACATCTCGAACGTGATTTTGTTTCAACTGAACAACCCAAGTTGGACCAAGATGGCCTTTTGCGTCAGAGGAACGGTAATTCATTGCCGAAAAATAGTGCTACCTACGAGCGCTCGAAGGGCAACTCGTAAGTTTTTCGAAACCGGAGTGTAAATGCCCGTGCTTTGTTCGGTCATATAGAGACCCTTACTTGTTAGAGTATTCATACTAATTATAAACAAACGTCTCAGAAGGTGCTGCGACCCTACTTTAAACAGCCATGGAGTACTTCAGTTTCACAATGGTTCAGCGTACCATTAGCCGTATCTCGAAACGAGTTAAGCGAGAGCTGTATAACATCAGGGAGTACGGCACTGTTTTTGTCGAGCATTTTGCATGATATCTCTATGGCGGTTATTGAACATAAACATTAATCGTTACACTCTCACTGACTTGACTGTTAACATCTGTAAGTAATTAGTTTATGAAATTTGAAATTACTTATATATAATATTTGAAATAATCAGTTTATGAAAATTTCGTTTACAGAGTGTGATTATAATTAAGGAATATATATCAATTAAATACAGATTCAGTACTCGCTTTATTTGCTTTGTCTAATACGAACTTTTCCGTATCCTATGCCTAGGGCACCCGGTATTCTAACCACGCTAACCATCTAAATCCCTTCATCTATCCAGGCTTTCCAGTCCAAAGATACGAGTTCAGTGTCCCCCCGCCAAAGGGGCGAGATCTAATCTGCTTGCAGGAAACCTTCTTCCACTCTGCACGTTACATTCACAAACTACTGGATATCGTTGGATAGGTCGTCGAATGTGCTCACACAGTAGAGCATTCTAGATTAGAAACAACATTTTTTTTTTATAGCGTTTTAATATTTAAAAAAAAAAAGTGTGCTTCTCATCCAAATTTGATAATCACGTACATTTTTAAGAACGATGAGAAAAAGCAGGGGAAAGGACGAGCGATAAAAGTATGTTACCAGGTAGGATGAGGTAAATTTAAGATTTGGACAAGGACTTTCGATACTCCTTTCTTTCTTGATGACTCTACCTAATTTAATGACCATTAAAAACGGAAAAATCACGTAAAGTCTGTGAAAAAAATATAGTAATAAACAATCAACTCGAGCATTTACATTATAACTGACGCCTGCTCTTCGCCTCCTGTGCCTGTTCAGGCCATTTGACGCACAATAGCAATCATCATTTTATTCTATATCAAAGCATATTAGTACAAATCTTCGATGCCATACAAGGTAAGCCCAATTCATTATTATAAATCAACTATTTAATCAAACGAGAAAATACTCTCCTTTTCCACTACATTCCGTTAGCACTGTTTTAAAATTGGAAGTGTTTCTAGCCAAACCTATATATTTGTTCCACAAACAAATATGTTGGCAGACGTTTACTGATAATACGTTGCTAGGTAATTCAAGTAATAGTTAGGTAGACCGCCTCAACTTACACAGCTTCAAAGTACTATGATGTAATTCCATCTCTTTCCGTTTCTAGTTTGTTTCTGTCTCCTAGATTCTTTAAAATGACGTTAACTGATCTATGTCACTGTATTTCGTTATGATGTTCGCACGAACAAAAACGTCAACAACGGTTGTCCTTTTTGTCTGGCAGGCTTGCTGTGTGTGGGCCTAGACGAACTAGTTTTTGGTAACGAGTTTACCTCAGAAACACAGTACAGATATGTGTTAGTATGTCTCGGTAAATCGGACCCGTTGCCTCGAAATAGATGAGAAAAACAAAAGAGCAATTTAGATATAATGCATTAATTACTTAATCACAAATTACTTACTTTTAAATGGGAGCTCACCAATACACTACAGAGCTAATTTTTTATAGCTATGTCTTTTATATATAGTTACTAAACTTCTATATATAATTAGCATGTCTTTATAACGTGCTTGAACCACCGAAGCGTCACTTTTTTAAAGTATAAAAGTTGCGAAACTTTACAGGAAGTGACAAAACAGCCAGCTCGTGTGTATGGGATCCGAGTTGGAGCGATTGCCGTCATCTTAGTCCTAGTATCGGCTTGATTGTTGTCAACTCAGTATTCTGAGGAGGATGAATAAAGATCCGTGATCTGCCGAATTTTGTTTCGTAATCGATTCAGGTTCGATCATACGGGCCAGTAGTACAAATACTGAGCCAAGTATTTAATATGTATTCGTCATCGTGTACATATATTTTTTAGAAAAATTTGCTTACCGTTATGCATTGGCTTGCCGTCACCTATCATCAGTAATCGGTGATTGTTTACACACACGTGATCCTAATAACGCAAACAACGTCAGACGTAGTCCATCCTTCATTACCGTCTCCATATCGATTCGTTGGATAATGCTTATAACGCGAAGATGATCGGCTGACTTTCGTTGTAGACACTAACAGCGGTCTTTTGAATGTCTGTTATCGGCCTGATTTTCGATTTGAGTTTCATGGCTTGAAAACTCGCGAGGAAAAAGAAGCACCAGGCAGCGAAAATGTGGCCCGCCTCATTCATTCATCAATCTGTTTCACTGCAGGTGGGTGCTGGTGCCTATGCTAGAACGGTCCTATTGGCCAAGTCGTTTGCTAGAAATGGCAGTAATTCATCAAAAAATGCTTAATTTATTCGGCGGCCGCTTGCAAGCGCCATCTCGTCGACTTCTAGCAAACGTATTCTTGGGATTGTGTTGTAGCCAATGGCATCTTTGACCGTAAGCGGCAATGCTATTCTGTCTACGCAGCTTCTGCCTTAGTCGCTTCCTTGGAACCGTTGCAATTTGCAGCGCCATTAACTCGTACCGTCATCACTGTTCAAAAACGATTCTTGTTAGTGAATGGGCATCATCGGTGGTTCTGCTGTCTGCGCCTCGTCCACATACGTACTTACCACTTTTCAACTGTTTTGAAATATGTAGCTCCTGTCAGCGCACATTTGAAAGAAATCGAGAAGGAAAACATATGTACGCATTGATCGACGCGGACGAATCCACGCTCATGTTCATCCCGCCTATCTCTAAAATTTGTATGGTTAAATAAAATCGTTAAAAAATCAAATCGTAGGAAGAACAACGTGGAGTACAGAAGAACGATAGAAGAATGGCGTTCACCGAAAGCGTCGTCAGCGAATCGGCAGCACTAGCGATTGCCGCGATTGTTATTAGCTTCGTTGGCGTTTCTGCTGTTGTTAAGGGATAATCATGTTGACTCAGATCGCCACTACTCTGACACTATGGCGTCCGACGAGCGGCAGCGGCTCGACTCATGCTGAGGAAAAGTTTGTCGTTGTTTGTGCGCTCATCAATGAAGAGACGTCAGTAAGTTCGGCTGTTTGCGGGGGTGGCTTGAAAACCCGGAGATGTGCAGCTTTGCTTAACATTTAGGGGGCGAAGGAGCGTCGCGTACGGCCCTCGTTACGCTCACTGGAGTAGAATAAAACTCAACAAGATAATCACTGTGTGATCACCATAGTTAGAAAAAAAAGTACGCCGTTCTTTTGAAATTTACTAATGACACATGGAGATATTTTACAGGGGCGTCAAGATTACACGAGCATCTGTACGTTACTGTGCGTGTCCCAAGAAACGGAAAGAACGTCGTGTCATTTGCCATGCGCTGAATGATGTCATCGAAAACTTCAAATTGGCGATGGCTACTTTTGTAGGCCATTACGAATACAACGGCGCCCCTGGAGTACAGGTGTAAACTTTTGGTCAGTTATATAGTATAGATAGTATGAATAGTATTTCGTTCAAATAGCGGTAAGCCACATACGTTGACTAGTATTCATAATAGATCTCCCAGGGCACAAAGCCAATCTGAGTCCCGCATTGCCCTCGTTCCACCAGAAACTGCATTATTATGTAGGATTCACCATTGGTTTACTCAACGGCCACATAATGTACCCAGCTTTCTACTGATACTGCTCCTAACGGTAACCAGAAACGCGGTCATTTTTTTTTTTTGTTTAATAGTGTTTTTCAAACATTTTATATATCCGTTTCGAAAATAAGCCCGTTAGTTGTTAGCGGCCGCTAAAAGCTAACGGGCTTATCTTCGCTGAAAAATGAAATCGTCGACTGCAAAGTTGAGTCTGTGCGACTACTGAAAAACAGTGAATTTATTATAGTCGTTAGCAAGAGATGACAAACAAAATAGATAATCAGTTCAACGGTAGAATAACAGAATAGTAACTTTTATCGTTATATCTCTAGCGGACAACAAGAGATCGATGAGCGGGTGGCGCTACGTCAACGATGATGCATGCCAATGCTTCGTCTGCTGACACAATCCGGGAATATTCATTGAATGCTAAGTAATTTTCAGTTCATTTCCCCGAACTTTCTTTCTCGTAACTGAACTATTATGATCATAGATTCATGCTAATGAAGACATTGTTTTCCCGTAATTAAATTGAATAACATCGAAATAATGATCGATCGACCGACACGGCATGTTTGGCTTCTGCTGTTGTTATTATCGTCGCCAGAGTGATAGAATAACAGCCAACAAACGACATCTATTTTGTCCATATATTGTGATCCATGAGGCCATTATTTCACATATGCTTGCAATAAACACGAAAACTGATTTCAAATTATCACAGTAATAAATACAATATAATTAGAAAATATTAATAAACCCACAGGTACTTCGCTTCATATCTTCAATAACTTGTTCCATATTTGCAATTTATAGAAAAAAAGTGAGATTTAGAGAAGTATTTGTATCGCTTATTTCTAATAGAGCTACAGCATTAACTAATATGTTCATGTTAAAACTGGCACGACAATTAAATAAATTATAATTTAAACTTGTTAAAAATTATAAGGGCTTTCCAGAATAGGCGAACGCTAGCTTTGGTCATTGATAGATAGATCATTTGTGAGCCAAACGGTAGACAAAGCAGAGCGAACCAATAGCCGCCGTCCATTCGCGCCTCTTGTCAAAGGCTCTGCATACAGTCTCTATGTGAAACAGAACACGGGGGAAAGCAGAATAACCTAGAGAAGACGATCGAACTAAAAAATACGGGAAGTACTGGATGAAGCAAAAACCATTTCATTAGTAAAGCGTAGGCAAGGATAAATTATAGCGAACATTATGAAAGAGTAGTTTTTTCGGTAACATGTGTCGTACATAAAAAATGTATTTATACGCTTAACTCGTTCAAATGCACGAAAGTAAAGAAGATCTGTATATAAATAATGCGAATCCAAGAACGTAATCTAGTCATCGTTAACAACAGGTAAAATGAGCAGATCCATAAATGCATGATATAAGGTTCGAAATATACTTAGCTAAACTTGTAACAGGTTTACATCTGGAGGCGCAGAACCGTATGGAAAAAAGACAAGCGTCAGCTTAGACCGTAATCCCGTATGGAAACTCTGGATCCGATGTCTAAAGTCAAATGTTATGCTTTGCTGCTGGGAGAAGAGCTAGTTGTAGCCAATATTATCGGAAAGCTCCTTGATTTTACGGCAGTACAATAAGAACAATTCAAAATTTTCGATCATCTATAATTATATTGGACATAGGGACAACTACATAAGGCTCCCCCTCGAACTACCATAGATGTATGTTCGCCTGATACCCCACTCTAGTTCGTCACATATAATAATAGCTTGCTTCTGTTTTTACAGAATATGTTATTAGATCATTAGAAAAACTTACGTCGGTTTCTATCGGCCGGTGTCGTCGGTAGGCAGTTTGCTGCCGGCGTCCGGGTTCAAACCCACACCACAGTGAGTCCTTAAGCAAATTGGTTACCCACTAAGCTAGCACTTGAAAAGGTTAAAAAATACTGATAAATAACTACCGTGCGCTTTTATATTACGCGTTGATTTTAATCAGATTGAACTCTGCGCATCATGCGGTATTGATAATAATATACAGCACCGATTCAGGCATCAAATTAGACCCGCGCTCTCAGTCCAGCGTGCACTTGTGTTTCTTACATTCGAAATAAAATATTGAAAAACGTTCCATGGCTATTCAAATTAAAAAGTATATGCAATCATCAAGAACCGTGTGGCAAGGCCACAAACCGAAAATTGATCAGACCGTACATTAAGTATTTAAATAGAAGAGGTTTCAACTAATGAGCCCATTCCAGCTATATGTTAAATAAGAAATTATAAATTATTTCTGCCGTACAAGCATATATATATAACACGCTTTGATATGGTTTGTAAAGAGTTTTCTCCAGCGAAGGATGTGCAGATTTGACATGTGAATCAGAAAGGGTTATAGTTACATATGTATATGTCGGACTACTGGAGTAGTTAGACATTGTTGAAATTGAAAAAAAAATCATTTTTGAAAAAAATACCGCCACTGCAGAAATTGTTGTGAATTTTTTGGCAAATCTATAAGCGCCGAGTTAATTTCTGTATAAGCTTAGTCAATTTGAAAGACTGAAAATACACCCAAAAATAAAAAAAATCTTTCCACCCATTTTCAGAACTGCTGATTTGGTCTGTCAGCACCACATTTGTGTTTTCGTTAGAATGGACGGACCGATGACAAAAAAAGCAGCTTTTGGCGGTGTGACCTTTTGGCAAGGTAAAGAACACTCCCGTAATCAGCGAGCCTCTGTTACAGGTCAGAATGCCTAATGTGGGGGGCGGGAATACTTAGCGCGCCACGAGCAGGCTTTCGTTAGGTATACAGATGTATAATCAGGACAGGCAAGTTAAACATCGTAGTTATATACAACCAGTATACCTACAAACTAAATAGATCATTGCTCATAGTCAGCATCACACGTATAAACCAGAAACGATGGCTATTTAGAAGTTCACTTCAAATACTCGCTATTCTAGGATTTTAATGTGATTATTCCTTAGTTTATTTAAAATGACAGTAGCACATGTTCATATAATATTTTGTATTTCTTTTGTCATATAGAAAATTATATAGCCAATTGATATCCATTTAGATTGTGCAATTTCTCATGAATAGCTGGCCTTCTGAGTGACAACACAACTACCGATTTGATTTAGTAAAGCAATTGATTGCTGAAATTGAGGTCTTCAGTATTTTT
The DNA here is from genome assembly GCF_002443255.2 of Varroa destructor. Lineage (NCBI taxonomy): Eukaryota > Metazoa > Arthropoda > Arachnida > Mesostigmata > Varroidae > Varroa > Varroa destructor. The sequence continues at coordinate 18,389,602 of NW_019211459.1, read as the reverse complement.
CAGTTAATTTAAAAACGGATCTAGCTTCATTCGATAGAAGTCATTTAGGTCAGCAGCATAGGGTGGAAACGCGTACTAAACATCTCCCTTTGACTAATCCTTTTAATAAAACAACTGATCAAGATTTTAAAATAGAAAAAAACGTTGTGTTTGTGACACGGAACTTCATTGCCGTGGTACTATCTATCGGTGAGAAAAACCAGGCACATCATATTGTTAGGCTGGTTAATCGTTAGCGATAGGTTTCCGCGATGGGTCAGTGGTATGGACTTTCCTATATAATATAGAAAGATCGTGACCAGTTTAGGTTCAAAACCGAACCTAAACGCATCTTAGTTTATGCGGGGAGTCAGCCATATGAAACGATGCCTAAAGATCTGTGTGCTTAAAGATAAGCGGCACGTGACTGGTTCAAATGCGTTATGATCTCGATGATTTTGGATGCAATATACAAAAGGCGATAACGCGCGCCAGATCAAATACCAGAAATTTTGGTAATAGCTTCGAAAACTTACTTTGGTTCATTTCGGTTTTCGGTGATGATGATGACGTTTTACTTTCGCTTGTGAGCGGTCCCATATTATCAATAGCATTCGACCAGTATTGTACACACCCAAAAGTTGTTCTCTTATAACGTCCTTTTGTGAAACCCAAAATTTCCAGCGCAAATCACTATGTTAGAGGCCTATCCTCTAACATAGTGAACGCAGGTTATTCTAAAGCGATAAAGAAGCAAATCTATTTACGGGATTTTATAACATCCTATAATGTTTTCTCAACTTGTCCTCTACCTCAGCCTACATGGTTTGGGTTCGACGTCCGGTATCAATCAGACTGCTGGTTTCCAGCACAAACCAAATATGCCCCCGCCCGCAGATTCAAATCCAGGCCACCGCAATCTCCCAGTAACCCCCTGTATGGTCCTAATCTACCACACCCACCTACATGCAAGTTGCCCTGCACCACCGACGCTATTAGGTGTCTGTGTACCTATTTTGTGCCGTCTTAAGATCATTATATCGAACTGCCAACAGATGAATAAATACCCGTAATAATGCAGTGGTAACGCATTTTCCTATTAAACTGAAGAATATGTGGAGTGGGCAAGCTTCAAAACTGAACGTAGACACAGCTTATTTCGGGTTGGGGCAATGCTTCACAGCGGTGTCCCACCTAAAACTCGAAAACTTTTTTTTAACAAACATGTAAAAAGTCAGACGATCAATCGAAATCGAATTTATAGTCATCGTATACGGCTAATCATACACAGACCAAGATACCCTGAGGACGGGCGTTCCACCTGGAAAGTTTAGGCGGAAAAGCTCGTCGATACTACTGCAGATGTTGTTGTTGCTGTTGCCTGTACTTGACGGTGCGTAGTAGGTACTCGGGACTCGGTAGTCGTCGGTTGTCTATGATATTCCAAGCAGGGAGATGTCCATCGACGTGGAAAATGAGTTTTTGTCTTGCTATTCGCCACTGCTTGGAGCCGGCATTGCTGCTACTGCTATGGGAACGCTTACGGCTTGGCCCACGATAGTTCCCCGAATACAGCGCCTCTCACAAAAACACCGGCGGTACTCGCACGCGGATGGCTGTCTTTGGATCTGTCCATGTGAATAACTGGACTTGACTGGGGAAGAGAACTGCAACCGTATGCAGTGCTGCCAGCTCCATCTAGTGGGAGAGACCAGCTGAAAGGACAGGCAGTAGGAGGCTACAGAGCAGGTTGACGGGCGCAGCTGCTGAAGCGAGAGACGGAGTCTGAAGACAAACGAAGACGAAGAAAGAACCAAGACAAACGAGAGAGGAAAAAAAGAAGACGCCGAAAGAAAGATAGAACGAACTTTTTTACGCCCCCACGAAGACCGGCCTAAGAGTCAACAGGAGGCGATGAAGAGGGTGAGGAGGATGAAAAAACCGCCCGCTTTTAGGGGAACGAACGTGGGGTAAAGGACTTCAGCGACGGGTGAGCGAAGGCCTCGGCGAAAGTTGGAAGTACCGCGGTGGATGCGGACGAAAACGAACCTAGGCGTGAGGAGGTGACACTGAAAAGGCGAAAGGACCTATATATATATATATATATATATATATATATATATATATATATATATATATATTCAAGTCAGAATATAAAAGTCATAAGAGGCGAAGAACTCGGAGCTGCTGCTTTCCTTTCCGGCCCGCCTCGAATCCATCTAAGCGTCAGTCCCGTCAGTCTTGAATCATCTGCTGGGTCTGGCACAACGATGGCCGGACGGGGGCTGCGTTAAGGGACAAAAAAGAGGGATTGAGAAACAGATAAGTAAAATCGAGATACGCGTGTATGTGTGGGTGTCTATTGGTGCCTGTGAAAACGCGTGAAGGGAGAGGCTATATGAAACAAGTTTTGAGTAGAAAAAACAAAATGGAGCCCGAGGGGGCGGACGCGAGGGGTTGGATAGGGGTAAAGATTGGGGATTATTTGGATTTGTTACAGAAGCTGCTCCCGCCGGCCCGCAGTGCGTCTAGCATTGGTGATCACAGTACTCATACAGTAGCCTGAGCCTTTCAGATAAAGCTGTGGATTTCCGTTCCAGGCAGAGTGACAACTAGAACTTGACAGAAAAAAATGTTGAAAGCGTGGCAGGTAACCGTGCGACGTAGAAATGGCCTTGCTATTACTTCTCTTTTAATCAAACGATTCAATATAATCATACATAGAATTTGCGCTTTGAAGATAAGGCTCAAAAATTGAGCAAGTTATAAATAGAGAGGCAGTAATTATACGGTTTTGGTTTTTTGCGTGGCCATGTTATTATCCTAGGCTATAATGCGCTTGCTGTAGGACACCAAGCCCGGCAAACAGGTACAATGATTAGCCCGTCCTTTAGGAATATAGGTTCCACTCGTAATGTGCCTTTACGTTGTTTTCGGTTGAACGTCGTTTCGAGGCTCAACGGAGAAAAAGCAAAGCAGCCCAATATGCCTTGTTTTTGGCGCTGTTGCATGTTATTTGGAATAGTTGTGAAGATATTTTTTAAAGGTTAATGTAATGCACGTGTGAACGATACAAAAAATCATACATCTATGAGAGATTACAATAATATTATAATAAAATAGTATGCTTACCAGTTTGACCAACCTTGTTCAGACGGTAGATAAGCGGTGGCATAATCGAAAAATTATAAAGCTAGGAATTAGAATTGTCTTTGATTGTCTTCATCGTTTAATTAAATTAAATGTCAGATCAATAGATATTAGTTGATTATTTCGAGTCAGTAATTTAAAGTACATCTAATACTCATGTAGGTACAAAATAAAGTTTGAAAACTAAACGTTTCAAATTATGGTCAAATACATCACCACCTGAAACATAACTATCTAGCCATTCTTGCAGCTTACGTTCCAGTACTTATCTATGCCAATATCACTCTAAATTCATAACGAAATTTTGAGATTTCTGTATATCGTCAATCGATTTTTTAATGTTAAAATTAAAATTTTAGGATTTTGTTTTCAAAATTGAATTTCAGCTTAACGCAATCGTTCGTTAGTCATCGTATTGACTATTATCGTATCAATGGAAGTCTCTCTACTCTCCAGGTAACAACAATTTCTGCATATGCTCTAACATACTCACATACTATATATATGTAAATAGTGTCAGCCGCCTGGATATATATCAACTAGCTATCTCATCTAAAAGTGGACGCCGCCCATCATATGTGCCACCCAAAGTGACCGTCAACAAATCAAGCCATGGGAACCTACGAGCAGCTTAAAGGTGGCAGGCCTGCTGGCTGGTCATATCAACAACACCCACACGACAAGCGGCGTTGCGAGATAGAACTCAAAATCAAAGGGGCGGAGCCCCCCGCCGATCGGTATTGGCTTGCACGTGCGCCCGCTGCAGACTGCCATAGTCAGAATCTGTTTCCGCCGCAGTAGGAAAAGAATTTAGGATATCGTAGCACGTTGCACATTAGTGACTCGTGAAGCATCAATGCATCAAGACGACGCTCAGCTTAATCTACTAACGTGAGTTCATCATGAGCGTGACAGGCTTACCGTTTGCGGACCGTGAGTCTCATTGTGTTAGCTTGCGACTGCGAATGAATTTCGCCACCTTCAAAAGTATTTTCTCTACTTTTAAGTAGGTAGTATTATGATTATCTATATCGTTCTGATTATCTTTACTACAATGCGCATTCGACGGCGTGCTTGTTAAGTAGAATATTAAAAAAGGAAAAGTTATCTATAACGGGGGAATATAACAAGAAAGCATACTTTTTTTTTGATACATATTTTTTTTTTCGCCTTTATCGAGCCCGTTAGTGTATTTAAGTGAAAATTTGAATTTTTTTGAAACTTAAAAAATTGTATTACCTCAAGCTATATGTGTATCAATGAAAATGTCACCTGTTCCAGTACGCGCAACAAATCTGAATACATCATGTTAGAGGCCATCATTATTTAGCACACCGTTTCTCGTATTACCAAAATCCTTAAAATCATGACAGGTATATCTCATTGGCATCTATAGACCATACGACTGATGTCACTGATTATCGTTCTACGGGCCATGATAAATCTGATCAGATTTCCTCTATCTGTGTGGTCTTGCCACCTGTACTCTTAATATCACAGTTTTTGGTTCCTACAAACATTTGCCATTGTTGCCACCCTCCTATAATTACGCAAACGTACAGTACATAGTAAACGTATGTCATATTAGTAATGTCAGCTTCATTATATATAGATGCCAGGCCCAGTAGCGTATGCTGTGCTTATGTTTTTTCAGCGTCAAAGCTTCCGACTGAGGCTGAATTGTTGCATTTTCTTTGATCGATTCATTTCAACGAACTTCCTTTCTAAATTGCCTGAATGTGTATTTAGTGTACCTCAATATATCAACAATGTCTTTATATCCGCAATTATGTTCGTCAGCTTCTCCGATATGCGACAAACGCGTTTTGCAATAAACTAACCAATGACGTTTCTGATATCCTGCTGTTCAGGCGTAATAACAAGCTTAGCAAATCTAATTTATATACACAATAGGTATTTGCACTTTACAGACGTCGTCTACGACGAGCAGTCTATCTAGCAGTTAGTGGCGGACAATTCAAAGGCGAAGAGATTATTTGTTCGGTATACACGACGCCGTATGCATCTGTTGTATGCACAATGTACCAAGCAGTAGTTTATCCTAGGAACGGAGTGTACAGTTGACACACAAGTGGACCTTTTCCTTCCATTCATTTACCACACTTATTCTGTGGATTCGAGCGTGGCTTGAACAGTAATAACAATACAATGAGCTAAAGTGACTAGAGAGTAAGGAGCGAACGTTCATTGCAACTACCATCCCCCGTTCACAATCTAAAACTTAGGCCTCCCTAGACCTTCCCTAAAGATGGGCATTCTATATAGTCCTTTTGGTGCCTGCGGTAACACCACATGCATTTGAAGAGTGCGCCACATTCGCCAGTGGCGCGCTTTTCAAATACGGCTCTGACAAACACCTTTAGTACAAGAACAGCTTTTCTATCGCCCGCATTGAATACTTTTCCCCCCAATCCTACCCACGATGAGCAGGTTTATCCTCTGAGACAGAACCGCTACCAGTCGAGCCTACAGAACCCCGGCTAACGCAGCTCTCATTGCCATTGTACTAAGCTAAACTAGTTTGCAGAGCGTTTCCACTGCTGGCTCAAAATGTGTCGACAGTCGCGCAGGAAACCAGTTTCGAGGTCAACTATAGCGCACACAAAAACTGTTACCTGACAGGACGCAGAATACTCCTTGTCAGCTACTTTCGTTGCGCTGATGTGGCGATCGATTCGATATCAGTACGGATCCCAACTGTTATAAGGTAGAGGAGACGAACGTGAAAGACGCTTAACGACCACACAACTACAAACTCGTGAGGTTGCTGGTGGACAGCTTCCACAGCTTAGGGCTGGCCTTCACCCTTATCTCTATGATCTGGGAAATTGGTACGGGGCTGTTACCGGTAGACGACGCCGGAGGCGCCCCGCTGTTGCGCTTATTGGCATCACTCAGTCATTCTGTTGTGGCGACGGGTAAGAGTGCAGCAATATCGAGAAGCGATAGATTAAAAGAAACGCTGTTTGGTCTCAGGAAGTTTCTGACCGGTAGAAATAGCTACGCAAGGGAGGTAAAACTCTTGAGGTGGCTACCTATACATATATAGGCTTTGGGATCGTCGCTTTCTACCTAGCCTTCACTCACCACTTTCGAAGGACCGTGAATCATCCGCCATTGTTCTACGATCCCCTGCGTGCTGACATTAGCTAGCGAAAAACTAAGTCTTCAACAGAAACGTAATTGATGAGAACTTTGTGTTTGAGTGACGATTGGTACATCCAATATGACTTTTCCGCATCTACATTCCACACTGTCAGTAAATATGCATGCAGAAATTCTTCGATTTTTTTTTTGTAGCACAAATACACTGTGTAGTAAAGTCTAATGATATATGGGATGTTAGTGCAAGGGCAATTTTTAGGAACGCTAATCCACTCATATTCAGTATTATCGTGCAAGCATTAGTATATGCATCTATGTTTAATGTCAAGCAGCGATATTCGAGTGGCACACCTACATGGACAATCACTTTAAAAAAATCAGCTCATTCCCCCACCGTTTATATCAATTGAGCAAAAAAAAGCCGGACTGTGCCGATATTATATCAAAATTCGATCGTATACAGCGGACATCCATTGCTTCATATCTGTAAGATCTAAATAATAAACACTTATTGTTAATAAACCAAACTTGTATTGCGATATATTTGATCAAAAGGGATGAAACTTTGCGGGCCTTATGGTCGGACTTACAGGCAGCTACAGAGCCAATAGGTCTCTCCGCATAGTTGAAAATTCAACAAAGGATATGAGTCTACTTTAGAACGGAGATGGTCACGTATTACTTCTATGTTAAGTAACGTATACTATTTCAGAGAGCAACTTTGTGCTTGCTTAGGGGTATTGGCGCATTCATACCTGCGCCTGTTAGCTTACCTCTGTTACCTCTGCAATACATTATTTTTCATACGATCATGAAGCTGAAAGTGAAGTTAGTTCATCTAGTATTTCATATATGCTAATGATAGGTATAAAGTCATACTTTGGTAGAAGAAAACATTTCGTTGCAGAATCGCGCACTATGTGTGCCAAGGTTTTGTTTGGCCATATCTTCGTGATCGCATTCTGCTGTATTCCCAGATGAGACCAACAAAGCTTTGTAGTCCAGATGATAACCCCGTGCTTACGAAAAACTGCTGCGATCATTCAACCAAGAGTATCCATGATCAAAAGCATTATGTGGACTCAAATTTTTTTGAGTCAGTTACTTCATAAAAGAAGTTTTGAAAATTACGAATTCATCAGACCGACATCGTCACGGTCTACGTTTACATCGGGAAACCCGTTCTACTCTTAGCGTCAATCTTCCATTCCAACCTCGCCCTAATTCGCTTACCCGTGTCTGTTCGACTGAGTACACGGAGCACCCAACAACGAACAGGTTCTCAGGGTTAGAAAGCGCAACAGAAAAAGAAGCAGCGGCAGCACTGTCTGAAGGACTGTATAGACCGCGTGATCGGCTGCCGTGTAGCTTCTCAATTTCGTTCGACAACGACGACTGCAAGAAGAGAGACAGAAAACGGATGTCTCACTCCATGACAGGCCTTTAGCTTGTTCGCAATTCATGAAATCTTCTTGCATGAAGGCGCGGGAAGAGACTCGCGTCTCCACTCGTCTTCGTAAGATGAACGCGACGAGGCCGAACGAAGAACATCCATTCGGTTAGTCGACTGTCTCAAGCGCACAACAGCAGTCTACGCGGGAGCGCGTCAACAGGTAGACCCTGTCCCAAAGAAAGAAAACAACACGACAGCAACGCCATTGCCACTGCCTCGCGTGGATGGCCGGAAGCGAGATACAAGAAGTACGTTTATCCACACACACCTACGAACACGTACACACACACTTCTGTCTGTGTGCAGAAAAATACCTGGCATAGCTTGCGTTTATTCACACTTGGCAGTGGTCGCTGCATTATGGCCTGGTAAGGACTATTGGAAAGGCAAAGTTGGACAGTCATAGGGCGAAACCTCGCTACAGAGAAAGACAGCCAAACCTAAATACTAGTCTTCTACAAAGACGTCCACACAGGGCATAAGCAAGACAAGCATAAATACAACCATAGGCTAGCAGACATGTCGATCTAAGCGGAGACCCACACTCGCAGGACACATTTATTTTGTATAAGGAAGGACGACAGCCTGTTCTGCACGCGCGTTCCGCGATGCTGGCGTACGTTGCATTGACATCAACACTAGTGCAAAGAATGCAAAGACAAGATGTCGGGAACCATCTACAAAGTTGCACTGTATTGTAATCTACCATCCCTGTAGCAAAACCTGTAAGACCTTATGACGAAACCTGAAGGACAGGCGATGATGAAATTATTCTTGATATTGTTGTATCAAATGAAGTACGCATCGTTGACGATAATCTATGGACGCTTGTGGGTCTAAGTAAAAGGATGTGTTCTACTAACTTGATCTCTCAGATGAAATGTTACGGTAACAGGTCCTAAGAATCTCTTAAGTTTTTAGACAAGTTGCGTATAAGTTATTTAGAAATAAGATACTCATCTATATTTTGCTAACTTGATTCAGGTTAACAAAATCATTGATATCATCGATTTTCTCGGTCAAGCTAAGGTTTTCCTAAGCGTTCCTAATTTATTATGTAAAAGTATGGTTAATTATAGACTATCAACACTCTAACAGTGATCATAACTAGACGATAAGAAAAAGAGTGACGATACCTTATCATGCCCGCAGATCTGATGGGTTCCAATTCGCACGTAGATCCACTCCGTTTCGCGATGGGTATCAGCTGTCTGACGAAATGGCTAACGGCTGTGTTGGAGGTCAAACTTGAAACATTGCTTTAGATCCGATGGAACAAAAACACCAATTTGTAGCTCTTAAAAACGGAAAGCTCTTTCGAGACCTAAGTGTATATATATGTACTATGACCATAATTTAACGTCGTCGACGATATTTTCCTGATTCCACATCTGGAACCAACAACAGAACCACCGCTTTATGAGTTAAACTCGTAAATAAGCTGAATTTTCTGTGCGTAAAAACACGGCTTGTCCTCAATCCATTTACATAGGATTCTGTACGGACGGCCGCTCGTTTTTGCCGACTAAGTTCTTTTGATATTTTCTCTGGTCCTGACCCTTATAAAAAATCTTTTTTTCCGCCCGATGATCGAACGCATTGCCCGCGTAAGACGTATTTTTGCAATTTATTTTCCCTGATGACTCTATCCGATCGCCTCCCTATTCTGCAGTCTCGCGTCCAATGGACGAAGCCGGGTCCACTGCAAGTCAACAGAAAAAGAACTACAAAAAAATTGTTGGGCAGCGCACTACAAACCCCTAAATGCCCCATTGTAATGGCCTTCTTGACCGACCGTCCAAACAACCTTAGCCTGCCTGTCTATTTCTTAGACTTTGTCGAAAGCCCCCTGTGTCTTGTGTGGCTAGCCGCACCCTTCTATGATATTTACAGAGTTATCATAAATCACAACGTAACACAAAAACAGTGAGATTAGCTGTCCAACGACGAGAGAGACACGGAGAGTCCAAGAGGAGAGTGAGAAAACCCCCGGGCGAGAGCAGCGCGAAAGGTTTTAACCCGCCACTAGCGCCGCCTGGACATCCCAAGCGACTGCTCACAGGGGTTCTAAGCTGGAAGCGCTTTTTTGACTCTTTCATTACTCTAAGCCGATCGAGGCCATTGGCCAGTGTATCGATCGACCGGTGCCATGACGCAAAACACATCCATCTGAACGGCAAAGGGTTCAAGATGGACTGACTTTTACCTTTAACAACGACTAATTCTATTTGATTTCACCTCTTCTGGGGCGTCGCATAGCGAAGATCGCGACTCAAATGAGAGCGGTCAAGGAACCGATCCAAGGAAACAATAAGGTCTAAAAAGTAGCGCCGAGGCAACACGTTGAGCCACTCTGCCAGTGACGGACTGGAAGAATTCGCTATCATTTGCATTATTCCAATTGCCCCAAAGGTGCAACAGCGTCAATAACACTCAGGAGAATGGCGCAACGCCCAAAATCTAGTGATATGAACAAAATGTCGCGTATAATGGAAACAGCGTTTCCGTTACAAACACAAATATTAGCACACTTCACTGTAAGCGAGACGCCAATGACTTCAGTTTCATACGTAGAAGTTGAATTCTTACTAAATGATAGGGGATTCTGACATGATTCAAAACTCAGATCATGTTGAGCTTGGTGGCATGGAAAGATACGCAATTATTGATATCGAAAACATTTCGAGTGACGAAGACTCTAAACGAGATCTTAGTAGTCATATCGATTAAAAGTAGCCAATCACCTGGTCATCAGATGTAGATAATGGAGATAAGATTCACCTTGCTTGCTATTCACCCTAAAAGCAGACCATCAGGTCTGCTTTTTTCCTATTTTTTTTTTACATAGGGAAGAACGCATATCAATACGAGATCTGGACGCGACAGTTACACGTGTTTTGCAAGCAGATGTTTTACGATACTCAAAAGCTTAGAATTTAAGGTAAATTCGCCTCTCAGCTACAGCAGGATGAATCCTTGCTCAGTTTGAACAATTGCCTCGCCGATGACGTACCTAAGCCCTGCGGTACGATTTGAAACATCAACAAGGTCGAATGCACGATAGATCTGTTTTAAAGTCATCGATGTTTAGATAGATATTCGAAATAGTTCTTCAGAGCTGAATCGCGTGGGAAGTTAAACGTATAACTTGAGGTATAACGTAATATAAAGACCAATCCACACAGCTTCAGTAATATCACCAATTGTTTTTATCCTCTTCTGAAGATGGAACTTAACACACTATCACAATGCCACGGTCGCACTGGTCATAAGTAATAACAGCTCTTATTTTGTAGATCTTCTTTTTGTGCGCTTCTTGAATTCTACTCATTATATATTTAGCTGTATAATAAATAGATTTTTCATTAGATGTAGTCAATAAGACCACGTCCCTTTTTGCCACCGTCTTCGAGTATATGTTCCCCGCAGAATCCACTGGTTGTGCTAACATAGGGAACGTTTAACGCGGTTAGTTCGAAATACCCTTCATTAATATAGTCCTCAAGCCACTTAGGCGTTCATCTTTTTAATTTGCTGGGTCTTTCATGCTGGAAACTTTGTTTTGAAAAGTGGCCTTACCGAGAGCATACCGAGCATACTTAAAGCATACCGAGATGTGGCTTACGCCTAGTGTATCTAGATCGTCGGCAGTGTGGTATCGGTTATTCTAAGGCTAGATACAATTCTTAACGTACTGATGGCTTCCAACCGAATCGCTAAAATGGCATCGTAGATGTTATAAGTACTTGTCGCCTATATTGCGCTGGTTGAGAATCTACACGGAGTAGCTCACCAAATCAACAAACACTAGCAGAAGGAAAATACAATACAGCCCACACAATAGCCTTTTGTTATTTTGTCCGCATTTTCTTAACAGATAATAACATGAGTAACGTGACAGGTAAACAATCCAATTTTTCCTCGTTCCGAAACACCATCCATCCATTAACGTAGACGTAAGCATTCATCTGTTTGTTACTAGTGTGAGAGGTATTTAAGAGTTGATTTACAATATACACGTTATTGGACAAAAAAAATATTATTTGGTGTTTTCTGATACCGGAGACATCTTTAACGTTTGCTTCAATGCGGTTTCTTCATTAAAAACTAAATAACAAAAAATAGTCGTATACAAGCATGGCACTTATTTTCAATACATAATTATAATATTACATAATTGCTCAACCCTTTCGGTGATAGCCACTTCTAATTTGACCTTGAATTCAGAACATTAGCCGGTTACGTTAACTAAAAACAAATGTTTATTATACATTTTCTGTTTACACCAAATCAACTACCAAAGTAAAAGTATTACAAACTATACTGTATCTGCTAAAACTTGCTCCATATATTATAAGTACGAAGGCATCATATCCTAGTTTATGAGCCGATTGTGCTTTTTTTTTTTATTATGGGTCGTATATAATATACACAACATTGATCTGCGATAAATTCTTTTCAGGCTGTTCTATATGCGAGGGATGAAAGCGGGAAATCGGGAGGGTGGTAAGGCAAAAAGGAAAGAAGACTAAGATACGCGGGCGAGAAGTGTGGGGAGGCAGGGGCTCGGGGGTTAAATAAGCCCTCCCTGGCGATGTCGGCGCGGGTAGTGGCGGCGGCGCCGCTCTATTGGCTGACCTGTCAACTTCGTCTCGTAATCCTCATCCACCTTTATAGGCCCGTTGGCTCCCAACCTTTGGGGTCTCTTGCTTCAATCCAACCTTCACTTCCAGTTTACCCTGTTATCCCAGTTGGTACGCGCCCGCTAGATCCTGTCTTCATCCTTCTCCTTCCCTCTCTGGCTCAATCCAACTTCGCCACATCCATCTCTCTTCGATCGACTGGCAGCCGCAGCGGCGGCAACGGTGGTGACGCCGGCGGTCGGGCAGCAACTGCTCGCCCAAGCGTCGTCTTCCTAGCGCCGGCGGGAGCCAAGTCTATGAGCAGTAGTAGCGGCATGGGCAGAGGTAGCCGAAACGCCGGCAGAGCAGCAGCCGGCGCGAACATCCGCAGACAGAATCACTCGAGCGAGTGATGCGATGGAGATGATGTGGTGCCACCGCTCAGACACCCCCTAGGGTCGTCGGCTGGGAAAACCGGTCGAGCCGAAGTTTTTTTCCTATCCGTAGCCTTCCCTCACTTCACATCCTCCAACCAGCTCCCTGACTTGCTCATTCTCTTCCACATCTCCTCGCCTCCATGGTTCGCCTTATAAGAACAATCAACTGCCAGAAGGGATACGGCGGGGGTAAGTCGAGGGGTCATCCTGGGAGAGGATCTCCATGATACGCAGATCTAATAGCAGTAGCAGCAGGAGTCGTCAGGAGCTGTTTGCTACTGTTATTATTGTTATTAGTTTCTAGAAGAATTTTTTCTAAACTACATCTTGACTTTGAAAATAGTTCAGCCTTGAGTCTCGACAATAGGACATACCGAGAGAGGGAACAAATCAATAAAAAACTGTTAGAACCAAACTGCGATGTTGGGGTGTTTTCGAGTTACCCAATGGAGAAGTGTGCTTCTTTTAACAAAGACGATTTATTCAGTGATGCTACGTTATTTTTCTTGTATGATAGTACTGCTTAGAGTAAGCCGCACTTTTGTCGATCTAATATGGCGTAGGGTCAATCTCATTTAGTTGGCATAAAAAGTGTTTTACACATAGGCATTTCAAATAACAATATACAATTATTTTAAAAATCAATAACTGCATCAATATTCATGATGTATAGTGGGCAGACAACCTTTGAATGAGTGTTTTACTTAAAGCTAACCCGCCTTGAGCTGAATTATTCGCTCGCACGACCGATGTCTCGGGAACTTCATGATGCTAGAAAGAGCGATTGCGTGCATACGGCTCACTAAGTGAACTTTCGGGTTTGGAACAGCGCATCTTGATGATATTTTCTACACTGCTATGGTAATTTTCCACTAACTCTGTTTTGAAAAAAAAAAAAAAGATTTGAAAGCATGCCTTCTTTCCACGTTTTTTTAGCGTAAGTCCTTTATTTAATCTACAAATTTAGATGTTGGTAATGTTAGCTATGTTGTTTTGGCAACGGTTGTCACTGGCCGCCTTTAAACATATGCAGCTCAACGTGTTTGAAGGAAAGAGGCGATGTTACTGGCTTTTTTTTACCTAAATGTTTGATAATAATATTATTGTCTATCAAAAAAAAAAAAAATTGGGAATAATAAAAACAGAAGTAAAGTGGTCCGGAAATTGATAAAATTTTTGTAAAAGAATTCGATTTACTCGACAGAAAGGTGACCCGCGTTGCCATCTTACTCCAGCATTTAGATATAATAACTGCGATCGTAGCGAATAAATGAACTATATTTACTGTTTACTTTATCGGTTGTATCATTTTAACAACATCAACCGTTATGACAGAGGCAAAGCCTTTAGCTCAGATTTTAAAACAATGGAACAAATGTAAAAAAGGGATATGTATTTCCTTTTTTCAACATTTTTTTTTCTTGAATGGTTTGCCATTTAAAATAGATTATAAAGTAAACTAGATTTTATCATAAAAATAAGGTCCTAAGTGCTAGGACAATTGCCATTGTACGATGCGTTAATCAGATCTTCAACCAAATTAAAAGCTGACCATCTTCACATACGACCCATCGAGCCACGAAGATGGCGCCACCAGTTTTAATAGAGATGCTGTTATCTGAACTACTGGAAGGTTTCTGCCTGACGCCACAGAGCCACTCTCGTATCAATGCCCTAATTATCTTGACGCGGTCATTAATCAAGATGCAATAAAGATGAACGACATTTAAATGGTTTCTATAATAACTATGCACAATTTTGAAATTACCTCCTCAGTAATTTCTTATTAATCTTCGGCCTTATTGCAACTGATAAACAAATTGGGATAGAGTCTAAAAGTTGGAAGTTCTCTACAGATAGAATAATGAATATAGTATTGCACTCGCCTATATAATTTCAAGATTACTTAGATTTCTTTCTAACAAATTGCGCTACATTATCGAATCCAAGCCAACATGAGGCTATTAACTATCCCATATATGATTATGAAGTATCTGAAACCCAATAAAATGTGTATGATAAAATGATAATTACCAATCGTTGCCATTTACTATTCTTGTGCAGTAATTTGTTCTCATCGTTCTCTCCACCTGCGAATTTTATCGGAATATAGCATCTGTTACCTTTGAATAGATATTAGAATTCGTGAGATACGAATCTTGTAGCAAGCTTCGCAACGGTTCTTACCGAAACCTAGGCTAAAGGCTTGACAAAACAGTAAAAAGAGGAAGACGTGACCACGCTCCGCCCTGGTAACAACGTCTTTCTCAGACCGAACTTTTCTACTGTTCTTTGTCGTATGGTAGGTTGGCTGCACGATATACAATCTGTCTCCATCTTTTCGACGGACAGTAATTTTAATACGAAGTTGACGCATAAGATTTGCTCTACTTCGTTACCTACATAATTCGATATAGTAATACTGTGGTTGATTACTTTTCTGGTGGTAAATGCGTTCTCAAGCTAAAACGTCGAAAAGCTATGGTAGGTTGTACTGAATTTTACGTATGCTGTTGCCACTGTTGCTCTGAACAATTTGCTATCAATTTTTACTTTCTTAAAGCAATTTAATCATTTCAAATGTTATTAGCAAATGAGAAACATGTAGGATGTACCGAATACAAATTATTGAAATAATTTTTATCTAAATAAAACACTGTCTTAGTATTTTTAAATTAAAAAAATTCGATTTTTTTAGTTTACGCGACTCAATGAGTGGTGGCTATAAACTCAACACCAATTTACAACCTTCTAGCGAAAACACAATAGATTTATCCTCATACCGATTACCTAGTTTATATATTGGTGGCTCGCCTTTTTGCAGTCGTGAGTGCTTGAATGTTTAATTATTTTAGAATTCTATAAAAAAAAAAACCATACATCCTTTTACATACACAAATGATGTCGCACATGTCATTGGCACGACTCAAAAGAGTGACCCCTGGTATCTTTCGACCAGAGATTGGGCCGTCCAACGCATCAGGTCCACAAGAAAGAACAGTAAATATGAAATATTTTCTTGACAGAAACTAATGGCTTAGTATGGTAAGCAAAAAGCTCACCTAAGACTATCGCATTGCTGCGAGCTTCGAGTGTCCACATGCATCCAAGATATTTAATGTACACATTTACCACAACATGTTTTACAATACAGAAATTCATCATATAACATGTTTCTACCTGATATACACGTGTAGCGATTATTATCATATTTAAAAAATATGTTACATAAGCTTATTAAAAACAACATCTAAAAAAAAACATAATATATACATAGTTGTTTGCATACATCGAGCAGAAGTAATTAACATATCAGATAAGGTGAAGACATTTTTTTTGCATTTTTTCGGTAGACTTATTCTCAGCTTGCTTCGTTAACAAATGATTTTTCATCATTTATGCTGAACAGTGAATTTCTAATTTTGTGCTTGCTTCGAGCAAAGCTATAGTAAGTGTCCTAATTTTCATACTCATTCCGCAATTGTAATAATAATAATTATTATTATGAACATCTACTCTGCATTTAGGTAGGTGTTTTAGTTGATTTGTCTAAAATAATACGCGACCTATTTTTAGAAAGCACCTAAGGTAATAATTTTTTTGTTTACAGTTAGCTCTTAGGTATATAGCCTATGTACCTTATCATGCATCCATTCATAGGACCGCACTCTGATCAAATCATGATGCAGTGGTCCAATTAGTTTATGCTTATTCTACGAAAACATCGTAACACATAAAATATTTTTTGCTGCCGACGCCTGCAATTTTATATTCTTATTTTTTTGTAACGTCGTACTCAAGCAATCATCATTCTTACATTCATCATTGGCGGTGCTTTTCAGTGACTTTTTTCTTTTTTTTTTGTATTTTGGCGCTATTGCTCGAGACCGCCCGCCCGCCCGCCAAATGTTCAATCTTGCTAGGCTCATGAGCATGCAAGCGCGTCATCATCGTCATAAACAAACCGGTCAGCGTGAGAGCCGGCTTGGCGCGTTTTCGATCGTTTATGAGTAAATCTGGTCGAATTTTGCGCTCCCTGTGTACTCTGTGGAGGTTTAAGTGATACCGAGGCGATTGACAGCACCGTCGTACAGTGTCAACGTCGATTTGGCCATCCCTCGTCCTGCTTACAGTCGGTCCGCCAAGCTTCTGTGCTAGCGAAGTGTATTTAAGGCATCCGACGACGACGACGACGACGGCGACGGCGACGACGACGACGGCGACGACGACGACGACGACTACTACCACCACAACAACTAAAGGCAACAGCAGCTATACCGCGACGATACGTGTGCAAAGCCCAAGTGCTGTGTGACTGGTGCGTTCCTTATCGTGCTACTTCTCCTAGTGTGCGTGTGTTGTGTGGGTCGCGTACGTAGTTGGGTTTCAGTGGTGCTCGAACCGCGATCGCAGCGTCGTTATTAGGCAACGTCGACAAACAATGACCAAGGAGACCGCGTCACTGGCCCTATGCGAGTCCTGCCACAGTGCAGCGACCGAAACCAGCGCTGATGACGCCTGCGAGGTTTGCGAACTGCGGGCCAAGGCCGCCACTCAGCAGGCTCGTATCGAGGAGCTCGAAACCCAGCTATCGGAGAAAATTGGTGGAAAGGCAAGCATTGAGCGCGAAGGTGATGCGCGCCCACATGTCATGATCATTGGTGACAGCCAGCTCGTTAAAATGCGTCGCCCCCCGCACTCGATGGCCGATCATCTTGGCACCCGAACCCCGCGTATGCTGCCGCGCTGGCAGGCTGGTCAAGGCCTGGATGGTATGCTAAGCTATTTGATGACCGGTCTGGAAGGCGATAAGGCTGAGGGCCGCAAATTCCATGTACTGTGGTTTGGCGGACTCCATGACATCACTCTCGAAGAGTACGAACGGTCGAACTATCTGATTAAACTGCAGGAAGCACTGCAAAAAGTGAAAGAACAGCCCCGCGTTCTCAGTGTCAGTTGGGCCACTTTACCCGAATCGGCACAGAATGCAGAGGTTCGCTACATCAATGAGGCTCTTGTTGCGTGGGCTGCCGAGAATGATTGGCTGCAAGTTCTCGATCTGCGCTACATCTCACGCCGTGACGGAACCATGGAAATTTCGGAGACGATGTGGAACCCAAAAGGAAGCCAGCTAGTGTGCGAATCGCTTAAAAAGTTCCTTATTAAAAAACTCGATTATAGCGACGATGAGCTCAAAGCACTCGAGGCATCTGCCAAACGTAATAAAGAGATTCGTGAAAGCAAGGAGAAGCGTAAGCAGAACAAACGAGGCGGTCAAACAAAGACCAATGGCCAGCCTGTCGGACAGCAACAACAATCTCAGCAACAGCAGCAGCAGAGTGGCGCCAAATCCTCTGCGCCAGCGACGAAGAAAGCCGCACAGAACAATGCCCAGTCCGCGAACAAAAAGTATCCGCCGGTTCAAATCAAAACCAAGGTTGGAGGCACTAAAAATGGTCCGGCTCAAAAACAACAAAAAGTTGGGGGCAAGCCACAGCGCGGACAGCAGAAGTCCGCAGTTAACGCAGCAGCATACAATACCGGCAACAAGCGGGCCTTCCCCAACAGCAACGCTCCGGCATGGGCTGGATCAGCAATCGCTCAGAAGCGCGCCAATGGGCAGCAGTCGAAAAGAGCTCGCATGGATAACGGCGTCTACGGACAGGCAGCCCAGGGTTATGGCCAGACATCTCAGGGTTACAGTCAAGCGTCGCAAGGTTATGCGTCCGGCTACAGTCAGAGCCAGCCGTTGTCACAAGGACAGTCTTATTCGCAGAATGCTTACGGTGGAAAATACAGCAATACCAGTAATGGTGGTAACTACGCTTACGGGAACACTAATGATGCATACAACTCAACTTACTACTAATTTTTTTTCTCCTTACACAACAACAAGAGTAACGACACCACCGCTAAAACAACAATACCCTTTGTACTCATGTACTGACGACGCGTAAGAATTGGCGACATCATTGCAAACATACTGATACAAAAGCATATTGATGGTTCATTAGACTACCCTCCTTCGATCCCTAGCACCTTTTGCATTATCTATCGTATTCGGTGCGTTGTACGTTGTAAAATGACAGATGTTGCTGATCCCGTTCTGCCTCCGTTATGGACTTCTCATACGCTGCGTGTGGTCGCGACCACAGACACGTAGTTACGGCTATCTGTTACTGTCGGCCATAATCGACAGGCCACTTAGTGGCGTCTAGGCAGGCAATCATGATATGCTGTAACTAGTACTACCGAACCGTCGAGGAGCGATAATGCACTCACTAAATGAATGATATGGTGTATTTATGGCTATTGGTAAGGTGGTGCGAGAGAAAAAAAACGAAACCAAAACTATTAGGGAAGATGCAACTGAGTTGCCGACGGAATAAGGCATAGGTAGGTAGTTAACCATGTAGTAGACTTGTGTGTAGATTTTTCCCGCGCACAAATGACGCGCGGGATTTTTGAAATAGAAGAAAAAGATGACGATAACAACACAAAGATAACGGGACGTATGGTAAAAAAAGAAAGCACCCTACGAAACCGAGCGGTGGGGAAAGCGGACCTCGAAGCATGAAGTGGTGAAAACTGGGGCTAGGTCACCCTGTACACGTTCATCCACCATTTGTAAACGGGAACACGAGCATTCAAGCAGACAAACCGACAAAAATGAAGAAAATACTAACTACAACAGACTCATTAACACCCTCAGCTTGTACGAAGGACTGAACATCTCATTTACGTACTGCTATTATTGCTGTCACAATTATTACTGATAATATTTTACATCATACATTTATTACAATGCATCATAACAGTGCTACTACCATTGGTGTTCCTACGATCATCATTATTCTTGTGCTTATTGTATTGAAGCTTATAACGAAACCAGGAAAAGTATAGCATCGCATTGATCGATACATACGGTAATAACAGTTGTATAACAATAACAAGGACACCATATTGATGTGGATGGACACTGCTGAACTAGTTCGAAGCAAAGCACTCTGTGAGCTGCGGCTTAATCTCTTCTTGGTTGCAAGGCACAGTAAAAAACGAACGCCATATATATATATATATATATATATATATATATATATATACAGTACACAACACCATAGGAACAGTTTACGGCCGGAAATTAAATAACTCTACGTTGCTTTTGGAAAAAAAGAGCAAATCGGGGTGGCTGACTGGGATATTCCCAACTCCCACTCACATCATCCGATTCATACGCGGGAAGGCCGCAGACGGACAAGGGATGCAGCACGCTCGATGATGATTTTTTGCTTAATTTAATAAAGCTAACTAATGATATTTTTGTCATTATATGTATTGCCAGGAATGGCATCATTACACTATAATGAGCAAACAGAAAAGGAGAAAGTGTACTGTAACCGCATAACGTACTTTTTACACATGCTTTATTTTTCTTTATTCATTTATTTCTTAAACATATCCATTTACTTCACTAAATCTCCAATCAACGATGATAATTAAGAACAATGTATGGGCATGTACCGCTTCCACTTGCCGCTGCCAACCCTTCCGGAATCTAAGGAGATCTACATAGTGTCTGATATTATATATGAAAAAATATTACGATAGCTATGATAATAATAATAATAATAATAATAATAACAGTAATTAACATAGACGAGACACACAAACATTGCATATATGAAATACTTCAACAACCAATATATGTCCTACTACAACTATTACTAGTGGAATATTTAATCGCATGTACTTGCCATTTTGGGTTGCTCCACAGCTCCAATAGCTGTAACTAATGAAGCCAAAAGTTGCCAGGTAGTCGCAATGACGTAGATAACTTCAAAGGCTATTGGAGTATACTTATACTACAACAACAAGAAAATTACACATCTTTCAACAATTTCGAAGCGATCACCCACTTAGCTAACAGGAATAGAAACTAAACAACATAGAATAGTAAATAATCAATTAAGTAGATCTCTAGTGAAGAACTTGCTATCTGCTTTGTACACGTTAGCTGGGAATCCTAGGATGTTTACACCCTCAGATGTAACGGCAATATGTCAAATTATATTTGAGTACAGAGCTAATTTCATATGAGGTCCACGGTTGAACTGATCTAAGAACGGCGTGATGAACAAAACATTAAAGAGAAACGACTGGAGAGTGAGTAACCTTTTGGCACTACAGCGTTGTACAGTATGTAAAAATAAGTAAAACAAATGCTATTATACAAATATGGCGCGATGATGACGAACGAATAAAAATCTGAGTCACATAACCAGCATATAAATGATGAACCAGCATGATGAGAAATACTGATGATGATAAAGCAAATTGCGACGGGAACGACAATAAGAACATCATCAATAATAATGATGAAAATTAATGACGAACGCTGTTCCCTCATAAGTATTGATAAAATAAATAAACAACAACAAAAAAAAATTAGCTATGACTTTTCTTTCATTCTAATAGGAACTGTTTAATTTTCAATGTTTTATATCTCTGATTCTCTCCGATGACGTGTGTACAGCAACATGTTTCACCCAAAAAATAAGATGTTTTAATGACAAGGATACTGGCCTTATGTCGGAAAATGTCAGCTTTATTACTGTTATAATTGTTTTTATCAGTATTATTTTTATGCGATTGGTGGTCGATCATGTGATCAATCAGCATAAACACTTTATAATGTAAAAAGCTCATACGATTATCGCTACTGTGTTACGCTACGTAGCTTTTCCTAATTCTGTTAAAAACAATATATTTTTTGCTAAATAATTGCTTTTTATTAGGATATTTTTTTAATTTCAATTTTTTTTAGGATAAAAATGACCATAATGTTTAAATTAAGCGGCAACGATTGCAATTGCCAAAGTCCCGGTACATACATACAATCTGAATAACAACGCCGATAGACATAAAAAATCATTTATAGTGTATCATTAAAATTTTATAATAGTTATCTCATTCACTTGAACATTGTTACATTGCAAGTATACGTTGTACTACTATTATAGTTTCAATTCTTAACAGCAAAGTGGTGCCTTTTTAGTACCTTCGGAACGGTAAGAACGCACATTACAAAGTAAGCCTATGCCAACTAGAACTAGGGTAGAGAAGTCTGTAACATCCTATTAAGAATTAAAAAATTATTTTCAGCTTTCGTATTGATGAAAAAGAATAGGTCTGTTCTATGCACTATAAGCCGCGGATTTCGTGATCGCCACGAAGCAACGATTTGCAACAAGCAACGGTTCAGGGCAGCGTTCATCTTACTCTAAGTCACGTGCCTACTGGCCATATTTGGAACTCTGACAACAATAGTCTAATGCGTATTTGTTCATTCTCGTCACATACAGTTCTGTTATTATCGCAAAACAATCTGTAGATAAAAACGGTGGTCCTCAATGTTGGCTTTGGCAGGTTGCAATAACAATACGGAGGAAAGCAATATGGCTGCGCCTACAGCGGCTGAAATTCAAATCATGGCGGTATCTAGTCACGCTGCACTATAAATTTTCAGTAGAGCACTTATATTGCGGCAACCACTGATCTTGAAAACTTCTTTATGCTCTGATACGCTGTTATGGTTATTGGCGGATTTATGTATGTATTTTGACATTTACACTTTCAGGGTATTACTTTGCGACCTGCCCGATCTCAGCTGTAGTCGGGTCAAGAAAGATCATGACCTCATTGGTGGGCGCGATGAAATCTAGTGACCACTCGAACACAATATAGCGTTCGATTTATCACACGACATAACCTGAATATTTTTAAGTTTGTTTAATTGGAGCTTAAACATAGGGCAGCGTTATCTTGGCCTTCACTGATTCTTTAAGGTGAACGTGCCAACACAAACTATTCGTGTGACTATGTTGTGCGGGATAAAACTATACTAAAACGACTCGATGAGATAATTGTTATTTCAATGAATGATACGCAAAATGTATACCGAATGTTTGCTTTTTGTTGATAAATTTGAATATAAATTTGTCTGTAGTATATTTTCGAGGTAGATAATAGAAACGTTAACGTATATGTATAATCATGTTTTTTGTAAACTCTTCGACTGAAAAAATTGAAGAAATTTGGCATTAATTTTTCTTTTGAAATGCATATTTAATAATTAATTAACGATTAATAAAACTATATTGATATTATGTGTTGCCTTATATAAAAATTGAGTATATATTACTTTAACAGAATTATTAAAAAAACTGTCGTATCTATACGTTATTTTTGAGGCATTCGATCCATCTTTGTTATTTTTGTTAAGGTGGTGTATATTGCTTATAAATTGATGATGTTTTTTTGTATTTATTTTATTTAATAATATCTGTCTAGTTTTGTCGTTGTTTTGTCTAAGTTTGATTTTTCTAACGATTGGAAGCTTCTAGGTTTTCTAAATCATTAGGAAACGATGATTCCTACATCAGATAGAAAAAATCTGGGTGTTATACAAGGGAAAATAACAGTCTCTAGTAGTATGGTTGTTGCGTCATAAATATTGCAGCATGTACATAATTAAGCACTAACATTTATAAAGCTAGTCGAGTTCATTGTGTTTCAATCAGTCTCTCATCATCTCATTTTGTACTTTGTTCACAGGACAATACAAATATAGTTCATAAATATTTTGGTTTGTAATTATAGCTTGGCGCTTCCACTGTTTACTCCTTAGAATATGCATACTGTTGCATAGTTCCTATTTAAATTGGATTTTTGTCATTGGTTTTATTACACGCCATTTCAGTACATATAATAGGTAATAATAAATGACTCCGGTGTATCTGGAAATTAAATAAGTAATTGGGCTAAAATGAACCTTGATATGTGTTAGAGAACCTATTCTTTATGTTCTACACACTTATCTGAGTGATTTGACAGCTATTAGACAGACCCATTCCTACCATTTGCGTTCCCATAAGTCATTTTTCTGTCTATAAATATTGATAATGATGAATAAATAAGTTTATAGTGAGTTATGCTTGCTCACCAGCTGCCGTTTTAGGAGATGGAAAGCCGCGTAATCATACCGATAGATCGCAAGGACGAGCGGGTTGAAGCCAACGTTAGATACTGCTTTGCCCAATTCAAGGAATAATTGAAGCATGGTGATGAAGTCTCGCCTTGCCTTAAAGCACCCATATTGCGTACTTTCGATTGCCGTGCTAACGGTATCTTGAGGAGTTCTAGATAACAAACTGCACTTATTATTTCATTGGCGAATATTTCATAGAAGCAGCTGCTTTTGGTGTCCCTTGCAAGTACCACCATCACGTTATGTATGAACCTACCCGACACTGCCATTGAACATTTCTCTCCACGCCGACGCCATTCTCACACCTGGTCCCTCTCCGGCTGGCAGTAGAAAGAGGCAAGTTTTTTTTTTAGTGTTCCGCGGACTGCATATGGAATACACCGTATGTATTTCCAACTAGCCTGGAATCAATTCACGAGGGGCCCATTTTTACCCAGTTTTCGCATTTTCAGTATTTGGGTTATGGTTCTGTAACATGGTGCATGTGCATTTTTTTTCCGACAGAGCTTTTGGACATGAAGCTTTTTTTTTTGGTGAAAAGTCTTTTAAATTGCCACAATGCGTCTTTTTTTTTCGAAATTCAATATCTGGTCACTTGCACACGCTGACCTTTAGCACACCCATCGCCATTCCTAAAACGTTTGCATTACTCATGTACTGTGCTTTCGCTTAAAGCCTTTTTTCTTCTTTTTGTAACCTTTGATTTGCAGCGCAGTGGCCTTCGAAGTACAAAAGTTTTAGCACTACGTGTTGATTTTCAAAAGTATGAGTTTTTTTCATTCTGAATTAATGTTTGGGAATAAGCTCGACCAGTTTTCACTCATAACTTAATTGAAGCGAAATTCGTTTGCTATTGACGGGTGGATCGAAAGTTATTTGATTTTAAAGTTTGTCGTATTCGCGTGTAACAGCTGAATATTTGAACTGTTCCACACCACTTGGAATACTACCAGTGTTTTACTTTCAGTGTTTATATATGTTATTATGTGAATATATATTATGTATCCTAATTAAGATATAACTTACTCTCTTTTATAATGACTTACATTGTGTGAATTTTACCTAGAGTAATTTAATTTTGTTACATAACAAACGGGTAAAAACGTGCTTTGAAAAAAAAAATCGTGATTTGGTGTTACCGAAAAGAGCTTTGGCTGAGCGAAGAAGCACGTCGCACATATTGCTGCCTTGCACCCGTCGTGGATCTGTGAACTCCTATATGGACTGACATTATTAGGGAGCACTAAGTCGTTTGAAGACTTTGTATAACAGCAATAATAATAATCATCATCGCGAAATTAGTCCTTATATTTATGGTCTCTAATACCTTTTGCTGCTTACATTCCTTGGTGTCTTCAGCTGCGACTGCTCCGGCTATTTTACATCTTACAATAGTAATTATACGTTTGAGGGCACTCCTGGAGGCGGATTGGTTGGGCCATAGAGTACGAAGAGCTATTCGATAGCCCAGTCGCTTCTAAGAGCGCAATCATGCTAGTGACATTCACTTTGGCGTCATAGAAATCCTGGTATTCCTTTCCCGTTGCGGACGTCTTTCACGAGGACAAATAAGGCATAAGCAAATGAGAACCCTCTTTGGGGACCTCTCATTTAAGATTCAGTAGGAAAACATGAAGGATACGCCGTTACCGACACAACCAGGCCGAAATCAGTCCACGTCGCAGGTCATGTCCATTATATTGGGAACGTTGCCAACTAAAGCACAAATATCAATCTTTTCTTTGCAACCAGAATTCATAGTTATTATCGCTTGTTATTTATTGTATGCCTTGGTAGGACTGTTTTCTTAAATCAGATCTATGGTGGTATGTATTATCGTCTAATGAAAAACAAGTGGAACTAACATCTATGTACGTAAATATCAATTAAAGTGAATGTCGCTAGTACTTGTTACGCTTAAAAGCCGAAAAAAGTCTACTGCAGTAAACCACTCGGCCTTATTATGCTTTTCAGCCTTGTGTGTGTGCATCTTTTATGTGGTGTTATGTTCATGCCTGTTTTCACCGACAACTGAATTTTGTTATCAATTCTACATATATCTGAGTAAACTTCGTCCACTCTTTTCTAAACTGCGATCATACAACATCGGTGAAATGTTTTTATTTTTTTTTCGCTTTGACCAGTATCATAAAGGTCTGTCTAGCTCGATTCTCAAACGAACCAGTAAGTTCTGACTCGTACTATCAAACGCATGTTAGCTCAACTGTTTATCTCGGATGCGACTGATATCCAAATCTCGTTTACTTCGTTTCACTCTTTGAAATTGTTTTTCGTTTTCGTGCCGTTGAAATCCGTCAGTACGCTGATATGGATTCACTGCTGGAGCTTTTTCTACTATCGTTATATCTTCATACGAAGCAGCTATTTTTACTCGGCCGTCCGAACAAGATAGAAATAGTCAACACGAAAACTGCGGAAATGCTTTCAACACAATGCTAAATCTCTTTTTAACGACTGATTTGGACTATCGATTGAGTAGGAGGCACCCGTTCCCTTATCAAACGCTCGTATAAGTTTGAATTTTCAATCGCTGAGATGGGACAACAGTAGAAGGCATGAGGGAGGGCGAAAAAAACAGGATCAAACTCGAATGAAGCAGTAAAAAAAACTGTAACTGACATTACTATTGGTTCTACAAAAAAAAAAACCTCTTTACTTTTAACTATGGTGTTTTTATTGATTGAATTTCTTTACGTGTTTGCATGTAGCACTTTTGCAGATGTGCGATGGGACCTGTGAATAGAGAATGGTTTGAGAAGTTGAGCTACTGTGCTCGGCAAATAGTGTCAGATGTGTTGTTTATAGAATATTTATGATGTCATTATCACTGGTAGTTATAATGTATTGTGATTTTTCTTAGAGAACGTATACAGGTGTGTACAAATCAATTGCTGATTTGTTCTCGTGTTTCATTTTTAGCTACTCGGTATATAAAAGTAAGTGTTTTGTGAAGCACCGTTTTAAAATAAGCAAAGATTCGCAGAGAAAAAGATAGATTTATATCATTTCAAAAAAATTGCACTTGCGACGCATACTTATTGTTATGAGCATTTTAGAGTTCTGTGTTTATAACTGTTCGTAAGTGTTACATTAATTTGTAATTTTGGAGGATATAGTCTCAATAACGTTATGAATAAAAATCCAATAAGGACATTCGTTTAGGGAACTGTGTATGCGCTGACATAGTATGTGTACCTCTCGACTTGTCGAGGAGTTTTTCATAAATGTACAACGTATGTTTTTATTACATAATGGGGATCTACCGTATATTGAACAAATTTATAATAATGGTGAGCCACAGCTAGTGGGAAGTGAGCAACTTGTTTGTATAGGTAGAAAGGTCAAAGTGTACAAAGCAGCATTCAGGCACTTCACGATTACCTGGCCGAATTTATTCCAACTTAAACAGTATGCTGCAAAATTAGCAGTGCTAGAAACTGTTCAGTCCGTCAAGACATTGCCAAAAAATAAAAGCGGAATCCTCAGTGAAACGGACTTTCGATGCCCCAAGTCTTTGTAGTATCTGATCTTCAGGCAAATATTTTCCTTTTGAGGAACAACGCTGACAATCATTTAGATGAATTACCCATCCGTCCATTTATTCAGTCACCATCTGAGACGTTCACCGACACTTTTCCCTCGAATATACAAATGGATATACACTACATAACACTCCGCGCATTGCAATTAATACCTGTGTCTACCTAAACAAACTGCTCGTTGCTGGCGCTAATTAAGCAGAGGCCCACTCTTTTCATCTGGTCCATAATTCACTGATTAATCGCTTCTGCGCCCTACCCAACGGGTCGTCTCCGTGTTCCACCTATCCTCGATCCCCCCCTCGCAACCGCGCCTACTCGGCGGGTTCAGCCCGGGCTGACTATCCCTCATGATGACGAGGTTTGGGCAAAATTGGGTATTTCCCCTTTTCTCTTTAGGCTGCTGAGGTTAAGCTTACTCTACCTACGAGCCGCTTGTCGGCTGCCGGCCGAGACTTGTCTGGACTTAGCGGCTAAGCGATGCCACCTAGCACCAGCTCGCTGGTGGGGCGGGGCAATTATGGCCGAAATCTCAACTTCCTCTGGGCTTCCTTCCTCTTCTCTCATTCCGCCAACCTTCTCTCATTCCTAATCAGTTATTATTATTAGTGTCGAACTTAGTAAAGCAATTAGCCCGTCCAAGAAGCCAAGACCACCGATTCTACGAATAAGGGCTGCCACTAAACGATTGCAGCGCCACTTGTGCCACGATCATACAGCGATGCTGGCCGTCGGTCCGCAGTATGCAAGCATAGGAGCCTTTACGACGCGCAGAAGCGAGGTTAAATTTCTGCCATATAAATGAATGAAAAAATGAATAAACATAAGCGCACGTGCGTTGCGTGCCTGGGCTAGTACGAATCGTCAGCGGCGGCTGGCGCTACAGCAATCGGTCCCTATTTGTTTGCAGAAGTCGGGCGGTAGTGCGGTACAGTGCGTAAATGCTCTGTCAGGTCAGAAGAAGGTGGCCACGACGTAACCCATTTCTGGGTCTGACGCGAGTGGAGACGACGGCGATGTTTGTGGTGTTGCTATGCTGGAAAAATTGACTGGACTTGAAATAAACATCCCGTTTGAAAGAAGAGGCCAATATAGGAGGAAAACGAAAGGAAGGATGCAGGAGTCGAGCGACGGCCAAGTTAATGAACGAATTTTTCACATGAACTTATTTGGCCGCCGTTCGCCTTCACCAGTAACGAAACTGCCGCGCTAGGAACTCGCCATCGCGGAGTAGCTTGGTTCAATAGCATTGTCCGCAGAGCTTTATCCATGTTCTTAGCTACTATGCAAAAGGACGAACAATCTACTCTAAGTAGACCTCGGCCGTCCGAGGAAGAGTGTTGGAGGAGCGTGTCGGTTGTTGACAATGCTCATCAGGTTACTGTTGCCAGTCAGATGCCATGAGAAATGCATTTTATATCTTGTTTATTTCAGTTTTCCCTTTCGTTCTCTCAATCAAGTTCCGCCAACCCATTTATGTATAGAACGATGATAGCCACGCGAATTCATGACGTGGTAGCTTGGAAAAAAGCAAGCTTGAAGACGAGTTTTTTGACCTGCTTATAACTGGTAGCTGTTTGGGTCGTTAAGTACAAATACAATGGTACTTCTTAAGTTAATTAAAAAATATATTAATATAATAATGTAGTAAATAGTAAATATAATAACTGATGAATTTCAAATAGTGTTACTGGAAAAGAAAAGTTGGCTTGAAAAGGTTTCATTTTTTAAAGCTACCTACTAACTACAAAAAGTCTAGACGACACGTCATAACGAATTAGAAAAATGTTTGTGACAACTCGATTTACCTCCACTGACGGAAATACCTTGGAATATCTTCTTATACTGACAGCATGTATATTGCATGTTTTGTTAGCAGAATACATGCACAACCTGATACCCTAGTTCGTCTCTCAGCGACATACCCAGGAAAACTTGAGAATACCCAGTCAGTGAAAAACATTATCCCTGCCTTATTTAAGATATCCATGATAACATTTTTATTTGGGAAGAGAAAAAAGTAATTCGTTGAAAGATATATTGCAGGCCACTTGTGAGCCCATTTCATGAG
This sequence comes from Varroa destructor, assembly GCF_002443255.2. Classification (NCBI taxonomy): domain Eukaryota; kingdom Metazoa; phylum Arthropoda; class Arachnida; order Mesostigmata; family Varroidae; genus Varroa; species Varroa destructor. The sequence goes on along the minus strand of NW_019211459.1, from coordinate 18,360,157 downwards.
TTGTAATCTAGAAGACAAGACAGTATGGCCTTGTAAAAACAAAATTCATTGCGACCCAATTCATAACTATGGTGCACGGTCAGGGACCAAGTAAAATCAGAAATAACCATTTAAATGCGAATATTTTAATTATTTAGGTCCCTTTGGCAGAATCAGCTGCATCCTTAACCATAAAACGTAAGAATGATGAGCTAATGGTAAAACTAAAGCTTGAATTGAAGTCAATTTTAAAAGGAAGGTCCAATCTAATCTAATTTTAATAGCCTGCACTTTTTAATAGCCTTCTTGATAGCGCAGTGGGTCAAGTGTTTGCATGATAAATGTAGAGAAATAGTTTAGGTTCGAATACGGGTATAGAATTGCATCGTTTTCCCGTGAAGTAATTAATATCCAACGACCAGACGTAAGGCACGAAAGACAACCGTTTGCGCGGTTGAAGTTCTTCATGCACTTAGCCCATATTTCACGAAATTTTCGTTCTGGATTTGCGGGAAGTCGTTCCAGGACATAGACTGCTTGTAACTGGTTGCTCTCTAAATTGCTTGAAGATTCGTACATCAGTTTCAAATAAACGGGACGTGTATATATACATACATATACACGTTGTAAACAGCATAAATAATATACAATAAAAGCAACATGCAGGTCTGTGTGTCGTCGTGTACTACGACGAAAGCATATACACACTGGAAAGAAATGTAGTGCCCATCGTTTAATCGTTTCACTATGTCGGTGTCCTACTAACGCTAAGATTGGCTTTTTTAGTCGCACGATTGGAAATGCTCGGTCTATCTCTAGAATACGTAACACTGTCAGGAGATTTATTGTGAAGTGCTTAGATATTGACGTTGCGCTATTATTATAGAGTTTTTTTTTCCCAGCTTCCATACTGTTTTTAGGTGTTGTCGTCTTCCTTACATAGAAATATTTGCCCCTTCACGAAAGAATAAACAAATTTGACAAACGACTGGTACATAGATGTAACAGTTCTCGCGATAGCACCTTTCCTGTAACTATTTAAGCTCCGCACAAACATATAATACCAATAAGCGGTCCGAGCAGATCGAATTTATTATTTATTTTCATGGAGATCGTTCTCGTGGAGGTTCTTTTAACTAACTGTGTTATATGCACCACAGATAATTCCCTTGAACAAAGGTGTTTTTGACTTAATTATCATCAGTATTAGACTACAACGGGCTCTGCAAAAGCAGCTGAAAAAAGATACTCGAGACTCTATAGACCCCTGTTACAATTTTCAAGGTCATACCTCCTTGAAAGTTGATAGAATCTATTAAGCGAAACAAAGTTATATAGCACTACAGCTGCGAGCTGGTTAGACATTCTCTGCTGTTTGATAAATAATGCATAGATCTGGGCAGTATGACGCTATGTTGACGCTTCCTTGCTAATCTTGTACAATGTTATGAGTTCCATAATTTATCCACGCTGTTGTGCGGCAGATTATTTGAACTAGCTATGAAATCTTTCTCAGGCGAGCCACTTACTCACCTTCGATTTTTAATGGCATAGGTTACTCCTTAAAGAATATTTCATTCATTTTTTTTCAAAGTTTGTTCATGTCACGCGCAGTGCTCATACGTGACGATTGTAGACAAGTTTGAGTGTAGCGCAATAGAGATTACAATGGTACCTTTATTACTATCGCTGTGCTTTTTAGTAGGTATAATCTGCGAAACAGATAAAAACAACTTATTATATAATAACAATAGGTATATTATAATAATACAATAGGTAATGATAAATGAAAAGCTGGTTAAGTGAAATTCGGACATCATTTGCCTTTTCATTTCTCTTGCGTTCTTTGTCGTAGAGGTCAAGCAGTATTAACGACTCATTCTTAATTTCATCCATTAGTAGTTCTTCACGGCTTAAAAAAGAAAAGAATATATCTATTAATTTCGCAATTAGACGACCTATAAATTCTTGCTTACGGCTTTCCGTGTCTTCCTTATGTGTGATCCCAAACGGGACATAGCCACGCACCTGATTTCGCCCGCTGCTATCCGCAGACAATCGCCAATGTATTTCGTTTGCTAAAACCTTCCTTCGCGCCTCAACCCACAGCGTGGTCCGCCGCTTTTCTCTGCGTTTTCCCCAATGTTTACATACCTAGTGCCCCCCGCCCTTCGGAGGCCTTTCTTGCTTTTCACTTCCTTCTACGCACCCCTGCTCTGTGCCACCTTGCAAAGTAAATTAGCGTTGCACACTTGAAAAATAAAGAAAGAATGTAGCAGCAGTACCGGAACAGAGAAGCAGGCACCAACTACCCGGTTCCTAATTTTGTCTAACACCGTTGCTCTCTTGGTGGGCTTGCTGCTAGCCCGCAGTCTGGCTAGTTCCTTCGGTTCTCTCTGAGCTTTGCCATTGAAAGCCGCTGTGTTGGGCAGGAAGCCGAAGCCTCTTTTGCATTTTGGGCAAGCGTCAGGCCAAAGGCTAAAATGGAGTAAGCAAGAAAGAAAGATAGCAGTTCAAATAGAGTGGACGCGCAATTCGAACCAAGGAATGGGTTTGGAACAGGGATGTGAGTGCGAGGGAATACGGGCGTAGCGATGGCAAAGAAAATGAAAGCTGAATAGCGTTGCAGCACGAAAGAGAAGTAACAGGCGTAGATAGAAACGAGTGAAAGTTGAGTTTAGGGCAAGCTAGAGCTAGGGGACAGGGGCAAGTTAGTATCGGCACTTGCGTTTAGCGGTGGCGGTCGCCGCGGCCGATCGTTACGGCTCGAGCCTGGTGGAATAAGGCGTGCCGTCGAATTGCCAGGGGAGATTACGAGATTGCTGTGCACACTATAGAGTGTATACGTTTTATTCTTGAAGTTCCATCTTGGGTGTTCCGTGGAAGATAGAAAACAAACAACTCACTTAACAGGCGGATATTTGCAGAACATCGGGCGAGTTCACTATGCATACAGGATGAACCTGGCAAAGGAAGAATAAGTGTTATATTGTATTAAATGCCCATGAACAGTGAAGTGGGACAGCCTATTTAATGTGTAATGTAATATAAATAATGTGTGCGCATCGAACTAGATGAATTACATCGACATAAAACTGGTGATAATACAAATTTGTTGGATGCACGAAAGCGCTACGATACAGAGCACTGCCAATTGCAATAGGATAAAGGACGTTCGTATTTTCATGAGAAACGTGTAAAGAAAACTGGTATCTAGATATGATATAAGTCTAATTCGAACTTAAATTAAAAAAAAAAAATAGGTTTACTGAAGAAAGTTGTCTAAACAAATTTCTTCAGTAAACCTTCATATTTTCAGAAAATTTCCCTAGCTCAACGTGTTGCTACAACCTCTCTCATAAAGCCATGGCTATGACGATTGCGAACATATCTTTCATTAGGTTTCATTCATATTATCGATTTTTTTTCATACTTAAACTATCTGAATATTGATTGCTATGAATCAGCCTGGTCAAATGCATTAACTTGTTTTGAGCTATGGAATCCATAAAAGGAATATGTCTATCGAGCTGTTACCTAAATAAGTGCTTACGACAACAGGGACCTACAATCGAAGTTGCGCCACATACAGACATAAACGCGACGTAGCAGTTCATGCTTGCGTGACGAAACAAACGAAGACATATTGGAAAAGGTATTTTCTGACGACGGACTAATGAGTAAATAAACGTATATTCTTTTCATGATTAAAAGAAAGATTTTCTATCGAATACATTGAAAAATACGTATATGATTGTTTATTTTTGCCTATAATATAATAGCATGTGTTCTTTTATCTGACATCAGAATTTTCCTCGGATATTTCGAGCACTATTTTGCTAACATTTGAGACATGAATTCCCATAAGCATTTCCTATCGATAATTAACAATCTATTTGCAAAATGTCGGATTTTTCAAAACAAGGTACTACGAGGCCAGGTCGCAGTCCATTACGGACATATGAGACTTCGTGCACATGCGGAACGTAGTTCGCTTCCACATGTTCAACGCTGGTGATTCGGGTAGGCTATAGGAATAAGTGCATGTTGGCGCTCGGTTCACCTGTGACACAGTAGAAATGCCGTCTGCTGGACGTGTACGTCATCTTTGTTTTGGTGCAATTTCTTTGCGTCGTCGGACAAAACCACCATGTGGTCGGCGATAGACCGGGTGTTATTGTTCGAAGAGAAGTTAACTTGAGGTGTTCGTCTGGACTAGGCGGACTCCAGCGAATCTTCAACGGTGGCCGCCACGAATAGACAGGAACAAAATCAAAGTGCCGGAAGTAAAAAAAAGCAATAGATTATTCGGTTTAGGCAAATCCCAAGGAGAAAATTAGCTAATTATTCACGTATATAAAAAGCAGAAGTGCTAATAAGTCAAGCCGTGTTTGTCACCAGGATCTTTACCATGACGGAAGACGTTACGTGGCTGTTCGGTCCGGAGCGAGCAGGCACGTTGAATAGCAGTGGATCACGGTGTTCTGACGTTTGGGAGGTACCAGCATCCGACCGTTGTACATTCGCACTTACGGTTGCTGATTGTCGTAGCGGGGAAGCTCTTCTCGACTACGTCGAACTACTTTACTGTCGTTGGCAAGCTTTGCCTGTGCCTCCACTCTTACCATTGATCGGTCTATTCTTGTTGTGTGGTGGATTAGTGTGCGCTTTGGCTGGTGGTTTCGTCTCACCCGCATTGGTCTTGCTCAAAAATCGATTTCAACTCGACGAAGCCAAGGCAGGTGCTACACTCCTGACCCTTGGAAATGGTATACCGGATATTATGGGTGCAATGGCAGCTGTCAATATGGGACACGAGGGCCTTGTTGTTGGCGAGGTCCTAGGCGGGACTTTGTTCGTTGTTGGCGTTATCATAGGAACTCTATACACGGTTGGTGGGCGTGCACCACTTGGTCGCGGATTCGGTGGATTGCTATTCTTCTTCGCCCTAGCCGTTCTTTACGTTGGCCATATTTACGTGACGGGTTCCGTGACCGGGACGCACATCGCCATTGGCGCGACCATCTATGTTGCATACTATGCGTATATCTTCAGTATTCCGTCAAAAAAAGAATCACTGGCGTTAATATTGAGTAACTCGGTCAACGTAAGTTTTTTGCTTTATAGAATCTATACGGTTAAGCGGGTCACATATTAAATAATCGATGATTCTATTTTAAAAAAACAGTTACTCTTTGAGCTATATTGCTTATTATATAAAAAATGGGATGTGTACGTTAAAAAATCTTAAATTAATCTTGGAATCTTACGAATACTTTGCGAGGAACAAGAACGTGAAGAGCTACTTGAAGAAATATGTGTATGTGTAAAGTGTATTTGTAACCCGTTGTAGATTTCACATATACGGAGTGAAACAAGAGTATGCAAACAGTTGAAAAAATTTTCCTATATGTATATATATTTCACACAAGTTGTGTTACGCACATCTGTGAACGTAAAAGCCGACAAGCTTTGGCGGGTTTCTTGTCGTAATGGGCATCCATTTGCCCACCAGACTTGGTATTGGAAAAAGCCTGTTTTTTCTAGAATAGAAATAGAGGGCAGCGAGCTCAATATGGTGGAATATGACGCTCCGTTTTCGCAGTTTGAACAAAAATAAACTGTTATTATTATTGAATTATTTTCCTTTTTCTTTTTTGATGATTTATTTGAATGAATGGAAAACAAAACTATCTTTTTGCCCCTAGTCGACGATTTAAGGTAGTTCAACTTCACATGTGGCTTCTGAGAGATGCAAAGAAGATTTGGTTCGGACAGACCGGAAAAGCTTCAATAAAGCTTAGACATGGAGAGCTCAAAAATTCATCAAAAAAAAACTCAAAAATCAATTTTTTTATACACCTGGTTTTTGGGACAGAAATTAACGGCCGTTTTGAATTGGATCATCTGAGTACCTTCAATGCTTAGTGTTTTGGAGACTTTTGGCGCCTTTTAGACTTTTTTTTACCGCTCTGAGCCCTTGCATTTTTTACTTGAATTTTTGGTCTGCCAGCCTACAATGTCGTTCCGTTGGATTTATTTGTACGCAGCGAAATTGCCCGGCACTTTAACGGTACGAATATCGCTTGTCGCTCGTCAACTTTTAAATATGTATTTGTGGATGGAATTTCCGTGAATAATTAATTATAACCGTCAGGATTGACATTTGTTGTACATGTAAAAATGTCATTAAAATATCTATGTTTACATAGAGACGGAGCATAAGTAAAAATTCCAATTTAGGTTATTATTATAAATATGTATATAATCTGTCATCCATCTTGTTCGATTTTTCATTTCACCACGCATTAATGGCTGATTTCTCTTTTTAATAATGTGCGAATTTGTGTTGGCCGGTGACAGCTATTGTCCTAAATTAGACGCGACAGCAGTCATCAGGTTACGCCCTAGGACCATATAATAGCTTATACCGTTGGTCGCGTATAACGAATGAGGAGGCGTGAACAGAGTAGGATGCTTGTATCGTACTTCGTCAGGCCTATGGCCTCGCAGATAGATAACTAGCGAAGCACTTTTGGATGGACATACGACAACTTTCAGCTGCCATCATTGGGAATTATGGCTGAGGAATTATGTGGGGGACCATTTATGTTTCTTCATTATACGTTAAAATGATAGCTGTCTTGGCTCGTGCACTATACTATATGACGTTCCACTCTATTATCAGTGCTATATGCATAGATTATGCAGAAAATTATCAAATACAACCCGTGCGGTAATAAATTAAGGTAAGCTAGTATAATGTATTATTGGCAAGACAAGAACGAGCATACAAGCACATATACATACACAGACATCCACGGTTCGTCTGGACCATATATATGCATTTTCATCTGTGCATGTTGTAACGTCTTACTTTATTCCAGGTAAACGAGAAGACTCCTTTTTTAGCAACGAACAATGTAAGTAGAGAGATTTATTATAGACTATATATATATAGAGTGAGGCAATCGAATTCAGATAAACTTTATTGGGTTGTTTGTTTTAACACTCAACTACAGGTTTTGGCACCAGAGAACTGTTAGTTCTCTCTAGAACAAAATAAGACAGACTCAGTATGACGGAAAGCAGCGTGTCATCTTCCTAATTTAAGCAAATATCAGCCATTAAGCAATCTTTCCACGCGAGATAAAGCTTAATCAAAAATAAAAGCTTCTTTTTTTTGCTAGAAAATCAACATTCTACATTATGACCAGTTTTTACACGCTCTTTCAAAGATCCTGGCATGATTTGCATGAAGCAAATCTAAGATCCTCAATAAAGTTAAGATTTCAAAGATTCCAAAACTTATTAAAATGGCTTAAAAAGCCATTGTTGGTAAACAGATCTTTTATACAAAAATTAACGGACTATGAGCTGCTCATTAAATAATCCAGGCAAGTTCCAACGAATAGCTTTTTTTTTTAAGATGTTCTGCTTCTTTCTTGCATGTTTTGGACTTCTTGAGCCCTTCTTGCATTTTGGCGGCTTTTAGGCTGCTACCAACTGAAACTCTAATTCTGTTCGAACGTTTTGCACGACACTTCGACGAATGTACGTCTACCAATATTGTTCGATGCACGGTTGTACGCATTAGTGAGAAGGGGGAAAAAATGAAATGGGACTATGAGATAAAATTAAGGTGACAAGATTTGCTTTCCTTAGTTCGCTCTGAACAATACTCTTGAGCTCCGATTCAATCTTATATTCCTTTGCCTTGGCGCAATTTAGGTGACGCATGTAGGTAGCCAGGATTTAGGACTGGCTCGCTCTGCTAAGTCTGAGGTCCTTAAAACAAGAAATGTGAGCTTTAACATCAATTCCCATATAAGGAAAATATTCCTATATTATGAATACAACCCTAACGATTCGTTTGTTAAACGTTGCTAAATAATTTGACGTATATCTCAATGTAAAATATAAGCCATGTTTGCAGAGAACGGACGCGGCCCTTAAATTATATCATGTATATGTGTTATTTGAGACGAAAAAAATTTCTTTAAACCATATCGCCGATATTGTGTGTGACATGCGGCAAACTTCATCTCATTTACATGTTGCATCGTCTCTTAATTCTATACATTTACTTGCTAAAGACAACTCAGCGAGTCGTTGTTAATGAAATCTACTCAATATCAGATATACAGTTATTACATCATATGTATTGCAGGTACTTTACATTCCTATCGACTGCTGCAAACATGAGAAACAAGCTAAACCAAAACGAAGTTTATTCTGTTCGTTCTGGATTACCATGTTCGCCTGTCTGGGAGCAACTTTTGAGGCGTTAGCGTACTGTTTCCAGCTGCCATTCAGCGTTCTCGTGCCTACCGTACCTGAGATGGAATACGACTTAGCAGTCAGTCTAATAAGTCTTACCTCTTCTGATTCGGCTGCATCTTCGACGTCGTCTTCGTTCGACAGTTCCTCCCTCTCCGATTGTAGAATGTTCGTCAGCTTCGACTGGAATCAGCCACGATTCGTTCTCTACCCATGGCTGCTCGTTACCGCATCCGGCCTAGCGTCTGCTAACGACACCGCGCTGTTCGCTATGCTCGGCCTTCTTGCCTTTCTTATCTATCGGATAATGTGTTGCATAGTGCCTCGACAAGTCATCGAGACACTGACCACGTTCGCAGGCTTTATTCTCAGTCTGTGCTTTCTGCACCGGCTTACAGCTGAAGTGGTGGCCGTTGTCCGCGCTATGGGATTGTGCACCCGACTCACTGATGAGGTAATGGGTCTTTCGATTCTTACGTATGGCAATTTCGTCGGTGACATTTCGACGTACATCGCTGTGGTAAATCGGGGTTGCCTTCGGATGGCCCTCACCGGATGCATTTCGTCGGCTATGTTGGCGTTAATCTTCAACATTTCGCTGGCGTTTTCGATGCAGCTGGCATATCGGGGCGTATGGCTTTGCCCATTGACGCGTTCAACCGTCACCACTGTGCTTATGGGTGCTGTTGCCCTTTGCCCAGTTCTTTTAGCGCTATTCGCCGCAGTGTCGAGGTGCCATTCGAACATGACCAGCGGCATCTGCCTTCTGTTTTATTATGCGAGCATCATGATTCTTCTCATTTATACACAACTTTAGGGACCACCCGCATCGTCACCCGCGTATGTCTGGTGTAACCTGTTTGCTGGGTGGCTGGGCAGAGCTCACTAGTAAATCTGATTCGTCAGGGAGCAATGAGTTAGACAGCAGTTGTCTTTCTGATCTTCCTCGTTGACGGATATATAATGATTACTGTTGATCACAGATATGGCTACGAAACTAATTAAGCGCAAATCAAGTACTTAATTTTACTTTGTAGAGAACTTGCGTTACCCCCGCACAAGTAGAGAATATCAATGTAGTTGTACTGTAATCCCACTTTCTTTAGCTTCGAATCAGGTCTGTGTAATTTACATGTGTAACCTTCATGTTAAGGCGATCGATTGTATATGGAGTCTGCATGTTGCTTATAACAAATGAGAAAACTGCAACGGGAAATTAAACATTATTGTTCGGACCCGACTTTTCGTCAGCGTGATCCAACGTGAAAAAAGTTGACGAACGACCTCGTATAACCTAGAACGTACGTAAAATGCGAAATATTTTACGACGTTATTTGACTGAGGTGCGCGCTGGTCATCACAGTCCGTACTGAGTTCACATGAGACGCATATGGTTATCGGGAGCCCACATGCAAGCGAATTTTTAAATTTATTACATAAAAAGGGTTTAGCCCTTATATGTAGCAAGGGCAAATCTAGGATATGACTCGAGGATTACCACGACCACCCTTGTATGTACATAACTATTCACGAGAAAGCTACGTTGAAGTATGTGAACATATAGAGACGTACGAAAACGTTCGATTAGGCTCAGAAAATTAAAAAGTTCCCAAACAATTTTTTGTATATGTATGTATGTAGGATTTTTATTTCTTAATACTGCTTGCTTTTCTATCGATATAGACCTAATAGGATCATGTATATATGATATAAGGGATGACTGTGTTTTGACATTCTACGTATATGGATCGCAGGGAATAACAACTACAATTTGTCTTGTCACGTAACAGTAATATGAAAGATGTATTTGTCGCGTTGGTGAGTTTGTTGACATAGAGGCAGAGTCGGCAGTTGTTGATTTCGTTTGTTTGTATGCTGTCTACATGCGATTAATAATAGATACCGGATCCTTTCTATGAACAGTGTGTAGTCAGCGGACTTGACCGAATAACCCAGTTTATAAGCAGAAATATACTCGTGTTAATAAATTATCAGTTGTCACACAAAGAATGATGGCCAGCTTCTGCTATGAGTTCGATCAATTTGTAATTATATCTCTATTTGAGAAAAAAAAAAATGTGTTCGTATTGAAAACGACTCGGTTTCGTGACGGTCAACAGTTATATAGTCGAATGTATCCTTTCTACGTACGAAAAAAATACGTGTAGCCTTTTGTTTGCAGCATTGTTTCTATATCAGGGATGCGTTTATACCGCATCGTCTCCAATACACTCTCTGCTAACTTCTTCTTTACGATTGATAGTTTTATTGCCGTTATTATTCCGTCCTTCTACGTAGTAATTTTTATCGCAGTCATTTACCGTACCAATCCAGTGTTCACAATTATGGCGCCACTCTACCGATAACAAATTCAGCTTAGTCCATTTTTATACTATTAATAGACGGTCAGTCTCCGTTACCACACGGCATAGTCTCTATATAGATATAGTTTTCACAAGCTGCCAGATCTAAGCGGGATTTCTCATTAGGTTTTTTATTAGCTGTCACTGCTATCTACGACCCATTTAATGATAACGCTTCTAGTTTATCCTGCCCTAACCTTTATCGTCCACTCCTGCAAATTTACCCGCCTTTAATAGAGCAGTTCTCTCCGTCTTTTTTTTACCGACTTTTCACGGTATGCCTATCGCTTTGATTCTCGTTTCTTGCTTAGGCAATCCAAGCCCTTCTTCAACAATCTGTGATGTGCCCGTATAGTCAGCTAGCACCGCGAGCGTTGTGCGCTATCTGCATGCTGTCCTCATTGTATTGCAGTCAATCATTATTAGCGTATTTGCCAGTTTTCTAGTAGTATAGGCACGTTCTTCTCAATTTGCACGATACGTCAGACCTATTTCAGCTCAATAGACTTTGCGTTTGTGACAATTCTCGGCTTTAACTCTATCACTCATAACCTTTCTTGATCAGTATTCACGAACCCTATTTCTAATCTCTTCTTGACGCGCTTTCATGTACAGCCAATTACGTCCGTAATAAGACTATTACGTTTGCAAGCTTACCTTGTTTTGGAAAAGGGTCCAGTTTTAGAAACAGCTTCTCCACAGGTGTCCAACTGTTGTCTCAGTTCAAAGGCCCCCCTTTTGCTAGAACCCTAATGTCGTTACTGTTTGGTGATATCGATTGTCTGAAAGCAGTATTTTTTCTGTTCGACTCAAATTCTATTTTGAAACGAAAGTAGCTAGCCGTTTTACTACAGTTTCTACATATACACATAGTAAAGCATGGCACTTAATATTTACTTAATTGTTGTATCTGTTTTGCCTAATCTGAATCTGGCCTAGCTTTATCCATGGTTGCAAATTACGCATCCGAACTCAAAATCATTTTGTAGCGTGCGCTGTTTGCTTGTACTGCAGAGACGTGAAATAGTACGTTCCTTTGAGCGTGCCTCCCTATCATATACATGTACTTGGCGTGTACATGGGTAACTTCTGTTTATCTTACTGTTCTAAATTTTTGTTCACTGGTGGTCGACATTTCTACGTTATATTCTACGTTATGCCCGTTGTAGGATAAGGCAATGCCTTTCAGCATTCGGCTTCCACCATTTTGCTCGAACTATTGGATTGTATTCCGATTTCGGGATTCAAAGTCGGCTACGCCAAGTGAGAAAGGGGTCGATAGCTAAAAGACGATAAAAAAGAATTTAGGATATTCGTTCCGCGTCCTGATAGGGATTCCCTAGCTGAAAGGTATAGGTTCATCTGGCAATTATTCTTCGTCGAGAGTGGCTTAAGAAGATTTTCGTCGAACTCGAGAAGTGAAATATAGTGCGTTTGTTGGATCGAGGATGCCATCTTGGAGTCCGCAAATCCGTTTTTGAATAGTACTCTCTGTTAGCGAATCTTCGTCGTCCACGTGACACACACTTCGTTTATTTTAGTTCACTCGGCGATTCTGTGAAAAATAAATAAGTACTACGGAAATTGCCGTTTTTGCCACCCGACTGATCTTTAGTATTCGAACCGAGGGTAGCATTCTGTGACTAGAACAAAGCGATATCAACAAAAAAAAAAAAGCTCTTTTTAAAGTTAAATACGACCGTTATTCATTCAACAAGCGGAAAATTAAAGTAATAAACAAAAATGGCCACTGTCTAGGCATTAAGCTAATAGCTAAGACTGGGCCGTTAGATCTGTTTTGATATGAGGTTATTTTAAAGAGTTTATAATAAAGGTGTCAGACGGTATTTGGGTAGCTGCGTCGATTTTTCGAAACAATTTAAAAACGAAAATGAGTAATCGAAGTTAATTTTTGGAATCTAAGGTGTTTGTCGCAGATATAATGTAACGTCGTGTCGCCTCTCACTAAGAAGATTTTTATGCAAGATAGTAGCTATTCTGTATCTCCTCTATCTAACAGTGGTATTGATCGCCTTTAGCTTTTGTGGTATATTGCTTTTATCCGAAGTTCTATTTAACATGCTAGTTATTCATTTAATCGAAACGTAAGCAACAGAGCTCTTTACCAGCAGCTCTTCACCAAACCCCAGAGGAACAAATCGGACACTGCCATAAAGTGACCTTTTGTATGGCGTCACTCTACTGGTAAAGGCCGGCCATTTTGCAATGATATGGAAGCGTTAGAAATTGAGTTGCTTTTTCCTTTTTTTGGCCGAGATAGGCGCTGAGTCGGCGGCGCACTAGGCACCAGCCTGGATTTAGAGGTCCCTCGAGATAGACTCTCAGGTTACTTTGCAGCGGGCTTGGCCGTCAGCTTTTCCTATCTGGCGTTCCTTGCTGCTATTTTATTTGGGGACCAACCACTATATATATAGAAGAACATGTCTTTAAGCATCCGTACATAGGATACAACTTAGTTAATATATATCTTGAATCCCTTGCACAGAATGTTCTAAGACATACATTATTATAAGCCGAAAAACTATATGACCCGTGAACGGAGTTTGACTCCTCTACAGAAATTTGTTACTTAAGACAGCAATCGGAAATCCATCGTCTGTCGATGAAGCGATGTTTTCATCACCGTGAGTATGGTCATTAAACTTACAATTGATATAGACGAGTAAAGTTAACAAAACGACTGTTCTATTTGTGATCGATAGCCGCTATACACACTTAAAGAAGATGTCTATCGCAGGCCAATTTTACATCCTGGCCTTATACCTATAGCGCTTTCGCCGTTCTTTTGGAATCATTGTCAAAGTGGATCTTAAACTCGGCAACTTTCTCACCTTAAAACTATTTTAAACAAACCTGGCCAGTTTATGCAAGCGCGAGTATGATCAACTCTATTGCTGCATCTATAGATTCCGACACTAATTTAGCAAGGTTTGATAAGTTGAACAGCTTTTAACGTGAGGGAAACCGATGAATATATCACACGGGGAGCACATGGGGAGTGGATTACCTTAAGCTTGTTATTGCTGATTCAATTTTATAGCAGACCTAAGAAGACCAATCTCTAATGTGAGTTCCCACTATAGCCCAGTTGCTTTTCTATAACATTCTTCGCAACACTCCCTTCCGCTTTTGACACACCTGACCTTCCGATCCTACACTGCACGCGTTGAAAATATATCTCTCCTGTCTGAGAACTCACATACGCTTGAAGGGCATCTTCGTTATCGTGAACTGTGCAAAGGAGAAGACTATTTTTTACTCCAACTAGCGATCTTGATTACAAACATTCGTACGGGCTGACAGCCTTTAGGGAAGCAGGAAAGGCGCTTGCTACGCGTCAACGGTGAAATGGGTACAGTAACTGCAATCGCAAAACAAAGGTAGATTTCCAAATGCAGCTTAGATCCCAATATCCATTCCCTCTATTCGTGTACAAACAGCTCAGGCTGGCCTGTGTATCTTTCGCACGAATGGATGCCGATTCGCATCGTAGCATGTTGACCAAAATCAGGAACTCCAATGACGAAACGCGCGGTGAGCATTCTGCTGATACAGTGCTCTATGGAATGGCTATCCCTGTAGACCTATGCGTTGGCCAATGTTTATGACCAACACGATCTATAAGCGCGCTTTGCTCTCTCTGTCTTTCGCTTTTGCGCCATTTCTCTGGTACTTCAGTCTTATTATGGTTCATCGAGTACAACTGCCTCGGATCTGACCTAGTCCCTTTGTCATTTAACGGACGAGCTTGGAAATGAGGAGAAATCGAGTAGTTGAACACAGGTCGGCCTGTGGGCCGGCAGTGGCCAAAACGCTGCCCCGTGAGGGATTCCTTGGGGGGTGTCCCTCAGGGCAGATAGGTCAGACAGCCGACGATCAAGACGAAGAACTGAACTCGCCGCGGACGGCCGGCGTAGTATTCGTGCCGAGTAGGGGAGAGGTCAGTAGCTGAGAAATGGTCTTGCATCGTGCAAAAACAGCGGCTGTATGCGAGATGGAGGGAAACGCTTTAGGCAACATAAGCTTAAGGTTGTGACGTAGTGAGTCAAGTGGAGCATAGGGATGCCGCTAGGGGTGCATTGGTCCGATGATAGCGAAGTTGGGAAAAAGGGAAAGCGGGGTGCCTGCATGAGAAGGATCTTTGTGCAAAAGCTCGAGTCGAAGCTTGGTTGTAAGCGCTGGCAGGTAAGTGGTCCGCCGGGCGCCGTACATCTGAATTCAACCTTTTGATTAAACTGCTTTACCAACGCGCCCTTTGGCCAGTGGGAGGATGACGAAGGGTTGGATGAAACACCGCTACTTCCATGCAATGGCACAACGAAAAAAAGGGAAAGAGAACAGAAAAGAAAAACGTAGGAGAAAGACGCTAGAGGGACGTTAGCCTCGTCATTGGCTTAAAGAAAGGTGATATGTAGGGGTCCTGGAACTGGTGTACCTGAAGCATAAGCTACCTACTTGAAGTAACTTCAAGAGAAGGGCATAGGAGGAACGGCTAAGTCAGGTGGCCATCCGCCGGACAAGCTGGCAACTGTATGAAAAAGTACCTACTTTTATCCGACAGCGGTAGCACAGCGTCGTTATAGCATCTCGTCCAGCTGTGCTCGATGGTTGTGTATAATGATGTGGCCTTTTTTACGTTTTAGTCTTTCCCTGTTTTTCCCTCCTGGTCTACTTCCCTTTCAGAGTTTTACACGCGAATGATTTGTGATAGCATGGGGGCAGTCCGTCCTATATATACGTGGCACAAAAAAATAGGAAGAAATTGGGAAACCGGCCGTTGTCGAGCATACTCCAAGATAAACTTTACCTTTCCTCGAAAATGACGGGATGCCGACAACCAAAATGCGTTGAGCGAAGAGTTATAAAAATAGAACAAAGGTAGTTACCATAAAGAGCCGCAAGGAAAACGAAACAGGGAATAGATGAGTTGGTTGTCGAATGAAGAAAGGATGCGTTGTTAACAAAGATGAAGCAAGCGGATTTGTAAGCAGAAAAACGCTGTGCAAAGGAACAATGCCCGTGGATAATGAATGAAAGACCAACTGACTGATGTAATGCCTATGCATATAAACTCATTTCTTTGACTGGTTCACTGCAGCTACATACGAGCAGACGATACAAGGATCAAGCACTTTTCACCCGTATGCTTCTACTAGTAATATTAATAACGGAAATTAAGGAAGATAAATCTTCCGTCTAAAGTAATTTAATCTTTAAGTATCTTGTAAATATGAAAATAATGTTTAGGACCAATCTTGTGGTTCGCAATACACAAATGAGAAATAAAGCTGGAAGGTCCTTGTCACGGACGACAGTCGACCTATAAAATATTACACTGCCGTTAAGGCACATGCTGTCGCGTTGGATAGATTATGTACAAAAGGGAAACGTTTTTCTAGTTGGTGCATGCTGGATAATCGGTTTCAACTTGTTGCAAATGAAGTTTTTTTTTTTGAAGGAGCCAACTGATATTGAGTGCAATAATTGATCCAACTCTTATGTGAATGAGCTTCATAATAGATTTGCTTTTGCTACTGCAACTTCCATTTGTTTGGCGAACTTGTATCGATTGTATTGTGTAAATTGCATCGATAAGTTTTACGTAGTTCCTGATGTATTGTCAGCTGAGTGACTTTAATGCTTCTTGGTAGAGCACTGGGTTCATTTAACGTAAGATTCGATAGAAGTTAGTCGTCGATCGAACTTTCGTGGCGCACAGACGAACGCGTCAAATCCTTCAGAATAAAATCCGACACTGTAAATGGTATAAATGAAGTAAAGAACCGAAGAGAATCTTGACTTGCACCTCACTTTAGCCGTTGCAGTGTTCTTTGCCCACTGCAAATAGGCACTAAGGGCAAAGTGGCTATATATTGGGTGAATTGCTTGGCGTCGTTTGGTCAAGGCGTTTTCGTGGCTTACTGTCTATCTGTCGCTCTTCATCTCGGGGTCTTCCACCCCATGATCTCATTGTGCAGTCTGCTGCGATCCATGAAACCATGTGTACGGATGCGGCAGTGTCCCGTTGCTGCGTCAGCACCTCACTATCGCAATACCCCCGTATACTATCACTACCCCACCAGTCCCATACGATCCCTGAGCGTTTCTAGACATCAGAGGGCAGATAGCTTGCCGGCTGCTCATTTGTTGGCTGGCTGGCAACGAGTGTCCCCGACGCCTTTCTCCGCTAAGCAAACTCTAGGTGGGAGCAGCCAACTGCGGCGGACGCAAACCACTGTTAGCCTCTATGTCGAGCCAGCAGCCAAGCAGACCACTAGCGATCTACATAGGTGGTCAGGCGGCGTACATTGAAGACGAAGGCGGCGCCATGCGGACTAAGGCGACTAGCAGGATTGGTCTCTTTTAGGCAGTTGGTACTCGCCAGTGCTGCTACGAAACTCGTCTTCTGCTTTGCGGCAAGCGTGAAGCAACGAAGTCCCTCCGAGTGTGGCTAGTGTCGAGCGTCTTGGATACCTTGCCTCCCAGATGCCGTCATCTCAACGAAGTGTTTGACCCTTTATTCCGTACTATTGGTATCCTGGCTATTGCTGGACCAGCTGAATGCGCAAGCGTCAGCAGCAGCATGTGGCAACGCCTAACACCCCTATCCCGGTTGAGCTCACTGAACAGGCTGAACCGCGCGAGCAGCCTGACCATTCTATGCCCCGAACCTGCCATCCCGCAACCGTTGTCCTTTTTTCCCTATTTCGGCCCCATTTCTCCCTCAGATCTTCATCTCGTCTCGCGTTCTGCGAGCTAGGACCCGAACTACCCTGCCGACGCTGCATCGCTTGGTGGGTTTCAAATTTCATGCCACACATGTCTTTGCCATAGCAGCGTATGCCGCGCGTCTCTATGATTCCTCGGGGAATCCTTCTTTCACAGTAGATGGGATGAGCCAAAAGGACGTTATGGAGTAGCTGTTCCTGAAGCTTTTCTTTTCCATAGAGTTCAGCATGAAGCAGTCCTTTACTTCTCGGCTAGGCCTGTACTGCAATAGCGCAGAGATAGACGCCATTTGGTGGTCCTTAAGTGTCCTAAAGTCGTCTTGATTGGCAGCCGTTGTCTAGTTGGGTCTGTTCGCGGAAGCTCAATTTATTTTTTGTGCGCCTGTATAGCTTGATTTTCGTCTTTCTATACAAGCTTTAGTGTATATGCTATGAGCGTGTATATAAACTTGTGCGTACCAACCAAGGACATCGTAGAAAATAGCATATGTTGAGAAACAACTCGTTTTTGCTTTAAGAAAATCTCAGTGCGTAAGAACTAAATTACTACTTTCTATATCATTCGATTGAAAGCCTACAACAGCTGTATATATATATATATATATATATATATATATATGTTGTCTATAATATTCTTGATAATGAATATTAATTAAAACTATATATAGAAATTATTGCTGTTTGATGATAAGTAGGGTACTTGCAGTTCGGTCGAAACTTGATGGAAGCTGGTTTTAAAAAATTCACATTTTCAATTGAAGCTGGTTCCTAAATCTATAGACCCCACTTATAGACATCATCAGGTCCAACTCAGACCTTTACCTGAATAAATTGAAGCTGGTTGATTGTACCTCCAGGTGTCCTTCCGCGGAAGAAACACTGAGCTACACTTGAAATCCGTCGTGCAACCGTGGTAATAATGAATTCCTGTTCCACGTTTTTGCATTGCTCCGAGCGCTCATACTCGTACTGTAGGAGACAACCTCTTTCTTCCAGAAAAAGCTATATTTCCATAGAAAAACACATTGTTTAACGTGTTTTACTGTTATTTAAGATAATTCATGATAATTTCACAGTTTATGGAATTCGAGTAGCTTAAGGATCCGTTCGTTATAGCTATCTGTTCGATACTCACCTTGCGCATTAAATAATATTGATAGACCATTCTCGGTGAAGTTAACCGCATACTTATTAGCTAACACAGCTAAAAGAACTGATAAGAACGCGTCCAAATTATTTGTTATCACACGTACTAGTTCCATCATCACGAGAAAGATCAACGTCATTACCTTCTGTCTAAATCTAGACAAAATCTGGCTGAAATAGTAAAAAAATATCACACGTGCCATTCTAGTGCCATTCGATCATATTGCACAGAGTCGTAAAGGTTGTCGTCCGTAACATAGCAGTTGTACAAGTTATTATAGTAATAATGTTTCACCATCAAATTATTTGATCTATCTTCACCCAAACAGACATCGTAAATTAGTGGTACGCGGACAGGAGCAGCGAGCGTGACGAAGAGAGGAGGCGGACTAAAGAGGACATCCGCGTTCCGACCAGGTCCTTCGTCCTTAGCAACGCCTTTATCGGAGCTTAAGTAGGTGCCAGCGAAGGAGGAGGCACACGAAATCCGAGACAGCAGTCGAGCTAGCCGGCTCTTACGTTTGCGTGCGATCAGAGTTAGAAGTGCGGTGGAGGTTCTGAACGAGCTAACGATTTCTGCCGTTCTGTTGATGTCGATCGGAAGAAGGGGGATAGTGGCGAATGCGCCCCTCACCACAGCGACGACAACAAACTCTTATTGCCTCGAATTACGTTCCTTCAGTAGGTTCCCCTGTAAGGAGGCAGACCGCTCTCCCACGCGTGCTGTAGACGTCTGTTCGATAACAGCTTGCAAAGCGATTACAAGTTTCCGTGCTCAGCATTGGATATTACCAGTTTTTTAGTGAGAAAACCCGCTATTTGAAAGGCATTTAATGTACCAATGATGATGACATTAACGTCGTTGCGTGCTACTAATCTCAAATCAACACAAATTCAAGAACTACTTGATTGACTAGAATACTATAGCGTTGGGTAAGCAATGGGCGTATGACGTAAAATTTCTACCCACTCTATACAGTCTGCGCCCTAATATCTGCAATACAAGATGAAAATAAGACGAATCATGAACTACCACAATTTAAGACGTTGATAATTTTTCTGAACTCGATATTGAAAATCATTGACATTTTTAAAACGTATGTATACCACTATAAATGGATATATATGAAACACGCACACCCACCATTTTGCCGCTCGAATTTAAACAATTATAATATTTTCTATGGCAATACAACAGGGAGAGGCGAGGATTGATCCCAAGTAGCAGTCTTTAACGTGGTCAACAAAAATGGTATATCTTTGCCGGAGCTTTACACACGACTTTTAAATTGCAATCTATTATTATTCATACTATGCATGTGCAGGTTCTACTGCCTGTCCATCTAGCTAGCAGGTAGGCACTTGATCACTTTTTTATACCATGGAGCATTTCTCCTGCTGTATGGTATTTTCAGAAACAGGACAAGGTGCGCTGGTTCACCTATCGTTCGAGTAATTTCTATCGCCACAGCCTCAATTCCCTGATCATTTTCACGGTCCGATCAAGCTCTTCCTCTTCCCATTTCGAATCATCTAGAAGAGTTTCGAAACAACACGAAGGAGAAGAAATAGGAATTGCCCTCGAAGGAGTTGTCCGAAATAAACCGGCGACGGCGGCGGCCACACGCCCTGTCGCTGAAATACGTCCATGGGAACGTTGTTTTAACTTGCCGACGACGGCGAACGACAGTTAAAAAAGTTATACATTAATTCTAACATGAGACCATAGTGCCACTTCACCGCTACTTTGAGCTGCTTTTTCCGTAAAGCTGCAACGGCAGCAGGCGAAATCGAAGCAGTAGACAAACCAGAACTTGCTAGCGTAAAATATCCAACGGCGTATCTTTGACAGTGAATGTCGAACGAAGTCGCCATCCCGGCAGCCTGCGAAAACCCCAAACAGAAGGCGGACCGATAGCTCCCGTAACAGTTCCCATTGCGAGGCGCTGTGTCCTTTTCACTGCCCTAGATAGTGGGTCTCCGTAATCTGCAAGTAGAACGGACGAGCAATTTAGTCGGATTTATATGTATGTTGCTATTATGACTGATTTCAGCTGCACGAATGCTTTTGACCTGGCTGGATGGTTGTCAAATAATTTTGTTGAACCTTTTCAAATCCAACCAATGGCAAACGGATTGGAGTAATCAATAATAAGGGAAAGTTTGCAATGGAAAAAGCGTGAGCAAAACGTCAATCGTCATGAAAGTTTCGGAAGCCTCATTGTTCCCATGCCGTAAATGATCAAGTGTTACACGTATAACATGCTAAGAGATTTCAATGTAACCAATCAATTAATCTGCGGGATTAACTAATTGCTATCTAACACGCTCTGTATCGTGATCTATTTAATTGTGTTTTTTTTTATAAACGCTACTACGAATTTCTAACAACAAACATGTCTGCATAACCTATACCAAGGTAATTGGCTTACCGTTTTGCATGCCTCCGCGTATACACGTGAAGTACTGTTATCATATGAGGATGTAGCTATAATAGCGCGGTAATGTTGGACAAATAGCATAACCCTTTCGAAGGCACTACTTGTAAAAGCGAATTGTCTAGCATTATCAAATTAGTGTAGCAGTAGCAGCATCTCTAGTGAAATGAGGAAAAGAGGAGGCTAGCTGTTGGATAATGTCTGACATGTGTTATCTTCCGCGTGCTGGAGGCTACACACCCCACAACCCCACATGGTCCAGGCCTAGGCTCAGCTTTTCACATCTGTAGACAGCTAGCTACACGCGCAGATTACACAGTGAAACTACCAGACCCCAGAGGAAAAGGGGATGATCGGCCAATGGCTTCGAACCTACCAAGAATTGGTCGACAACTGTACACGCTTTTTGCTTCTTGTCGACTTATTCAATAGTGTTAAGATGGGGTTGTGGGTAAACCAGTAGACTAACTGGAGTGCGTTCGTGTAACTTCGAGCAACGGCACAAGAAAGAGCAGCCAACACAAAGAACGTTACCGACACAGACTCCAATGTCGTTGTTGTTGCTGTTGTTGTTGTCGCTCTTGTGACGTAGTGTACTGGCGGCAGTCGTGAACGTGGTAAGTAATCGGAAAAAAGGCAGCCAAAACGGGTCCTACAGTCGACGCAGGTGATCGCCGAGGGCATTCAACTTGCTGCAGTGCCTATCTGTCGACGGCGAACGGATTCTCACCAAAGGCCGAGAGCGGGCGGTGGGGAAAGAGGAGTGCACGAGGGAGTTCGGTCAGCTCTTCGTCCTCACGAGTCAGATGGCCAGTCATTCTGCGAGGTATGGGTAGATCTGCGAGAAGAGAGAAGCAGGTTATCAGGCCAGGGGCGAAGGCAGGAACAAGACAGCTACGGAGCTGCAAAGCACATATAGGCTTCGCAGGCTACTTGCTTGTCATGGATCACTAGCCAACTGCTACTCACTGCGTATATATACTATTGGTATTTACTACATCGAAGGATCTACTATTGCTAGCAAAAGTGCAGACAGATACAGACTTTTTTCGAGAACACCTTGTACGTGTGTGTGTGTGGGGACTCACACGCAAATCTTCAAGGCTGCCGCATGCTTAAACACATATCCAAATATATATGTATATATATATTTGGATGAGTCGACCTGATCGGCAGACGAAGACGGAGCTAGCCGGCCGACTCTGGCAGAGGGTTACCAACTCCTCTTCCCGGAGGTTTCCACCTCTCCCCACACATCCCGTGAATGTTTAAGCTAACTGAATTCTTGGTGGGAAGCGTCTTGACCTCGTTCTCTCGTCTTCCCCGTCCGCTGGTAGTGTCTCTAGAGACCTTAGCCGGTGGACAGGGGCCAAGCTCTTCAGCACCAGAGGCGAATTACCCAGTGCCCCCCATAGCAAGTAAAGGCAATTGAAAGCCAAAGTGAGTTACACTCGATATTGAGAGGGAGAACTCAACGGCACCGAGCGCTCTGATGGACACTTACCAGCTACCCCGTTTCGACTAAACTTACGAATAAGTAGTGCCAGTGGTGAACATGAAGCCCGGTAACTTGGGCACATTTTTAGTGCACTCTCAGACATACATTGAGAGTAGCACACAGACACCCTCGCTCCGATGCTCCAACCTACTCGGTGGACGGATTTCCGGACAGGGAATTTCATCAAAATGCAGCATGATTATCTACGTGGCAAGAATATGGAATGTCGTCGCCTCGCAGCCGCAAGTGCCGACGAAAGCCACCGATCAGAAAAGGTAGAAAAGTCGACAAGGTTCGATTCGCCGCCCTCTCGGTTATTCGACGAGTTCTGTCCTGCTCCACGGAGTGTTCTGCCTTGTGACCCACTTTGCTCTGAACTCATAATCGTAACTCGTGGGTCGGCCACTTCAGGGTGCAACGACCGATCTCCGACCTTCCGCTGTCCTGTAAATAGCTTCTTCAGCAGCGCCTCACGTCAGTACACTCATCTGTTAGGCATCAGTCTAGACAGACTGGCGTAAAGGCCGGTCAAATCAAAATTTAGCGCCTTAATTCTAGAAAGAGTCAATGCATTCTATAGCAGACATAGGGGAGATAACAACTTTAACTAGTTAAAGCCTGATTATCGTCTGAAAATGCTGTAGTGTGTGCTTTATTTTCTACTAATTCTGCCTTCTGTTGAGGGAAGCGAATATTTAACCGCAGGCGAAATACGTCAGGGGAACAGGAGGAGGAGAGCAGTGTTTTACGTAAAAATTCTGAGTGGGCATGCGGCTGGTACGGCAACTTCGGCTTATTTCAAGGGCAAAAGATAAAGTGACCATCAAGCTATAACGAGGGGTAATTGTAACGAAGGCTGTGCTGAGACAACCTTCCCCTGTTTAAAAATGGCTTTTTTTTTTTAATTTCCAACAGACGACCTGTCGTAAAATAGCATCGCTGTAAGTAACTACTAAAGCATTTTGAAGTTTGGCGATTGGACGTCTTTCAAACCTTTACATTTTTAGTTCTGAAAAAGCTTACCTGAGAAATTGAATAAGCGTCTATAACAGGATGGCAATGATACCTGTATGCTGCGTGCTCGAAGACCATGTAGACAAGATTAGTACTAATTTTAACGGTAGAGCTTTAACAACAACATATATATATATATATATATATATACTATTTTTTAAACTAATCGGAGCTAAAGTTGCGCGCACATTAGAACTTAGCCTTCACATAATCAAATTACTCAATTAGCTCTCTATGCAATAGATTTGTTTCTATCGTATTTGCCGGTAGGGAAAGTTTCTGCTAGAAATGAACACCGCTCTCGGGGGACCACACATTGGGAGAGAACCCACAAGGAAGTCGTGCGCAGGCGAGGTTGACTCTCGGCACTTAGCCCTTAATGCTTAAATTTCCGATCTATTTCAATCAATTTTAAAGGGATTTTTTTTCACAGGTATGAGCAGTAGGCACATTTCTACCTATTCGGTCACTTCTATTATGCATATTGTAAGTGTCAACCCCTTAACGCTATGCGTTCATACGCGCTGGTCTCATGCTAAAAAAGGAGCAACACGTACTATAAACTGTTCGACGAGCTAGCTGGGAAACTTTTCGTCTGCCTAACAGTCCACTCGTTACAGGCGCGCATCTGTCGTTGATGAGCCCCCGCAGACTGATCTATAGCGGGTTTTGTTCGAAAATGAATGCATTAGCTGTTTTAAAAGCTAGCGATCACACCTGTCAGGGTCACAGGGGACTTCACGCTGCTCTTACATTTTAGCACAAACTACACTTCACCGGCTATCAGCTCCAGGCAATGACCTCCATTCAGGCCAAATGAAATCATTCTCTTCTCGCTGTTACTCGCTCATCCGTCACCCAACAAAGGTATCGGCTGCCTTCCACTGAATACTTACTACACTCAATCGAAAAGGTGATGGAGAATGGAGATCGTCGAGTTCAACCCTGGAGGAAGATGACTAAAGAGCGGGCAACAAAGTGTGCAGACTAGCTGACAATTTGGTCACAGACGCGACAGTGGCCTTACTCATTATAGGCGAAGCAGTATCAACATCACTGAAGCCGTCTGCCGTCCCATCGCAGCAGCCGTAGCAGGCAGGTCAATCATGAGGGACATTAGCTGCAGTACCCAAGTCACGCTGGTTCACGCCAGTTAAAACAAACCAGAAGCCGAGAGTGGATGGCTAATGAAGAGGAAAAGAGCAAGCGTAGAAGTGTGCGTTGATCTTCTTTTCCTTTGTATCTGTGTGTGCCCAACTTCCTTAATTAGTCCCTAATTCTCTTTCAGTTCCTCATTTTCCCCTTAGGTCCGTCCCGTTTCATTACTGTGCGTCAGTCTTTGACTCTTCCACGACGATTTTCTGTCTTTATTTCTGCTCGTCTCGGTAGTTGGTAAGTTTTTGCTCTTGCTGCAATAATGTTCCTATCGACTTAGTGACGCTGAACTTCTCAGCTTCTTAAGCAAAGTAAGAGGGTTGTATCTGTTGAGCGTCCCACGTCGCCACACTGTCGACAACCTTTAACCACTCTATCAGCATTATGTTGACAGTACTCTCGGTGCCTTTTGTCATTTTCGATACTGCCATCGTTTGTAATCAAGTAGACGTAAATCCGGCAGACAAAAAAATCTAAAGCCGAGCGATAGCAACGAACGCTTGGTCAAAGAATACAGGGCAAAACGTTTAGATATAACAGTGGTAGATATTTGGGAAAGGTGACATTTAGCTGATAGGTGTTGGTCGCTGTGATTGTCAGGCAGAGATAGACCATTAGAGTCATCGCGTGAGCTCCCGTCAAACAGTCGCTAACATATCTGTTTGGCAAGGAGGTAAAATGTGGGAAGGATAGCTAAGTCGGATTAAACACATATCTTGTTGCTCTCCAGAAAAGTTTTCAGAACGTAGACTACAATAGGACGTCGAAAAGATTATTTCGTAAAGTTTTAAGATCACCATCGCTATACAGACAAATAAACCTATTTACATTATCGTAGTTACTACTTTTATGTTCACCAATTCGTTGCTCTCCTCTAAGGAGGAGCGTGTACGGGACTCACTTAATTGATCTATCAGATCTATGTACACATGTCCAAATCTCCAACCCTTAATAAAAATGTACAAGCTATCCATATAGACACGCTGACGTTGTACATCCAAACTCATAACGTGATGTTACTACACAGGGTCACTGGATGCAGCTACTCAGTTATATCGTATTTTCTATCTTGACGCTGTGTCAACACAAAGTGTTCAGGTGCGTGGCTAAAGCGAGAAAAATGTACAGCGCCCTTGCGACTTAAAAAATTTAAACGGCGATGTGGAGATAACAGGGGAAAAATGATGCGAAGGGATTTGTGAGGAAAGACGAAATACTTTTAAAGAGGCGCCACCTGGCGAAATCTGTCGCCTGCGCACTCCTGTGATGGATTGCCAATCAGGACGATCAGACCAGTGCGGATGGCTTCGAGAATTCCGTCATTCGATAGTGCCATCAGCGCGGTCGGTTTGCCTTGGTCCGATCATAGTCGGGTATCGGATCGATGTTAGAAAAAGCGACAACGCAAAAGACAGTGGACAAGACAAGACTTCAAGGCGTAAAAACGCTGTCGTCTACGAGCCGCACCGCTGGGAGTTCATTCTTCGACAACACGATCATGGCTTGAACTGAGGCAGCCGCTTTTGGCGAAAGTGGATATAAAAAAACACCATCGTTGACACGCTCATTCAAAATACATTATTTAGTGATTCGTCAAATCAGTGACTAGTGCACACCATACTAACGTAACAAACAATGTCAATAAACGGTAGGTATATATGTATATATATCTGGAACTGACAATACCTGATTTTACCGCATTGTATCGGCTTACCTGAAGTATTACCTGAAGCCATGTGCGCCGTAAAAGCACTTTTACAAGGGAGCACGGGTCTGTTACAGATAGAGTTGCGTGACCAGTGCAGCTAAAAATGAGAAAATCAGGTAGCTTACATGTGCGTACACGTGTACATAAATGAACGTTAGTAAATGTCAGTATAGTAGTAAGGAGTCCCCGCATGACGTTAGAACTGCTTGATACTTAACTAAAGGATATAAAATCCATTGTAACTTAACAAGTTCGTATAGCCTAATCAGTACAACGTCAACTATTAGGTTGCTTTAAATATGGAAGGCATCTTTTTATCATCATATCGAAGTTGGAACAAAAGTGTAAATAGACGAACGTGATTACTTACTTCCTTGATTTCAGGAGAACTCACTAAGGAGATGGTTATCGGGCGTTTGATGGTTACAATTTTGTGATTTGATACTTGAGTGCACAAAATCAAGTTTCGAGCTGTACATCTCCGGTGTACATAATTGAACTGACTAACGAACGCTTTGCGTGACGAGCGTAAATTGACGGCGGGGGAACAGGGGGGGTACTTTTAGGTTCGTCTGCCACGAAGTCAAAGTGTCCGAGCCTATAGGCACCTCTCGGCCAGGCAACGATAGTCGAATGCGCAGTGCGCTCCCTTTCTTTCGAAATCGTCGACCATATTCTCCTAGATGGACTCAATGGATTTGAAAAAAAAACTCAATTGCAGATCGCATGGGGTAGGGTGTCTATGGTACACATTTGTCGAAATAAAATGTGTGTATCTAATTGTAAAGTTTTTAGGGAAGTCTAAACAAACATAGCGATTCTACCTCATTTCAATCTACCTCAACCAGGTAGAAATCAATCTTCAATAGTCATGTCGATATGAGTGTTGTTACTAAGGGAATTACAATGGGTTGGTTCATAGCATTCAAGCACGTGTACGTTGTGAAACATTTTAATTTCGTACACAGCTGTGCACTATACTTTCTGACGACCGAGCTTAACTTCCACTGCAAATTAGATAATCATATCAAGCATCGGAAACAATGCGTTTTATTCAATTAATTCAATTATAATGCTGTTTAAATACATTTACACGGTTAAAACTTAGCCGCAATTAACCACTGATTTAGTCCTATGGGCTAATTTTAAAAAACGAAGGTTTTGTGTTTTTACAGCAGCCCAAGTCACTGTCGGCGTTATGTATTGTTTGTCCGTACTTCACTTAATTGCAGCTGTTTTCACTCGCTACTTTTTGGCTCACTTCGTTGCGTAACCAAAAGGTCCCTCTCGCGTAAGCTGAAACACACGCGTACACTTGAGGCCTTTTCAAAAGTCTTGACAACCTTCCGTCCACAAGGTATTCATGTGTTGCACAAGGTCTCCATCAGAGGCTCTGCTAGCAAGACGGCTTCTTTGTACAAGGACCAACCAGCATGTCCTGTGAAGGATCCTCGCGTTGGACAGAGACCGGACAGAAAAACTTCAGGACAAGGCTCACTGGTGCTCTGAAAAGGGAGAGTCTGCAAAAACTTTTAATCTACGAAAGGGTTAGCGGGCTTAGAAAAAAGCGGGACTAAAGATGGGGACCGGCGAAAAGCCGGACCGTTGAGTTCGGTTAGACGAAGAAGGAGTTGAGCTCCTTGAAGAAGAATGGCTGTGTAAAAAGTCTTGTGAACGACTTTGCCCCAGTGTGTCGGGCAGAAACGGTAAATTGTAGCGAACTAAATAGTTTTACGAGGAAAACGAATGAGTCAACGTGTTTCCGATGCCGGGATCGACTTGCGTTGGCGTGTAGACGCCACACCAGCGTTGAGGACTGCTTGCCTGATGCCCTTGGCTGGCTAGATATTTGCAAACGGAAATGGATGTAAAAGTGCACATATATAATATAGCACTGTATGGATCTGTAAAGATCGTTTGCGATGCCTGAACTTAGATAGCGAACGGAGATATGACTCGTTCATCATTAACGATGAAAAAAGTTCCACCCTCGATTGGATTTATTGATGGTAAACTTTTTTTAGACTTGAAAACTCAAGCCTAAAGATGTCGATGCCATATGGTAGATTATGGGACTGAAATTTGTATGCTATGACGTGTTCGTCATCGTAATATTATGGCTACTTTCAAACCTATTATATATTACCTAGTGGTTTTTCTGCTAAGGTATCGAATGTTTCTGATTAAAGCGATGATTAAGGCGACCGTGATTCAAACTGGAACAGGCGTTTAAAATATGCTGCCATTCCGTAAACTTTCGTTCTGTTGTGCATATTCAGTCCTATAATCAGTCGACCCTGCGCAGGTCAATATGTGCGCCATTCCCTCCACCATGTCTTGGCAAATGAAGTCTTAGCGACCCAAAAAGTTTCGTGCCCTAACTATATATTCCAGCTTCAATTAGTAGTTATGGCTGTCTCGTTATGGTATCGCCATTACACGTCACGTCGTGTTTTTCTGGATGCCAGCAGCTCCTTGTTGTTATTAATAGTCTTCTCGTTCGCCTCTGGCGCCTACCACGAATGACAGCATTATCACGGTTTTATGAATTCGTCAGATTCAACAATCCTCATAGAATATTGGCCCACCATTCCACTCACCTTCTAAACGACGGTCTTTACTTACTCGTCGGCAGAACAAAAAAATTCGAGAAAAAATGCTTAGGTTAAGCGGCTGTATTGGGTGTGTTCCCGAAGACAACCATTGAAAAGTTTTGCCTCCTCGACCATCCGTTCTCCTGTCGAACACAAAACACAAATTCTCCCAGGAGAAATAAACATCAAATTTATCTGTTGCGCGTAATTGCAAACGCAAAATTGGAATGAACAGTTTCACTGGACGTCTTTCAGGTGAGGAAGGAACTTCGAAGTCATGTCGGTGCCAGAAATCGTCAGTCTTCAACAGTTGGTAGAGCTGCCTGCGGCAGCTTCGTACAATGGCCTTTCATGAGTACACTCTGAATCCAGCAGTGCCGCTAATATTACTAACACTCCTGTTATGATTGTGACTATTCGTTGCCTCCGCTGGCCAAATTTCTATATTTAACATAGGGAGCATTATTTCGATCTTTTTTCTTCGTGTTATTTTTATAATATGCCTAACGTGTGTGCGGAGGATATAGACTTTCGAGTAGAGTCGACCTTTTCTGTCAAATTTGTATCGTAATTAATTTTAGATAGATCGATTGGAGAAAAGCAAACGATAGAATCAAGCCTGTTTCATCACAACTTCCATTCCAGACAGACAAACGAAATTAGGGAACATTGGAACTAAGATTTTCAAATAACGCTGAAAATCCTGCTGCGCCTTTGAGCAATCCTGTTACAGGATAACAATAGGAACGGTTAAAATGCGCTGTCGCGTTGAGGAATCGTTCCAATGTAGAAAACCTATCGACAGTGCGGGTTGAAAAAAACGTCTAAGGGCTACACATCCGTTTAGTGGTAGTTTTATGCTCCTGAATTCGACCCGCAAAATGAAGAAATCCTCAGCAACTGAATGCCAATGAAATAAACATTTGCCAGTTTTATTGACGAATATTTGCCCTATGATGAGAAATTGATTAATGTATCTATAATAGTGTTTCAATGCCGTTCTTGCTAGCTAACAACAGTCGATCATTGGGACGGCAGAGGAACCAGTGTCTCTATATGGTATTTATGAAATTTACTTCACTTATTCTACATACCAAGCCGAGACGCTATAATATTAAATATATCGTTTAGATTTAATACTGTGAGCCATTCTCTTACTTACTGGAATACGTGGGTCACCTTTATCAGTAGTAAAGAGAAAAGTCGTGCTTACAGCCGCTGAATGTCAGAGCCTGAAAAAAAATTAACTACAGTTTTAAATATAATAGTATAGATTTACGTCGCTTAAGAATTCCTCATATCATACTCTCACATTTTTATCATTCTTAGTTTGATAATCTCTCTAGGGTAGGCCTAGTTCATATACGCTTAGTCGAAATACATACATACACCCGTAATAATTCCTGAGTCCCGCATCAGGTGGGTGACTACTGGATAGGAACACTGACTGTGGCCTTAGATTCGAAGCGGGAGTTAGTTTCTTGGCTCCTTCGGTGTTAGTGATGCGCGGTCCTGTTCGGCGTTTGAAAATGCCTTCGATGCCTTCATTGCCATACTTCAAGCATCCATCTCCACAATGGCCGCTATAGACGACGACGACGACGATTGGCTGTGTGGAATGTGCATGCTAAGCTGGTTTCGACAAAGAAGAAATCGGGAAATCGTATTAAGGGAATAGAATGCGTATGAAGAAGCAAAGGTCCCGAAGATAGCGGTGCAAATGGGGGCGAGTGTTCCGGGAGACCATGGTAAAACTGAGAAGGAATATCGGTCGGCGTTCCATGGCGACAGGCCAATAACATTCAGCATTCCGCTGCACCTGCTCTCTTCCCAGATCACAAGCGCCTTCTCCGGAGTCTACGCATGTCTCCGAGTCATGTTTTCGCGCTCGCTCTCAAGTCGAGCCTCTGTGTTCTGCGTTTACTACACCAGCATTTCTGTACTACGACTTCCTGCCCTTTGCTGTCTTTCTGCTCAAACACTATCTGAAGTCCCCGGCTGGAGTCGATCTCTTCTTTCATGTAACCTCACACTGTGTCTACCCCATCCTTTGTTGGCTTCCCATTCCACAGGCGGAGAATGAGGATGGCTCGATCAGAGCCTGTTTGCCGCTGAGTATCAACGCCCGCAAGCCACTTGGTGGTTGCAGCGTACTAGAGGCAGGAGGCTCAGGTCGACGCGTTTGTCTTCAACTGAGCGACCACACTCGGTTCAAGCTGTCGGCCAGCAGAGAGAAAAAGAGGAACGGACCAAAGGTGAAAGGAGCTGCGTCTATTACTTGCTTCGGCTGCAAGTTAGGTAACATTGTCTGACTCATCAGGCTCGCTGCCTGCTCGACACCTCGCCGCCGGCGTCAAAGTGAGCTTTGCCCGCACTAGAAGGACAGAGGGAGTGCGGAAAGCGGGGACTGGATGTAGGGAATTTGGACAGCGTTAGCGGGCTAGTTTGGCGTG
Organism: Varroa destructor; assembly: GCF_002443255.2. NCBI lineage: Eukaryota > Metazoa > Arthropoda > Arachnida > Mesostigmata > Varroidae > Varroa > Varroa destructor. The sequence continues at coordinate 18,328,780 of NW_019211459.1, read as the reverse complement.
GTCCTAGTACTTGCATCGGGCCTGCGGAAGATTCAAATTGGGATCAATGTATTCTTGATACTTTGCGCACCTTCAAACACAACTTTGACAATGTGAGCACAGCTGCTCTGTACCACAGATTATACGATACTGTACCACAGATATAGTAGTAGATGCCCGTTTTCTAACAAATGTATTGTCCGATGCGGACAATATCCCGCATACCTGCGCACATGCATAATGGACTTCTTCACGAGAAAGACTCAGGATCGATCTATTACTTTAAACACTTTCATAGCTTTCATCGTTAGCCCTGTAGCCAGACAAAGCCAACTGCAAATGTTTGTCATCCAATAGGTAAAATACCGTTAGCGGGCGTAGAAATCTATCCCGCGTCCATGAAAATTAAAATTTCAGTGTTAGTTATCAGTGCATCAACCACCTCTACAATATATACGTAAGTAAATAAATATATACGAAATGAATTACCTGGTGCTTGCAAACAGGATGATCATATAAGAATTTCATAACGCTTTTTTTTCCTAATGTATATATTATTTACAGCCATAAACATCGAGGGCAGTTATCTAAGCGGTGGAAGCAGCCAATTCCGGAGGAGGGTAGAGGAAATACATATTATTATTATTGTCTTTATGTATCTTCAGCGTGGTTCTTCATGATGCAAAGTCATTGAGTTACCAACTGGCCCATTAGGTAGCAGGTAATCTGCTCAGCTCACGTTGCCAACTCTACCGCGATGAGGGTCACCCAAATTCTGCCTTGCCTACTTGACTAATGTGTAGACGCGCACCGATGCTGCTGGGGCCGCCGCCGCCGCTGCTGACTGCTGGATTGCATCGTCCCATTTGTCGATTAAAGGATGAAGGATACCAACACCGTCGCAAGCAGATGATTCGGGTGTGCTTCAGTGGTGGCTAATATGGCCAATAAGGGTAACTGGCACAGGTTGAATTGCGGGGAGAGACGAACGGGCACAGCCCCATGGGAAACGGATACCGGGGTGTGGCGCTATAAAGAGGCAACTCATCAAAAAGGGAACATGCTACACAGAGAATGCGACCGAAAGAGGAGGGGGCTAGGTGCGGATTTGGGTTGAGGGAAGCTATCCCCTTTTAAAGGAAAGTGCAGAAGTAAGTATGCAGCTCTCAAAAAGCGTCAACAAATTCCGAGAAGGTAGCGGTTATTTGAATCATAGATTTTACCAGAATTTAATCAGAAACCTCACGGGATTATTTGTGAACGTCAATTATTCATAAGCTTTTTACCAAAGACTAAATAGCTAGTTTTGTGCCGGTAGACTATAATATTATTACTAAACATACTTGCTAGTGACGTATTTTTATTTCACGTTTCTTTACCATGCATCCGATGCGCTTTATCAAATACTAATATCATTGGTTTTATTACTTATTCTTTAATGTTATATTGACCAGTGGAATTCAGCCTCTGCTAGAAGCACTTACATTTTCAAATCATTCGCATGTACGGTATTGTTACAACTTTTATCCTGTACGCTAAAAGTGTGGTGCGAGATGATACAATGATTTTGCTTGATTTGTGGTTTTGCAAATATAGACCCGCTTAGACAACCACAACAAATCGGCTTCATAATTAAGTTCACTGGTATAAGTCAGTTGCTTGGACCATTCGAGGTTGGTCGTCCTCACCGAGTCTCTCTCCAGGCCAACGTATTTTTCTAGTTCGTGCCTCATATCGTACCTAGGACCGTCTTTATATTTACAATACTAATACTTTTCTAAAGATTATTTTCTAAAATTAATAATACAAAAATAGTGGCTTGGCTCCTCTAGGCGCCGGCAATATATCTTGAATATAGAAAGAGTTACATTTCTCAAAATGTATATATATATATATATATATAATATCGTACTTCCTTGACAATCTGCTAATAAATGTTCTCTTGCGAGTAAAAAATAAAAGAGGAAAGTTTCTAACGAGTTCGCTTTCTTCTAACAGGTATCGTTTTGTGCTAGCATACTTTAACAGCCCTCTATGCAGCTTTGTCTTGATGAGTAGCATATTTCATGCTATAAAAAATGTCCGAGAAATAGATATATTATTTCTCTTCAGAGATCATGACGAGGCCGACTACATCATAAGATTCTCCGCAGTGAGCATCCCTGTTCCACGTCTCAGGCTCGATGACTTAGAGGCCTTTAAATTATTTTTGCTGTCGATTAGTGCTGTCCTGAACAGCTGCCTCAGGCCAGGCTGAAATGTGACATAATAAACGTAAGAACATAGCAGAAAAATATTGCCCTGTATCACATGTCGCAAAAACGCTTATTTCTGAGCAGGTAGGGCTTAACACGAGCAGTCCCCTCGATTCCTATAAGAATCATGCAATGAGGTCGCTTTTAGGAACGGGATGTCTTGGATGCTCTAAGGTGAGGTACTTGGCAGCTGAATCGATACTACGTGTGTATGTAGCAATGACGTCGCTATAGAAACTGTACAGACGTCCGTTTTTTTGTTAGCGTTGCGCATGTGCAATAGTTGCTCCATTTAGCGTAAAAAAACTCTATAGCGTGGCGAAAGCGCTTAGTCAGAATCGGAATTACACGTGCTATACAAGTTTTTTCTGTTATTCGCTCGACGTTTTTATCTCTTGGTTGATTTTTCGATATTTCGTCCAAAATTTCATACAGCCTATGCCTGTTCCTGGACTTTTTGGAACAAAACAAATTCAGTGCCAGGATGACAACCTATGTAAACAACAGAACGCGATAATTTCCATAAATCGAACAACGGGTATCTGCGATTATACCGTTTAGCATGTATTTTAGATATATGTCTGCAAAGAGTTTATTTCAAGACCAGGCTCTGGTTGTCGATCGTAGCGATATTATACTATATATCAGATATATAGATTTTTCATCTAACGGAATGCGTGATTCATCACCGGCCGGCGATTCCTGGCCTTTCGTGGTCGCAGAAGTGATATGAGGCCGAATAAGCGAGCTCTAGGGAATTAAGAGATTCGTTTTCCTATCGCCATCTTGCTTGGCCTAGAGTTTGCTCGCCAACTAAACGGTACAGGGTACAACTGTATCTTATGGCCTGTTATCCATAATACACTAAAAACATCTCCATATGTCGGGTTCACGAAGTTTAGACAGCGAAATACACGAAGAGGCTCGCAGAGTAGCCGCGGACGTTAGTTACACTGTGGCCGCCCGCGTTACTACCATCGGCCGTGTCACGGAGCCTGCATTGCATCATCTATGTAAATTCATCCAATGATTTCCATGTTAACGACGTACATCTCTTTCGAACAACAGCTGAAAAACGTCTTTAGATACGCAAATTGTACACACAGTATTATTCAGTGATACTGGCTTTTTCAAAAGTATAATAAATGTACTTTTATTGAGATTTTTTCTGCGCACGAAACATAAACCATGCCGCCACCGCTGACTGAACTATATCAGGGCTGTCTATATTGTGTGTTTGCGTCAATTTAATTATATGACTCTTTCGATTCCTTCTTTGTCACTCAGGAGTCCATGTGTATTGTCGAGCTCATTTGAGACTTTGTCGTCATAAATCGTCCTTAGCTCCTGCGTTGTACTAGAGAGCAATTTAGTTGAGAGTAGAATAAGATCCTTATTTCTCCTTTAGCAACTCAAACGAACAATGTACTATAGACTAGGAGATTGGAATGGTTGAGGATGCGAAGGCACACGACTCAACATCAGGGTTTGCGCGTCGTACAAAAATCGACCTAGCAAAAAACCTATACACAATAAAACTGGGACTCTCGAGCTGTTGCCCGTGCCCGCAAGAAACCCTGAGCAGACCGCGCCTTGCTTTTTGAATGGCTTTCGTTTGACTGGCGAAATGAGCGTTAATAAAAATGCCGACCTGTTCTGAATACTGCTGTATCAGAGTAAAATAGTAGACCTATTAGCTTCAGCTCTCCTGTTTCACTTTTTACCATACTCAATTTTATCTGAACAAGGAAAATGTTCTTTATTCTAACTTCATTCAGGCTCATTTGGAATGAGCCTTGGAGTGAGCAAAATTGACTGTTAAAGATTGTTTTTTTTTGTTGAAAAACTAATACTAGAACTGGAAAATGCATCTAAATTAATGGGAATAGGCACGTGCATGCTAACGCATAAAATGATTTTTTTAAAAGACATTTGGACTTAGGTCAGCGGCATTAAATTCAGCGGCAAGTTGTACTAATGACCTAGTAAGATCCGCGTACGGTGCCCACGAAAACCGATCGTGAAGAGATTTTGCTCCTTTCATCCTTTCAGGACCAGTCCTGTGGAAGACGTGATTGTTTGACAATTGCAATAAGGATGCACGTGGTACCAGACAACAAACAGGATTTGATTAGAAAATCATTTTTGTAAATTTACTTCATTTGTTCTGTAAATTATTTGACAGAGTCTAGTAAATCTTGCAGTTATTTTACGTCAAAGAAGCTTGATAAACGCCAGAATTAATTTCTTCGGCGAAGCCGAACGTGTGTGTATGGCGACTTCCCTCTTTCCGCAGATGAGATCCGTAGCTAACTAGAATATCAACCATTCGACATGGATGAGAAATGATCGCGTGAGAGAAAATGTGTGCATGTATGTTATGTGTTCGCGTGTGTCTATGTGTAGGTATGCTGCTTATCTCTATACCCAGGAATACAAAACAGCCATGACAATTTGTGCAGTTCTTCTGCCTCGTGGTGCAAGGACGTGCTTTCCGTTATTCCGTTCTTTGCTGTAGTGCGGAGCTTTTGCCGACCATTGTTGGCGTGCCAAAGTTACTATGACCCCTAAATGTAAGTTTTCTCTTCCGCCGCTGACAGCGCGGTCGCTGCCGCTGGCGATGCTGTCGTTCTGGTGAGCGCTGTTTTGCGGTCGAGAACGCTTGACGCTCGACTGCTGATGGAACCTGCTAGGCCCCCCTTCGGTCTGAGAAACAGGAAACCTTCTCTGAATCCCATTGCGGCTGCCGCCGCCGTCGCCATTGTTTCCACTGTAGTCAGACGCCGGCTTTCTCTTTCACCCGGGACAGGCCGTCCAGCGCCGGTGGTGATAAGGACGAAAAGCGAAATTACTGCTAGCGCTACGAAAGCTACGAGTATCATGTAGAACGTCCATTTCAGCAGCGACCGCCACATGGCTGCGTTTGACCAGCACGATCTGGATGGACGGGCAAACGGTTGTAGAACGTCGAGAGCGGGGAATGAAGCAATATGAACGCTAGCGACGGTCGGGGGTACGATCTAGGCGATGAAAGAAAGGACGAGAACGATTGCCCCTTGCACTCGGACGAAGGCTGATGAGGGATGGCGCGCGTAGTTTGTTTGGGCTAAAACAGGGAGTCAGAGATCTGCAGCGTTCTCGCGGAGCGATTGCAAGATCGCGGCCGGCAGACGGGTGGCAGCGCGGCGGGCGAGGGTGGGTGCATGACGAATGAACAAATGCAATTACGATTTGTGTTTTCGACCGCCTCCAGTGGTCAGCTTCGTTCTGTTCCGTTCCGTTTCGTCATCGTACTTAGGGGTGCGCGTACAAGCGCTGTGGCCCTTCAGTCTGACGCGGCAAAGAGGTGGAAGGAAAGGAAAGCGGTCACTTGAAAACCTCCATTTGCAGTCTTCATTACACAGCTTTTAGCTTTGCCGGATGTTCTAGAAAGAAAAAACATTTATTTGTTTAGTGTTCTGGCTTATTAGACCTTGAGCAACTACTTGAAGTGATTGAGAAATGGGAGCAAGCGCGCTAAGGCGATTCGACTCGTTATAGGTGGGATACTGTTGTTAAATAATATTGGGCGCATTTCGAAATTAAGTAACTTTCAAACTATGCTCCGTTGGCAAACGAAATTTAACTGGTGAATATTTCAGTCTTCTAGAAACTTTGTGAGTGACATTAAGCAAGGCGGCTTTAAGCGAAATTACAGTACATAAATAATGCATATGTTTTGAGAATGAGTATTGGAGTGTTGAAGATCAGCCAGGAGATGACCAGATGTCGGGACCTGAAGGACAAGAGCGCGTTATCACGATCGAGCAGGCTTTTGACGGAAACAAAGCTTGCAGCTGAAGGGCTTTGTCCGCTAAAACAGGCGTTGCACGTGTAACTTGTTAGCGATTTATGATCCAAATACTGAACGTGCGGAAGCTAAGTAAAAAATTAGCTCCCGTGAATCGACTTCAGGTCAGTTAGAAATACGTATAGCATACTTCACATACAATTCGCAGAAGCTTAATGAACAAAAAACCCACTTGGAGTGTACTGTAGCCATTGATAAGACATGGCCAGCCGGAATGTAGAGCAGGCAAGAGAATGGCATCGTCCTGGACATCAAGGGCGTGTGCTACTATGAGATACTCACTGAAAGTAAAACTATTAATGCAGCCCGCTATCTTGAGTTCTTCAAGGGACTCGTGGACCGTTAGCATGGCAATCGAAAGCATGCCCTCATCGCCATGCTTTAATTACTTCCTTAATTAAGCAAAGAAATAGCCAACGTTGGCTTCAATCTGCTTATTCTCCTGATCTAAATTCGTGCAGTTACGGGGTATTCTATGCCCTAAAAAAATTGGCAATTTGTAGGCAAGCACAGGAACCATAGACAGAGGAACTGCGTATAACAACGTGAATGGCAGGTATATGGGTATCCAGAAGTTGCCAGAGAGGGGGCAAATGTTTAAAAAAAAATAAAGGAGGATGCCTCTAACGTATATTCAAGTCATCACTATATCCCAACTAGTTGAGTACGCCGGATTTTCTTGTAATAACGTAATATGTATTTTGTTGTGTTTATGCTAAGTAAAAAGCCATAAACAATGATTTTTCTTCTATTCTTAAAAATGCATCCGTTACTCAAAACAAAGCTGCGTTCCCTGCTACACTCTTATGCAGCCGTTAGCCCCGGACATTGTAGATGTGTGGAATCTCGCGTTTGCCTCAGCCCAATGCGCCTCGCCTATGGATTTAGTAACCCAAGAATCACTTCACCGTCAAACGCGGCTAAACTTAAATTGCTAGTAGATTAAGCAATATGCCAGTGTCACTTTTAATGAAATGGTTTCGCAAAGACGATGGCGGCGGCGGGGGGGGTGATAGCGAGAGTAGCAGTTAAGGTGGAACCACTAGATTGACGAAACCCGATAGATCTTGTCAGAAAATTGCGAGTGGTGACGGGATGTTACACAACGTACACGAAAATAGTGCTTAATTAGTCACGTCGATGATGTAGTGGGTGATGGCTGCGTCTGGCGCTCGTGGTCAACATTAATTTACTACGCAAACAAGATGCATAAAGCAAACGAGGCATAATTGTACTTATTATAAGTATGCCCCTAACTTAATCGTATCCCTGTGCATGGACTACGTTCAGTCAGAACATCTTGACATAATTCACTTACAGCTATATTTTCCACGAAATATAACAATACATAATGAGAAACCGTCGATATAGGTAATTTGTCACATGCTATAAATGTTTCAAATGTATACCTGTATTGTTTAGAAGTCCGGACGCTTAATTGAAAAAAAAAATTAGAAGTGACATTTAACAACAAGTTAAACGAGCGAACTGCCTACATTGGGTTGTTCTCGTTTCGATATTAGTATTTAGCTTATTTTTCCTTATATCGTCGTCATTCGAAATCGATACTGTGGTCACCAAAAAAACGTTGGCTCATTACATTTGTACTACCTACGCGCAGCTGCCGTTCATGCGGCGGCCAATTTTGTTTCGATTCTAGCTAAATAGATCACTTTAAGTTCAACTTAGGCATAGCCTCTTTGCTTTGATACGTGTCATCCATGTCAGTATAGCAGAAACACGCCCACACTGCTGTGCTGTTTATTGCATAGGATATTCTCGCTGGCGTAGTTGTCCTTAGGTAGGCACAAGAGACTGCGTCAAGGGTGCCAGGTCTATGGTGCTTCGGAGCGGGGTAGCGACTTGCCAGCGGTCCAGCTCAACGCATTAACAAATTACCCCGAGGCAGGCGACGGCAAGTTGCCGGTTAGGTTTCGACGTAGACGACTAACACCGAATCAACCGCTGAACCACCAGCAGTGCGCCTTCGGCTGCTTGCTTTCGTGCCCATCATGCATGGCGAATGGTGATTGTATTTTATCGAATGGATACAATGAACAGTGACCGTCATCGCTGCCGCTGACGATATCAGCAAAAACAACCCCATCACCACCGTGAGTACGATGTCTCGTTGGACTATGGGCGCCTGCAGCTATGCTGGCAGCGCTATTGACATTGAGACTGAAGTTGACAATAAGCTCGCCACGGTAACGCCTGCGTTTATTTCCCCTTGTGCCTCTGTTTGCCCGTCTTTTCCCATTTATCCTCGCCGAGTATCACAAGCACCGCCATGTGCGTAGTGCAAATCTATTCTGGTTCGAACACAGTTTCACTAATATATCGCGCCGGCTACTCGGTTATTAAACCTAGTGCGTCTTCGGTTTCGTTCTGTTGACAACGTAGGCAGGTGCGTGTCGCAAAAAACCTAGCTATGAATGTACTGTTGGATACGGTTAACGGGCAGGACTCCCTCATCCACCTTTCCGAACTAGACCACACTCATTCTCTTTATAATAGATTATGTCTAATAGTAGAAATCATGAGGAACGGAAAGAACGCGTTGCCACATACTGAATAAGGGACTAGCCGTATTGGCGTACGCGTTAGTGAGCGTCCGACTAACTAGTACCATCAAATATATATGATCGATCCTCAAAGTGTTTGTACTCATTGGGTACGTGTTCAATTTAAATTTGTTCTTTCACGCTTTGTTTGCTCACGTATTCGAGCCTAGTGGGCGTACGTATAGCTTCAGACTGAATAACTCAGCTGATGAGAGGATCGATGTCGATCATGGACGGTTAGTTCATCGTACGTGATGCACTATTGAACCGTACGGATTACCGACATGGCAGCAAACGCTGTCGTATATGATTCATTTGTCGGAAATTAAGTGGCAGAGTAACAGAACAGTAACAAAAGTCGCTTGACCTTGTCTATGTTAAAGGATCGTTGCCTGAACGCACAGGAACAAAGCGCAAAAAAATGTTAGCTATAGTGTTCTTCTCCCTATCTAAATAATCTGCAACTGCTAATAGCTCTTGAGTTTGACTTTTGATGTTACTAAAGCTCTTCTATTAAAGTTAGCAGAAGGTAATTCTAAGACATTGTCAATAACGTCTTTATGGTTTCAGGGCGTTTTACTCCATAACAGGACAATTAGCAGTCAACATAAATGCGTTTTCTCACTTTACAATTAGCGCACTGACCACCTGGACCAAAGTTCTTCTACCTCGGTTGCAGTAAGGGCTCCCGTTTGATTTATCGCTTGACTAATATCAATTACGGAATCGATAGCGACTAGCGATACGACTGTACTTTCGGCTGTTTCTTGTAGGCCGATCTCATATTATCTCACGGTCGAGCGAGCAGCAGGTCTCGCAGCAGATGTTCGCTGGTGCCCGTGGCGCCAGGGTTGACTTTCTCCGTCAATCTTGTCCAGATGACTGGTCGCTGCATCTGCTTGCCAACGTCGTCAACTAGATAGTTGCCCAACTAAAGGCAGTTGAATTTATCCGTGCTTCACAGGTGCAAATATGCCCATGGTAGGCGACTTCCTTGTTCAATCAGACACACGGATGATCTGCTCGCGTCAAAATATTTTCATTTGATGGAGGATTATTTTAGCACTTATATATTATGACGGTACCTTGTTGGATTCCCTGGAGCTGAACAGTCTGCTTGCTAGCTGATGGGACGTTTGTCTAAACAGGGGAGACCTAGAAGGCATGAAGGGGTAGAAGTATCAGGGGGGCCGCTAGCGAGGCGATGCAGGCTATCCTGTGTGTGTAAGATGGAAAAGAAAGCTGGACCACGACCAGAGTGCTAAGAAGTAAGGGACGGAGTGCAAAAACGCGTTATCGCTGGACGTTGAGCCAATATGATCGAAGTGCAGAAGCTTTTTCCTGGAGCTGCCGAAGGGGGACAGACGCACACAGTACGATGGGGTGTGGCATGGGGCCTAAGCGAGTGATGGGGAGATCAGGCTACAAAAACAGAGGCAGAAACCCACAGGCTGGCAGTAGACCAATGGGCAAAGGCAAATGAATTCGCATTGCTCCGAGTCCTAGAGCCGAGGACCCCAGTAGTATATGTTTGGCAGTGGGCGGTGAACGTACCCAACCCTACAAGAACTATCTTTCAAAACATCAGCGAGACTACGGCGTAACTCCAACGAACGAGGCCAAGCCGAAGAGTAGATGAATGAAGTCAGCCGGACAGACTTTAACTCAAGCCAACAATCTCCAAATCAATGTGGAGCTTTCTTCGCTTAAATCGCATGACTACTGTTCCAAATATACCATTGCATGTCTCGATATGACATTGTTGGATAGGCGACTCCCGAAACGCATGTACAAGAACGTAATCGGATGACGTCTACGTATTTGTCCTAAAGTTGAGCCTTCGGCCAGTAGCAAGGAATGAACTGGACGGCGGATGGCTAGTCGCATAGGAAATTTCGGAAGCAGTTGACCAAGCTAAGAAGTCCGACTTTGTGTGGAGTTGGATAGCAGAGCTGGGAATAGTGCGCAAATGCATGGGACAGGGAATAACTCTCAGATTTCTCCATTTCTATGCTAATAGAAGATAGTGGCTAGACTCTTTCTTCTTTACCCCTATGTGTATATATATATATTGTGAGTTCGGTGAAGACGAAAGCATTTTAGGGACAAGACTTATGCAGTTTCGTACAGTTTCAATGCTTCCGTCATCAGACGTTCATGTTTCCTAAAAATAAACAACAGAAAATTCTAGCACCGTACACGTAAAGTGGATTACCTTCAATGATCGATGTGCGTAGTTTTTATTTTATAAACAACGGCTTTGAAAAAATCAGTAAATTTACTCAGTACCATAAAAGTCTAGCTTTCTAATACATATGCAAGTGCTTCACCAATTGTGCCATATTATTGTGGAAATATTTCAGTTTCAATGGGTATAAGTTGCTTTATCTTATTGCTGATTGTTATTTCATACCAGCAGGACATGTTGTCCTTGTCCTTGATACGAGCCCCGGAGCAGAGGTTAGGTTTCCATTTGTAGCGAAAGTTACACGCTAATTTTAAAGTCAGTCTAGTTGCACGATTATAAGGTAAGCGGAGTCAAAGGGAGATTTTTCAGAAACATTCTCATAATGAGATACTGGCAAAATTCATACTCTAGCCGGTTCGAGTTGTCGCAAGACTACGGTACGCGAATCCACTTTTCGTACAATAAACTGTACATCTATGTTACGGATGAACTTGATATCTGAATATCGATACCGGAAACAGGGAAATAAAAAAAAATCGAAGTTTAGAAAAATGAAGTTGCTAGTAAGTTATAAGTTTCGCACAAACGGTCAACAGGCAGCTAAACTGCGTGACTGTGAGAATTACAGGTGCATTTAATGTCTAGACTAGAAGATAATGTAATACATTCTCAATGGTGCGAAATAGGTAATTGTAGATTTGCGTATATACTATCAGTTTATATATATAGTCAGATTGCAACTGACTAGTATTTTAATAAATGTATATACTAATATACAGTATATATACAACACCAAAGCGTCAGTTCTGATCGTCCTTTCGTATCTATATGAACGTACAGTTACCACATATAGTACTGAGAACGTCTGAATTATATTTTAAGATTGCTGTGGATTTTTCCTTACTTCTCCGAAGGCTTCCGGAAGGTTTCCTTACTTCTCCGATTGCTAGAAATATCACATACGGACAATTCAAAATCAGCCAAGCTAGGCTTGAGCGAAAGTTTTTCACGCAAGCTAAGGAAATCATTAGGTAGTATGGATTTTTCAACAATGTTGGTCTTTTTACCCTTAGTTTAATGTAATTTTTTTTAATACCACACTTTTACGTGCTAGCACTTTTATAATTATTTATAATTACTTTCTCTCGAAAGACTCAATAGAGTATGTATATATATATATATATATGTTATAAGAATACAACTGTTAGTATGACTACTAGTGCTAACAATCATTTACTCATATTGTTGTTGATCCTGTGCTAATTACAAGATCACTCAGTCGATTTAGAAGTCTTTTCCCATCAACTTGGTACGTCAGACACCTGACAGAGTTGGCACCTTCATGGATGTTCCGCAAAAAACAGGGACTATGCAACGCGTTTATAGTGTGATAGGCTGTAAGTAGAAATAGGGCTGTCTCCAGATTATTCTAATACCTTTCTGCGAAGGAACAAACCGTCTCACACAGTAGTAATCTGGCTACTTGTTAGAGATAAAGTTGACTTTAATTCGCAAAGGCCCATTTATAGATGAAAGACATTATTGGTTTTTGGAGGAATATGCCATTCGCAGAAAGCTACGAGGAAAACGGCCATAATTAGGCTACAGAAAGGTCCCAAACTATTGCCACGTACCCTTTTCAAAAGATTTGCGTAGTGCCAATCTAGTTAGTCCAAATCCAAGAGACGATAAATTCAATGATGATATAACAAGGCCCTAGATGTCTACGAATCAGTGTAAAAGAAACTGAAAAAAAAAAGCATTAATTTAACACGTGCTTCAGCCGTTCTCTTTTTTCTATTCATAAGTTCTGTTAACTACTGCCCTTAACAGAGTTAAGAGCAGTAGTTATTAGTAAAGTAGAGTTATTAAAAGCTTAAGAGTATTTTACGTTACGTCTCATCGTTTATAGCTTTTTCGTGTGGTCTTGATCAAGTGGTCTTCCCTAGGAACGGTCTGAATATTCGACGCAATAGATAATGGTGTCCACAAAGACGGCCTCTGGAACCTTTTGCACAAGGAGTTTATCACTCGATACTCAGTTGCTCATTTTCGAGCTGTGGCTCGCCCCTGTCGAAGTCTTTCGGATGCTCCTACCACAACAACGTTTATTTATTTTTTTGCTTTCATATTTTCTTCGCAGCGTCGAAAGGCAGCTCTTGCTTTGCCCTCCTTATTGCACTGACGGGTTAAGCAGGGGTCTGAAAGGCACAACTAACATTAGATGTAGACGACCCCCTGAGCAGCCGTCGCAGTCGATACAGCGAGTGGTGAATAAGTAGGGGCAAAAGCGGCTGGGCCTCTGCCCATAAGTGGTCCACGCCCTTGTAAGTCCATTACACTGAGCTTTCACTACACCTGCCCCAGGCGGATACGAGGGCAGGCAGACTGGTGCGCCGCGCCTCGCCTCGAGAAGGGTAATTAATTATTTATTAAAATAATCTCAATAAATTAAAAGGAACTTGAAGTCAATAGATGGCCAAGATCGCGTGCAGCAATGTTCACGTGCTTCGCAGCGAGTAGCCAGCTGACTGGATAGTGGGCAACCAAGCAAGGGCTGGTGCCTTGACTAGTGTTCCGCTGGTGCTGCCCCTCACGGATCAGGTCGAAAAGGCCCAAACATTGCGCCACAAGCAGCCTGAACAATCTTGGCCTAGCTCACCTGGTCATGGACAAAGATCCTTTCATAGGGAAAGTATGGTCCTCTTTGACATCAAACCCATCTGTCCCCTTTCCTTTGTGCCAGTTCCGATCTCTCTATTTAAACGCTAACCCCCTCGACGGAACCTTGAAATATTGAAATGTTCATGTCAAAAGGATAAACAGCGGGTGGAATGAGACTCATAATTAGATATGTTCATTGGCAACGATAAGCGTTTTGAACATCTTATTTTCGGGTCGGTGATGGCATCGTGCAACGACCGAATCATGCTTTTTATATAGGCGTTATTCTTATTAATAGATTTAGGTCAACGAACCGCACGTTAGCATTGTCTTTCAACATTACTATTGAATATATGTGATGTAAAAATGATTGAATAACAACATTTTAGTTTGTTCTACATGCAAAGGTTTCTTTTGGACTGATCACAGTAGATGTGCACCTCATTCATTAAATAATAGACACTTGGGAAAATAGTATTCATTTTTTGGCCGTTTTCTATGCGAACTTGCCTCGAAGTGGTAAAATACATTTACGTGGTAATCGGGAGGGGGATTAATGACGATAAAAAAATAAGCATGATAGCTTGTTGGAACCAGTGATCGTTCTAACACGGTAGATGTAGGGTGAAGGACCTATGGTAACCAAATAGATTTGCATTTCAATTAGTGTTCAATGAGATTAGATACGCACAAATCGACTAACAAACTTTGCGGACGGGTCACTGTTAACTTTCACACAGAAAGATTTGTTTGGGTTTGTATAAAACACCTTCAAATCAGGAATAATTATATTTAAGGTAAAAATGGAATAATTTCGCTTGAAAACAGAAAATCTTGAACCGACATAGATAGCTTTAAGGAAATTATAAAGCTACGGGGACTCGATGAAGTCACTGGAAATTCAAACTCCGAACTTATAAAATGAAAAAACGAAAAGGAAAAACATTCGGCGTACGTTAAAATCACTAGGGCATTTGAACGTGGGAACGATATAATTACAACAAAGCAACTAACTTGATGCACTGAAATTTTTGAAAAGTTACAGCGGAACAACTTTAAAAGCGTAGATTTCACCTTGGAGCTATTGTGTTGGGTGTCATGATTCATTGGAATCGAGTTACTTAACGGCACACTTAGAGCGTGGCTAAAACAAGCTAATGGAGCAAGTTAATGAAGTAACTTAAGCTGGCAGAACAGCTGCATGGCAACAGTCTAAAGCAACGGGATAACTTCAACAGTAGACACCTGCAATTTGGTAAGATTTAACATGAAGCATATTCGTTAATACTAGAATAAAGCGATAAAATAACTTAGCGGTGAGGTGACAGTATTGTTCAAACGGACCAACGGATGAATGGAGAAACTATAAGGGATCAGCGAGATTGCTTATTCCCTGTTCGAGTAACCAAGAATAGGGAAACGAGGCTAAAATTTGTTGAAAAAAAAAGGTGATGTACAATTTATATAAAATTTACGTAAAGGATTATTCTCGATACTTGTAAATGCAAACAATTAAGATGACCTAAGTTTTATTATAATGCGTATACCCCCCGTACTCATCACAAAAAACTAAATCTAAACTGCTACTATCATGAACATGATCTAGTTATGTATTAACTGATAGGATCTACTCTGCTAAGTAATAACGGGACTTAGACAAGTAAACATTGAATGTTACATTTGATGAAAAGGTTCGCATGCTATGATACGTTCACTTATAAGCCGGCTACTATGGGATTGACTGCGCAGAAGAAACGCAATAATAGAGCGTCGAGCGTTGATGATGGCGCAAATATTTCTCACTTTCCAAATAGACGGGCAGATCAGAATTAGGGGTTTGCCAACAAAGTCGAGAAACAAGGCTACCTACCCCTGAAAATATCGAGGCGGAGTTTTGGGTATTGCATTATAGGGTAGATGCATACGGGGCAAGTAAGAATGGGAGCGAGTGTGGGGCGAGGGCAGATGCGACAGCGATAATTCGTATTTCTGATAGGTGGAGATTCAGGCCATGTCCAGGTGGGCAGACAATAGCTAAGCAGCGCCAAGAACAGTAGCAGGAAGAGAAGGGGAAACAGCGGGAAAGTCTGGGGCTAGGCAAAGGTGGCCAAAAACTAAAGGTGGATGGTTGGCCGAACGGGACAACTCAGACAATTTCACGCTTTGCTGATGATCGAAAATCATCGTCCCCCTTGGATCCGTTGCAACAGCACCAGCTGTATGATAGTACAGCGTGTATCCTTCTTTCTACTCGACGACCGCCATCCCGTTTAGCCTGATCTCTTTCCCTTTCGCTAGTTGCCTTCTGTTTGAACCTAACCCCAGGGGGGTACCCGCAACTTCGTCAGCAAGCTAGCCCGCTATCGCATGACGTGGTGCTGCGTGATCTGTGGTCTGTTCGCATAGGCATCCAGCAGGACAAGCTGGGGGTACGGCTCCTACCGCTACTGCTTCGTCGGTCGCCGTGACCGTCCTCTGCAACCAGGCGATCTATGAATTTACGTGAGTAGTTTCCCGTTCGAAGCAGCAGACCATAATCGCGTTGAGAACTTAGTGTATCTCCCTTCGTGTGTCTGACCCAACTCGCTGCCGCTGCAGCCGCTGTCTATTTCCATCGCACGGCCCCCGATTTAGATACACCGTTTTGCGACAAAACATGGATCTCTGTCTGTATCGATGTGCATAGAGGTTGCAAGCTATCCTGGCATGTATTCGGTATACAATAACCGATTATAATGCTAAGTTTTCAACTGTCTCCAAGCAAGTGGGACCCATTGAGCCTTAAAACGGATATCCAGGTAGACGCCTCTTGTTCATCCCTGAGCAAGCGACTGCTGCCTCTTGGCAGTGGCATAGTTTTTTTCATACTAAGTTACGCCTCCAAGCCTGACCAGTTTGCCCCGACGACTAATGAAAATTTATCGGACGAAGGGTGACCCGGAAATGGGCCAACCCACTATTTTTGTAGTGAGAAGGTAGTACAAAGCCAGGCAGATGATACAGCGTACAATTGACCGACGCATTTTGCCAGCTTCGCTGCTGCTACTTTAGCAGCAGCAACAGCGTACCGTCATACTTATTTATTATTCACAAGAGGTGTTTGTACAATTTAGATCTTTCGTAGACGGCAGCGGATAATGTTTCATTTTCAAACGTGCTAAGGGGTAATCCAACACGGAGGTACACTTTTTTCACGACAGATGGACTCCAGGAGATGCTCCAGGAGGTGACTATAGGGGCTTGCCTAATAAATGGCTCGTACTCATAGGGATTATATGTTCGGCATAACGATAACATATCATCATAAATAATGCTTTTGCGCTGGATGAGTTTTTGCATTCAAGGTGGGTGGTCGCCATTGTATCGTACGTTTACAGACTTCGTCGTTGGTATTATTCTGAGTCATTGTTCTGTATCATTGCGCTGTTTTCTGCGATTTTCTTCGGTAGCTGAGCCGTTGTCCCTGGAACGATGCCGGTCATTTAAATCTCGCGAGTGAATCTCTGATGTACATCAAATCAGACACGTTATCTAATTTATGACGATATGGCAATCTCTAGTATGCCCTTATAAATGCCGTTATCCTCGAAAATCTAGTTCGGTACGACACAGGCACCGATTGCTTATGGGCCTGCTTTAGAATAAACTACAGTTACTCTAGTTTGCAATTAAGCCCTATTTCTATTTTTCTAAATACTTGTTCTTACCAGCTTCGAAAAGAAGCTTATTGGCAGGCCTAATAACCTTATTGATATGACATCTATATATCGAACTCAACGACATCGTCTCCAGGTTTCAGTAAAATGAAGGTAATGTTACGAACGTCATTTTCCTGCTCGATAGTCAGGTAGTAAACATTTAATTTCACTTAAAGCAGAGCAGCGCACTCGTATAATAGAAAATACTATGCAACAATTCCGGATTCACGCCAACCTTTGTACTCAACGTTGATCGGAGCACGATATGCTTGATGCTGTGAGTTTAAAGTATGCTTTCTGTGCTGCAAAGTCAAATAACAGATATTAGCTTATGCCAAAATTAATTCAGGAGTTATTCTGCACGAACACGAATTGAAGAAACGTGCTAATTTAGACTGCTATGCGGGTTCTATGGCGCGCAATTTAAATTTCTTCTAAAAAATAACGGACTTTAGTAGCAATGTTACCTAAACGACGACGCTTGCCAACGTACTTCGGATATGAATACTGAATTTCGACTAGTAGCTAATCAGGTAATTGTCTAAAAAAAAAAAAGGGGGTTCAGAAATATCAGGATTACATAGCTGATTCTTAGAGAATTCTGTAAGTTTCATGACACGCGTTATGTTACTACCTCCATTGATTTTATTCTGATTCTAGCTTGTTTTTACTTAAATTATTAACAAAAACAATCAATTTCGTTTGATATAAATACAAGGAGTCAAAAGAATACTCTGTAAAGATGCAAAATTACAATTCGATATCTTTTTTTTTTCGGAAAAAATGAAAGATTTGACATTTTTGGGGAAAGAGGGGAGATAGGAACAAAATATTTCTAGGTTATTAAGATCTAGGGCTGTGAGTAGCTTACACATAGATACACTAAGCATTATCACATCTGGCAATATCTATAAATTATTGTTATGCAAAAGTTAAACTTCGACATTAACCTCACTAAGTGTTTCGCAGGTCTTCTTGCCGTCTGACATGACGCTCACTGGGGAAATTTTTCTTCAGCACGCCAGAAAAACTCGGGCTAATGCCATCAGCCTTCGGAAGGAGATAGCCAATTACTTTAATCGCCAGCTATGCCAGGTTTTCGATAGCGATAACGACACGGAAACAGTGACGTCGACTGCTGTTAAGCAATTGAGACAAGTAACCGAAAATCCTAAGGATCCTAGCGAGGTCTTGCCAACACCTAACCAGTCAATCTCTGTAGATCGACGACATCCTGGATTATGCAATTTGCAAAGACACTCAATAGAAGGCATTTCGCAATTTGCCTCAGTCCGTTTACTGAGGCATCAGGGAGCGGTGCCACGTCGTTCGGTACCACGCTCAACGCATTTGTTTACTCCAGCGTCTCCAGTTTCTAAACCTCTACGGCGCAGCGAACAAGACGCTTCTCTTTCGGACCCATTGGCAACCAAATATGTGCAATGATCTGTCTATCAGCCGGTATAACACTGAGGAAGGCCAATGAAGGTATTATTGCCAAGTAACCACCTGGGTCCGAAACGTAAACGACGACCGCCTTCGGATAAGTATATTTATAAAGAAAAGTCACCGAGCAATCGCAAAATTTTGCTGACGCCTGATAAAATGATTAAGCTGAAGAATTGATCAAATTGAGGTATTTATAGCGCAGCTATAGTTTGCGATAGAATTTGAAGGAAAGCGTGAAGAAGGCCTTGGCAAACGAGTTATGACGAGTCATTCGGGACGTGGTAATAAATGTCTTACTATTACTTTAAATGTCTTACTATTGCTTTACTGCTTTCGAGTCTCAGTTTGTTTGATGGCAAATCGACACCCTGAATCAGTGGCAATATTTAAGTCTATTTTGTATTTAAAGATATCTAAGAAAGTGTGAAAAATAGAAGCTCCTGACACTCAGCCTTTTGAAGGGGAGAAATGATTGAAATGACAGTACCTATAGGCTAAACCCTGGTACTATTGTAGTATAAATTTTTCGTGTTTTTTTAATAAGTGCAATTGGCGTTCCCATATGGAATTTCACACGGACCTGGACCGAAACAATAAACTGATTGAAACAAACGTTAGCTATTCCTTCGCACATAAAATGACGGTCGGCTCTCGCGTTGCCATCAAATGATCAGGCTACGTGCGACCGATCGCCATGCGAACAGGCCATGAGCTTTTGGAGGACCGAAAGATAGCGGGAAGATTCAGCTCGTACCCTATAGTAGGACATGTTCTTAAGTACTGCCATCGCCATCTGTCCGAACCTGCGCGATACCAAACTCGATTTTTTTCCAGGCCGATGCCATTATCCAGTCTTACCCTAGTAGCTGCTTAAAATTGAACTACGACCTATTTATGGCGAGTTTGTTGTTGAGTTTGTAAGTTGAATAGACGTACTTTCAGATGATCTGGAGCCAATCCATGGGGTTTTATTCAGTTTCCGCATATTCTGTATCTGAGTTATAATTCTGTAACACACTGATGTAAAATACCAGTTGTAGTCTAGAAAATCCGAACTCAGTGCTCAGCTTTCGTGACAATTTTTTCGCTTGACGCAACGCGTTCCAGTTCTTTGAGTCCCAACACCTGGTTACTTCCTTGCTGGTCTTTAACAACATTTCAACCTATACTCTTGAGAAGTTTATGCTTTTGTTTATAACCTTCTTACCTAGTATCTTCTTCGATGAAGCTTCGCAGCTGTGTGACCTTCTAGGAACAAAAACTTAACCATCTGTATTGATTTTCGAAACTAAAAAACGTTTTTCATTCGGAATTAATTTTTTCTGGTATAAACTCTCTTGTAAAAGCTACTCAACTTCACACTTGTAACAGCCTAATATTAGGCTCTTACAAGTTAATTCGGCGGGCTTTAAACCTTAATTACTTTTTAACTATGTACCGTTAAAAAATGTATTGCTGGTAGATATTCTGGCCGCAAAGAAACCTTTCAATAAAAGCCGGGTGAGTTACCTGTTACAGAATTGTCATCAAAATCCTAAAAATACAAAAACTGAATAAAGAATGGGTTCCTCGCGAATCGGTTCCACGCTGCTTAGGGGTGCGTGTAGTGGATTTCACGCGCAATTTGGGGTACTTTAATCAACAAAAAAAAATTGACATGGCGTATACAGTCACCACAGACAAGGCGTGCTTCAATTTCTACCGCCGGCCGAGAAGGGACCAGGCCAGAAAATGGTGTCGCCCTGAAATGAAATGGAGTCTGGTGACGGTGTCGAGTGGGTCAAGACGTAAGGTAATTACGGTACTTACAATGGACATTAAAGACATCTCTATCAGATACTCACCGAAAATATAATGGAGCCCGGAACCTGAGCTTCCCGAGGGACTCACGCACTGTTGACACGGTAATCGAAAGCACGCAGTCTGTTATGACAACGCCAGCCTTCATCACTGTGCTTCAATTACTTCATGAATCAAGCAAAGAGTACTCAACGTTGGTTTCTACCCGTTTATTCTTTTCCGATCTAGGTCTGTGGGTACCTGGTGAGCAAGCATATCCCACTGCCGACTCAGTTCGAGAAGTTTTAGATGGAAAAATCACATATGAAGACGTCAACTGTAGGTATATGGCTGTCTACCGAGTCTCCAAAATGCTGGGATAAGTGTGTAAAAAATAAAGAAGGGTACCTCTAATACATATTAAAGACATTGTTCTAGGCTAACTATTTTAAAGGTTTTTTTAATTTCAAAGTCTACTCTGACAGCTTTGGTCGTTGCGTTATGTTATATGAATCACTTCAATGTTTCCTAAAGTAAATAAGGGTTTCAGAAAAACCCTAAATAAGGAAAAAGCAAAATTTAGAAGAATGCTTGTATATATATTACAAGATAATCACATATATATTATTTTGCCGCCAAGCAGACGTAATCACTACGAAGGGCTCAGATCAATGCGTGCTAATTTCTGCCAGGTTAAAAGGTTTGCTAGAGACAGCTTAATATATCGCAATACTTTGAATCACTCAGACTTGCTTTCGTGCATAACGAAGCGCACATACATGATTTGGTATGGCATCCTATACATAGGTATAGATCCTCATACTACTTCTACCACAGATTAAACGAAATTCTATTCGAAAATCTAAATTCGAAAAATTAAACGAAAAGTGGTCTGACATACGAACTAATGTACGATAATCCCAGGGTCATAGTGTTGCCAGTTTTTTAAGGCGAGCAAAAATGATAAAGATCAATCTTGACTAGCTGACCATAAGATAGCTTTCAGACAACATACTGTGACGTTTGTTTTAATTTTTTTGTTTTGCTTATTTATACAATTTGATGGAAAAAAAAAAACATACAAATGATACATACAGACCAGTTACTTCGAGTCCGCTAACGATACAGTTTGTGTGGATAAAGGAAGCTATTGCATAAGTATTTTATATCCAATTCAAGGTAATATAACATCTATGACTCCGAGCTCAGTTACGTTAGCTTTTCTCAGTTATCTCACAGAAGGGTGTGTATACTTGCGTAAATTGCAGCTTTACATATACACAATTCCGGTATGGCCAAACATATATACAAATTTACATTATGTTAGTTGAGTGGTTATGCGACATTTTGCAGTTATCAAGAGCGTTTATCTAATATCATAGAATAATTGCGCTAACTTGTTGTAGAAGTAGTTCATTGTTTTCTTGTGGCATGTAGCATCACCAGAGTAAAATCTGGTGAACAAAGACTCTTCATTGAAGGACCTGTTATACGTCTCAGTGTAGTACGGTATTTGTATTGTATGGTTAATGTTGGCTTTCAGATTGTTTTGAGGACTAAACCGGAAAATTTTTCAACTGTCCAGTCAAAACGAAAATACGTGTAGCGGCTACCAGTCGCTATATCGTCGGCGTGCTTTGTCTCGCTTCAACACTGCCAAAAGGTAAGAACAGCTTTGTTATCAGGTGTATGACTCTCGCAAATATCTTCTTTCCTTTCACAAACTGCTGTAATATCTTGGCACGCTTTACAAATTACTGTCCTCTCGAGATTACTATAGCCCCACTGATGATATTGAAACATTTGCCTGCAATGCCCCTGTTCGCTAGTTTCGTCTGCAGTTCGTCTGCAGCAGCGCCGCTGCAGACGGAAACGACACTTAGCGAACGCGCGCATTACTACCGACCAGTGAGAATTTGGGAGTTGTAGCCATGTGGATCCTGGAGGCGATTAATGAGGGACTTTCCTTGTACTACCGACGTGCTCAATGCAAACGAACATTTATGTGGGCAGAGTGTCCTGACGCTTTCCTTCGTTGATTTAGAAATATTTCGCAACAGCTACGCTAGAACAAATGGTACACGTATCGAACAGGTATGACATACAATATACGTATCGTTTGTTCCTTACAGTAACATGTACGGCTCTGTGCGACATTTGGTCTGCTGTATTAAGAAACGTGAAATAATCAAATACCGCTAATTCTGTCCACAGGCGTTGTAGTTACTACCCTACTATAACGGCTATCGTATCAAGGTGTCACGTATAAACGTACGTGATTGGCTACAATCCACTGGGAAAAAAAAACTAGCTTCGACATAATTAGCTTATCTTAAAAATAATATGAAGCATGGGCTTTTACTAGAAAATGCTACCATGTGACTATCTATCGGTGTTGTCAGTTTTTTCGGTGATCAAGGTTTTCTAGCGACTTCAACCTAAACAAGCTTGAGTGCGCAGGGCCACTGCAGACTGCAACGGAACTCAAATACATTCAGTTAACTGCGGAATTTATCTCAATACGTCCGGGACGTTGTGGCAGGCACCGATACTACTCATTTTCCTTAGATATTCGAAAGGACATAAATATACCGTTTAGTGGTCCTTTCCGCGTAGAGTAACTTTCGCTATTTGACAAACCGTTGATGGGCGTGCCAAACGCAATGTCAGGGTTTTGAAAGCCTACGGTATATGGTTCCGACGTCATAACGTACTCAATATACTTGTAAATGAACGTGGCCTCTTACCATTATTAGTGAATCTGCATGCTCTCTTGTGTGCTCCGTAGGCATCCATATTACTCCTTGAGAGGTTCTTGGAATGATATCGACGTAACGTTTATCACTAGCGATGTCTTATCTACCCAGACGTCTGATCTAGGCGGCTAGATAAGAAAAAATTATAAAGTCCAGCTCGTAGAATTTACTCGTACGGCTTTCTCCACGCATCTTTAACACAGTATATTTTGAGAAAACCGCGATAGCGGGATCTCACACAACGTTCGATGACCACCAACAGCGCTCAAAGACATTGTTGAAGACTCAATGAACGAGTACAAAACTTTGGATTTGCTCTGGATGTCAATCGCCGCAGCAGCAATTACAACTTCGAATGTATCTATTGTTTAACAATGTGTGAAAAAAAAAATGTTCTACAATATAGAACAGATTTTATTTAAAATATTAAATAAATATCCGATAACATGTACTCGTTATTGTACCATTGAGATGCTATTTCTAATTCTTTGTACTGCATTTATTTGTCTAAATTGTAAATAAAATAATGTGATTAATATTGCTTGTATATATATTGTGTACTATAACATTACGAATGGAAATGCGGACAGATAGTTGCCAACATCCGATGGAGAATCTAAATAAGTTCTGCTCAACTTACTTGTTGGCTTAATTGGCGTAACATAATTTGAGCATTTCGACTGATTGAAATTCACTCAATCATAAAGGCCACTACTGTTGGTAACGGTGTGGGTAATCATTGGGACAATGCTTATAAAAGTAATGATAACTTAATTTTCGAATTAATTAACACACAAGTTCAGTAAATTCAACTAATCCGTTTGCAAATTGGCACAATATACAAAGAAGCACTAACTTAATTTTGCCTTCAATTTTAAAGTTGACAAACATCCTAGTCAAGTCCTAAGTACACTAAACGTTTCATTAAAAATTAAAAAGAAATTTTACCAAACTTAACTTTATTTACATAATTTCGACTATACAAACGTTTATTGAAATATGAACTAACAGACTGCTAAACTAATCTTTGTGTCGGATTTTTTTTTAATGTTGACGTAGAAAAACAAAGTATATGTCAATTATTATTCCATAATTGTCTTCAGAAAGTCCACATGGACCAGCTGGCGTTCTGATTAACTATCGCTCCTAGTAACAAGAGGATAAATTCGGGCGATGTCTCAATTGAGACTTCACAGAAAACGGTGCAACAGAGGATGCGATGTGACGTGCTATGAACGTATCCTTGGCATTTTTCAACATGTTCCTAACCTGACGGCGGGAACGTCTCTAATAAGGCTAATTCGCGAACACAATATTTTCTGATTCTGATGATCCGATCATCTCCCTTATTCTTAATCATTCCGCTAACGTTTCTAAGGTCCGCTATTGACACGGCCAACGATTATAAAAAAGCCACGAACGAAGCTGCTGCGGCACCCTCGTTATTGCGCGAATGCTCCAACGACCGTCCTGGAATTCCTTTCGATCCCTTGGATGCTCCGATACTCCGCTAAAGGATTAAGGCTCTGCGCGATGTCCCGCTGATTTTCGAAAGTGCAAAACAAAGGCAAACAAAGCCTAACAAATTACGTTACAATGTCGAAGAGCTATATGCAAAGAACAGTACTGCAAAACTGATGTAGCGTTAAGATTTCTAGAAAAAAAAAAAAAAAAAAAAGATGTTCTTGCTTAATTATAAATTTAGCATTTCTTCAAAATGCTTCATAACCGTACTTAAGCCGTCTAGCTGAGCACACATAACGTTCATCTACAGTCTTGATAAATATAGTTTCATATGCATCTGCATACTCAACCTACAGGATCGCTTTTACTATTGTAATGCGTATCAATAGGACGACTAAATAGATTATTAGATAAAAGTATTAATTAAGCGATTGATAACTGTCTGTGAAAATCGACTTTTACAACAGGCTTGCACAGTCCCTTAATTTAGATATTGATGACATGAATAGAAAAATCTTCTGAAGGATAATGGACGTTTCCTTTCTATATCTGTTTTGTCCACGGCAAGCGTATCGTCAAGCCTTTGAATTTATTGAACAATCGCAAAATAACAATGACGTGACATTCTGTATATCTTTCTGTATTATTAATTATTTATTAATACTACATTCTTCTCATCATGTTTTATGCTGTAATCTATTTTTATGCCGACAAATTACATAAACAGTGACGCTTTACGCTATTACGCAGAAAGCATTACGCTATTTTCTCTTTATTTCATACGATCCTTCCATGAAGCTGAAAGATGCCTCTCGTGTGATAGTTATCTTTGCGAAGGTCGCCTGGATGGTCCTATCGATGGACAACTGCACCCCCAGTCACATCCCACCTCGCTTGGTAGGTACATCGATCACCCCACTGCTCGGTTTCGCTCTGTCTGGCGTCTGTACGGTATCACTAATTCCCACAAAGTTGATGTTTGGCGAGCCGGTAGCTAAATTTCCTTTACTTCCTGAACCCTACTAATTATCCTTTCTATTGGTCGCCAAGAGAAATTGGGGACTGAATTAGGGCAGCCGGAACCGTGGCGAGCAGGCGTGAGGTGAAGGCTCCTTTCCCCTGTTTTAACGGCCTGATTTATCTTCGCTGTGCTCGCCTCGCAGCTTCGGGCTTTGGCTCGACGTACCACCTTGACGCTTCCCTCTGGCGAGTGGGTGCTTTAGCCGCGCTATTATCACCACTAACCCCTCGAACCTTGTTCTAGCACCATTCCCCAACTTCGATAAAGGCAGAAAGCAGGATTGCCCTGTTTATCCTGCCCGAAGTATCTGGACACGCTTGTTTCAACACGCATGTTGGATACAGGACTGTTCGGATCAAGCACAGTAGACTACAACAGGATTTTTCTATTTTTTTGGTGCCTGTTATACTCACAACCAGGCCAGGGTTCCGATGGTTCAGTGGTCCGTCGGCCGGTCGTGCAAAATCCTCGTGCATCACTACTAACCCCAATATTATTACCGAGATTACTAGGCCTTACACAGGGTGTCACCTACTTCGATGAAGGACGGGTCCTTCAGCATTAGGCTAAGGTGGTAGCTGCCATTAAAACAAAATTACTGTCACTAGACAGTGAATACACGACGGCGCAGTAAACCTAGGACTTACCAAAGTCAATCTATGCTCTCTATAACATGTTTTCCATGCGATTTGATAAACCGGATATCGTTTATCCATTAGTTAATCGACAAAATGGTCTCTCTTGTTTAACTAGTAATAACAGACTTTTGAGAAAAATGAAGTTGTGAGATAAGTGCAGCCCTTCATTTGCAAGCTTTCTGATATAGATCTATTTCTGATATTAATTCGGTATTTTGTTTATTAGCACATTTACCAGCAGTGCTTAGTTACAAATGCATGCGCTCAAATCGCACGGATGCTGGGCTTATGTTAAAAGATAGGAGCCATTCTAGTACAACAGCAATTGTATTATAATATAAGCATGAAATCAGTCAGTCGACTCCGGCATAATGTCACGTAGGAATAATGGTAGATGTAGATGGCAATAGGGGCATGCTTGCCTACACATGTCCGTTAGATAGACCGGAGCGGCAATGGATATAGGAGAAAGACTTTTTGGAATTCATATCTCTGACCCTTCACTAGAGAAGTTCGAGCTTCGTCATAAGCAATCACAGGAAGCAATGTTCGAGCGCCACATCCCTTAAAACTTCGTGACTAACTCAGGCAGTTACGAGTTCGTGCCAGGTTCTTCGTGAACATATCGTAAAGCAGCCGGTCAGTGAGCAGGAAGCAGCAACGTCCGCTCAGAGTAGAACAGTGTCTATCCCGTACTCGGTGTCCGCCCACACCAAACTGATAGCATACCTTTATCAACCTAACCTCATCCGGTAGCTTTCCCAGGTTGCCATCTGGGATAAAAGGGAGCTTTAACTAAATCAAAACCAACTAGTACGTAACAGTACTGCATGGATCGCGGCGCTGTTCAGGGGCTGGTATTCCTTATTAGGTAGCTATACCTGTTAGGCCAAAGCTTTTGTAGCTGAATCTCGAACTGAGTGTTTTACGATGCATCAGCAAATATTAAAAATAATAGTCAACGAACAGTCTCATCAAATCTAAACAAAACATTTGTCAGTATAGCTCATCTGCTGTTAAAGGTCCGCATATTAGCTAGAAATAACACAATAATAAGGTTTAGAAGCCTGAAAACTTTTCGTTGTCTTCGTCAATTCCGCAAATATTTATGCTACCAGCATTAGAAGCAGTGAAACAAGAACGGAATAAATCTATCGAGGTCAAGTTGATTTGTCAGAACAGAAAACGTTATGGCGTTCAAGCTTAACATATCAGGCTTAGTCTATTTCGAAACATACTTCTTGATAAATTTAGTTATCAAATACTAAATAATTTATTTGATCCGCATGACTATTATGTGTTTTGCGCAACCTATACGCTTATGATAGACACATTCTAAATTCACATCAGACTGCTGATATCTGGTCATTTTATTGAGCACTTTCCTTTTACAGGGATTTAATGCACAAGTGCTAAAAAGGTCATATACAAAACCGAGAAAAGTAAGAAGCCGTTTGTCCTGGTGGCCTCTTGAATCAGGCGTCGGACAAATGCGAGGTATCGGATTCGATCTCATGCTGATATTTTCTAATTACAATAACTGCTCACATTACGCACAATCTACTCAACTGCTAGCACAACTGACATTATTGATTACATGGTTCCTTGCCCTGAGTCCCCCCAAACAAAAGCGCCACATAGAAGCCGACTATTAGTTAATTCTGAAGTACTAACTGTTTAAGCCCTTGTTTAGGTCCATATTTTAAAGTGCAAATAATCTTCATTCTGTTTTTATTATAGCTCCCTTCAGCTTCATAGATAGCTGAAGCTGCTTTCTAGCGTTTCGCAACGATTTTGTAGCCGCTAACCGCGACGAAGATACGGCCCTCGACGTAACACCGACTTCAATATCACTTCTACTGTACTGCTATGGAACGCCATGTCAAACATACGAAATCACGCGCTCAATTAACTACTTCCGATGCAGTCTCACTAGTAATGCTCAATAGGAATGGCTGGCAGGTTCTCCCTCAGTGAGGAAGTGAGCCTACCCACATCGTCTTCTAGGCTTTTCTTATTACTTACATTTTATGCAGCGCTTAGTAATTGGTGTAGTACCACAATGAACACTGAGTGTTCTGGAGTTCAGTGAGTGTTCTATTATTCAGCAGGTTTGAATGCAAGATTTACCACCGGTTCCGACAGATAGGCTGACAGGTAGGATACAACGACACTTCTCACAACCGAGCAGAGGGAACGAAGCAGGCGTACCCGGTCACATACTGACAGCGAGGCCCATAGAAATACGTCGAAGCACAGCACCCCAAATAGTCGTCTTATACTAAGTAGGAGCTCATTTCATCCTACTGTTTCACGCGTTTTGAGAACAACAGATACTGCTGCCCCACGGACCAACTGTGAAAGGGGCATATACCATAGCTTGAACACTGCGACGGGATAGTAGTGGAGAGCGGAGTGGATGAGATCATCGATGTTGACATATGTCCTTTGAATATATGACACTGCTTAAAATGATTCAGCAGTTGGCTAGAGAGTGGGGAGCTCCCCACCACGGGTATCGTGTCTCCCCAAAAGCATTGTTGTAGAAACGAGTAACTGATGCTCTTTACGAAGAGAATGATAGACGAGACTACCGGCTTGTTGGACATGCCGCTTTATGGCCAGTGATTTCGAGTCTGCAACAGCTTTTTAAAGACGACGACGACGACGACGACAACCAGTTACAACGCATCGTTTGACAGTATGGCAGAGGGTGTATTCTAAATAAGGTTACATTTGTTGTATAGAAATAATACAATATATATATGTCTTTATGCGAGTCGGCCCCCATTTAAGTTATAAGAGAATTATTGTAAATTTTTCAAGTTTCTACCTATCGTTATGTTCATAAAGACGATTTGTCTATACTTAAGTGAAATAAGCCAACCAAGACGAATACATGACGCATCTGATCACGAAGCGTTCTAGTTCTTCAGTTCAAATAAAACTGTTCTAATCAATAGGTACACATTGAGCGCAAGGACTCGTTACGGCTATTGAAGATGAACGCGACAAAAACCCGCCTCCGCTCAAAACAGTAACCAAAGCCGACGGTAAAACTATGTCAGCGGTTAAACTGTAATTTTTTCAAGATTACGTATAATTAGTATCAGACAATTTTTCCCTTGTGCATAGAAAATGGCAATCTATTACCAAATAGCCATAGGGAAACGTGGAATTAGTTCGACATCTCTTGTGATAAGCGAAATTGTCGATACTTTCAGATAAACATTTTCCCATATGCTAGCCACCCTGAGATCTTATTATATGTATAGGCGGATGCTTGAAAATGTCTCAGAGGTAAGAATCAGCTGCAAAGGATAAGAATGACATCGATCAACTCTGTACTTTAGCTTCAGAGGTAGAGCTTTAAGAGAACCGCATGCGTTGTTTTGCGTAGCCTTGTTATGTACGTCAATGCAGACTTCATACAATATTCATAAGATAAACAATAAGCTTCCCCGGGCGTAGTGCCACCGTGTATATATCGAATACTCGTTACAGCGACTTATGTTTCTTTTTCCACGGTAATTCAAGTGCTAATGTTGATTTAGCTCAATATTAGGGCCGCTCATGCTGTTATAATACATACGAAATAATCCTCGATGAGAACCCCGTTTTGTCTTCGTACCCTAATGTTATTAACTCGAACAGACATCACAATCAGCTAATAGATTTGGAATGGACGACTTTGTGGTGTAGAATATCAGAGGTTTTTCAGATCGTCTCCCTTTCAGACATATGTAAGTGCGTCGACTTCGTCGCACCAGATCGAGCGATAGGGCCCCACCTCGTGGGGTGCGATCAGCATTGCGGAACATTTCTTTTTCTAACTGTTCCTCATCCAATAGTAACGCCCTGATTGAATGAATGCATCTTTGCTATTCAAACCTTTGCCCGATTTAGGGTAGTGCAACTCGCAGTTGTAAGTCGTAGCTTCGTATATTTAGTTGTTAACCTAAGAGCTTGGCCTTTTTACTTCGTACGTGACATAGCCGTCTGCCTAAAATTATCCTATCCGACTATCCTTACGATAATATACTATATTAATGAATTTTTATTTAGAGTTGATAGAAGCAATTTTAACGTGTTTACAAGACGTCTGTTCGAGCTCGTAGTGACGGTGGTTCGCAACGGCGGCACGACTTAAGGTCTACCATTAACCCTGGAATGTAACTACACGTTACGCGTCCGAAAGGACTTTGTAGAAAACCATTATCCTTCTGCGTCGAGGCAATGCTGTACCTGCTAGTAGGCTATTAATTATCAAAGCACTAATATTATGTGAAGATGCTTCTGGTCAGTTACACTTGAACGTATCGTAGAACGTGTCTCGATATACGTCCATACGTAATGCTGTGAAAAACGAGGAAAAATCTATTATTTTTATCATATGGAAAATAAAAAGCGAAACAACCTATATATTTTGATATGTCGGCTTATATCAGTTTTCCGATATTTCAAAACTCAGCTATGGGATGTTTGCCAAAGTGGGAAATTTAAAAAATTGAGTTTTTAGTTATCTCTGGAGGGCTCCCGTGTGTGGCGAGACGGCAGGAAGAGTGCAGGATAAGATAATTCGCTGAACAATGACGCCCCTTAGAGCTGACAGGACGAAAAGTGCTGCTGTTCTAGTCGCAGTAATCTAGAAAAGAATGCGTTACCAGCAGCAGTAGGTCGCGTTGCAGCGGCCTGAGGTCCGCTACGTCTAACAGCGTTGATCAGTGTCGCTTCGATTCTGGAAGATTGCTGAGTTGTTTGTCACACAATGCGTTGAAGCTAATTGAAGAAGAATAAAATCTACTAGCTTGTTATTAATTTTTTAAATTAAAAAAAAAGTTAAAGATTTTCACCTGATCCAAGGGCTTATATCTAGAAATTGAACAGTTTCTAATTCCCAATGAGAATGATACTGCGGAGTTTAACAGCTGATACCACGAGAAAGATTTACCATTCGGCGAAGACAACCTAATGAAAACAAATCCATATCTACACACGAATAGTCAATATGTCATCTGACGACTGTGAGTTTACTTGCAGGATATCTCGGCGTCATGATGTAATTACACGATGTATAAACATGACAATACTATATCCCTTTATCTCTTTTCTGAACATGTATCCAGCTTTGTTTTTTCTACTCTAGCAGACAAAGTCCTTAGAAATGAACGCGTGCCACCTTCAACTCATATATCAGTCGTCAATACACTGCAAAAAGAGATTTAGCATTTCTGTCAGACTAACGACGACTTCAAATATACAAACAAAGAAAAACTCGTACATTCTGTGGCATATAAGTACTCTATATGCTGAAACAGCTCACACATAGGTAATAATTTACACAGCATAATCTCAAGGAAGACATCGTAACAACATGCGTACAAAGCTACCCTCACATGTTGACAGTAGATCTCGCCATCCAAAGTTCAGTCGAGATATACATTCTATCAGTAGTATAAGGCAAACACTGATACCGCAACTATACGAATAAGATTTTTAGTAAAGACATTTATCTCATAAATATGAGACTTTCGTTATCTCGTTGAAATTTTTCATTCAGCATAAAGTATAAAGGAGCAAATCAAATATGGCGACGGGGTGCCGTATAAAATATCTTCACTCTTAAAACAGGCCTCAGGAATAACTAACCTCCGCAGCAATAATCCACGTCTCTCTCTCTCTAATAGACTTATTTCGCCTACGGATATCTATGCATCCTGCTGTCTAATCAAGCAAGGGCATCTTAAGCCCCTCTAATGACGGGTACCTCAGAAGGGGTGTGATTGAATAAAGAAAAACACGCGTGACTATTTCTGGTTTTGATCCATATATGTTTATTGTATCTGGGTCGATGGGAACGATGGTGGCTAATATCCAAAATTTTTAAGGTGTAGCAGACTAGATTAGACCCATTATTATTGTTATTATATTAAACCAAAAACATAATTGAATGGAGCAAAAAAAAACACCAGGTGAAAGCGAATAACATAAATACCAAAAGACGCTACTATATGTAGGTATGTGTGTATATATAGGGCCGTATACAACGTATCGTCGCTCAGAGGTTTCAAAGGCCCTCAGCTCGCAAAGAAAGCTGACATTGAGATGCATAATAAAAATTGTGGCCTGAGCTTACGGACGTGGGTTATTAAGGGTGGGGAAGACCATTAAAGTATTTTATTAATTATTCAAACCGCCTCCTAGCCCGCCTGGCCAGTGCGGTCATCCCGAGTGGGGCCGCAGTGCTGTCTAAGAGT
The DNA here is from genome assembly GCF_002443255.2 of Varroa destructor. Classification (NCBI taxonomy): domain Eukaryota; kingdom Metazoa; phylum Arthropoda; class Arachnida; order Mesostigmata; family Varroidae; genus Varroa; species Varroa destructor. The sequence continues at coordinate 18,296,218 of NW_019211459.1, read as the reverse complement.
TGCCTCTGTCTGTTGGTCGCTCGCCCACAGTTAGGAATCAGGAGGGCGGGAAAATTGGAAATGGGTTGAAGGCTATGAAAGTTGTGACTTCAGAGGGGAAAGAGCAGTGGGCTGTCATACAGGAGTCGTAGGGGAAGTGAGTTTGCCACAAGGACGTCAGGATAACGGCACCAGGTCCGTTGGCTGTATAAGAGTTGTCTCCGTCTGTTGGTCGCCTGTCCACAGTTAGGAATCGGGAGGGCGCGGGAATTGAAAATGGGTTGAAGGCTATGAAAGTTGTGACTTAAGAGAGGAAACGGCAGTGGGCTGTCATATAGGAGTCGTAGGGGAAGTGAGTTTGCCACAAGGACGTCAGGATAACGGTACCAGGTCCGTTGGCTATATACCAGATGCGTTAGAGGGAATGGGCGAACGGCCGCTCATTAGACTCAGTGATTGAACCAGCAGCTGAGGGATTATCTGTAAGTAAAAGGAAGGAATGCGTCTTGTACATTAACAATAAAGAGCGAACTTGTGCATGGGAAAGGCCCCTAGCGCACCGCCCTTAAAATGAGCCCTGGAATAGAAAGAGTGTTAAGAGGGAGACATAACTAATATCGTTCTCGAATATGCAAGATGCATTATGTGGGTCACATTGAGTCCATTTAGTAATAATATATGGACATATTGACATGCTCCGATGGGCGTAAACGTCTGCTAGATCATTTTAAATTACCGTCAATTAGGCACTCTTTGAGCTATCAGGTTGACCTCGTCTTGGCCTCTGATCCGCTAGTCAAGGACATCGATGCGGAGTACCTTTTTTGTAATGACTGAAATCGAGTGGCTTGTTGTGAATTAAATAACGGGATGAATTTGGCAAAAAACGAATCAGCTACAAAACGAGTTCACTGACTTCAATGATCGCTAAACAAAAAACGTAATTGCATTTTTTCCCTGATTGGATTATGAATTTCTGGGCATCTATTAACAACAAAGGTCCTAGAAAGGGTTTTTTTTATTCGGGTCTGTTGATTCTGTTGATCAAGAAATCGCTATACTGCAAACGTTTGAAATTGTAGTTAGCGTGGTTATTTGTGCTATAACGTATAAAGTTTACACGATTGAAGAAACTTTACAGCTTAAGCAGTAACAAGCAACGTTTGTCAAAAATATAAAAAAATGATACGGAATACGATTGTTCTATTGAAAGCTAATTATGCTCTACTGAGAGGACGATCTAGATTAACATTTACGTGTGAGAAAATGATAATAATAACTAAATTTGTCTTTTCGCAAAAACAGTGCAGGCTACCTGCAGTAAAAAAAAAACTCCTTTTCACCTGGCGTTTTCCTAGTGTTCAGATGTAATAACTTCTCGTAGATACCGTAATTTGTTTAAAATAGCTGTTCCAAGTTATGATACACGTTTTGGCACCAACCTATGCTATAACAAGGCTAAAATTATTTTACCTGCTAAAAATGATAATAATTATCATGGACTTTAATTAAAAAAAAACTTGCAGAAATACGACAGCATTGATTCGCATATTTCTTACGGGATGGGTATCGGTCTGAATGTTCCGGTCTCCGGCATTGTCTCTACGCCGCTCCATAGGAGGGAAACGTACCATATTTCAGCTGGTTTTTACTGAAGCTGCTCTTAAGTTGATGAAATCAAGCCCCAACTATAAGTTAACTATTTATAGCAACAAGTTCCAATGGTGACCATTCTCGCTATTAGGTGACGTTTATTCTGAGCAATTCGGCGCTCCTAAGCAGAGCCGTTGTACGTTACGGTTACCCTATCTATGGATCGTAACGCATTGCTACGAATGTACGGCTCACCATAGCATCTAACATACATGACTGACAGCGTATTTCCTGACTCGAGAAACGTGCGGCCCATGGAGAAATCGTTGGCCTCGTTGCATGTTGAGAGCGCCAAGATAGACGATTTCTCAGTCGTGTTACTGTCTTGAGTAGCCGCTAAATAATGACTTTTCAAATAAGAACTTCTAGCTGGTAATTGTCTAGTTTTAATTTGTCGAAATTAAGTTATCGGGCCAAATAGGACGAGTATTAATATTTTAAGTTTAATTAATCACTATCAAACAACAATGATAGTATCTATACACTTTGTATCCTTAGATTCACGTATTTAAATACATTTAGCTTATCAGTAGCGGATTTTGCAACGGTTTTACATTGCAGATAGCCAATAGATGAAAACAATGAATTAGCATTTGTCAACATGACTGACTCAAATGATCTTTATCTTATCTTCTTACTTATGATTTTGATACTCTTATTTTAGCTAGAGAAATATCCTGAACTACCCTGCACCGATAAGAGATAGATAAGGAGACTGATTAATTGGCGCCATTGTTATAGTCGGTATACCGTATATTAGAACTTATACCAACTAGCGAACGATTTTTGTCTCGATGTTCACCCTTCCATTGATTTGTATGTGTATTATATTCATAATTAATAATAATTCGTAATTATGCCCGAACACTGCCGTGCAAATACGGCAAATACAATTTAGTTGACCGAAATTTTGAAATTTTATTACGGTAATGCGCTTTCCGTACCGTTGCGCGTTGTTATTAGTATACACTGGAGTATTAAACTCTGAACGAAATCGCGGAAAGAACGTTATTTACGTTTTACGACCAGCCTGCCAGCGCCTATTAGACGTTCTCTGAAGGTATTTTCTCGGTGGAACAATTTGCGGTCACAGCCAACTTGTCTCTTGCAAATATTTATATCATACGCAGATATAGTATATTTATTATTGTTGGTGCCTTTCAAAGGTATTTGCTGATTTTTTTCCCGTTTTCATTTCGACGTTGTCGCATTGTGTCTTCAGCATCTGTCGCTCGACCTCGCTGAGAGCTAACCTCATTATCGATTAGATTATAAATCGTTTCTAGCAACGGGCGTAACTACGTCGTACAGTTTATCGTCAAATTACTGCAGTACTTCTTTATCGGTTTGTGCTGTACGTTTGCGTCTATGGATCGACACAAATACGCACGTTTGTAAAAATTCGCTCCACGCCATGAAGCGCAGACATTTTTGCGTATATTACTATTATAGTATCTGGAAAATAGAACAGATACAGAACGTTCTCAGATAATTTCGAAGAAATCCTTACCCTCGTCCAGAAATGTCAAACACGCAACGACTGCTAAGTACTACCTGTAGCCGGATGATGATGGCGGGGTCCGGATTGGTACGACGAACTGGTTGGAAATATTGAACTATTTTATACCTTTTACTCCGCTTTTATTCTTATTACTGCTGCCTTTCTATTGGTGTTCGTATCATCGTGTTGTTTATTCCGCCGTTTCTGCTGCATAAGCAGTCTATGGAAGACGCATGAATCTGCGTTCCTTTGATTATTCGTTGCTTAACGAGACGTTGAAGATGCTGTATTTAAACTGCCCCAGCTAGTAAAACACGCCTTGGAGATCCCGAGGTCTATTAAAAAAAAAAAAAAGAAAAAAAGAGTAAAACATTTTCAGCAAATCTAAGATGATTCACCTCAGCAGCGCCATATCTCGTAGGTTCTTTGGTCTAGTTCAGACAGAAAGGGCGGTCATAACCCGTCAAATGGGTACTAACACCAACATCTATTCTCTATAGAGTCAGACGGGCACACGATTTACCCCTTTGCTCTTCGCCGGTTAGTAACCCGTCGTAGATTCTCCAATCTGAACTACAATGCATCTTTTTTTATTGTCTTTTCGTTGACTCTTGATGCCAAGCGACGCTGAGATCGACTAACGTTCAGAGCTCAGGGAAACGCTATTGCAACGCCAAGAGCATGAGATCCACTCAACCATACATGACTATTTACTGCAAATAAGGACTGCACACACGGTGCGATTCTGGCAATGCGCGCGCGCGCAATCATACCGTACTCGATAGATGACCTTCGTTACATTTCGGAACTCGCGTTAGACTTAAATATCCTAGACCATGTGATTTTCAACTTTACGACTAGACGTTTTTTGAATACGCTAAGGTCAGCAACAATGCTCATGGCATAGACGTTTCCGCCATGAATTAGCCGGCGTTATAAGTGATAAATTAACAGTCTTCTAAGGAAGCTGACATTAATAAGTAGTACTGCGTTGAGAAGCAGAAACGGTGCCCTGTCGATAATTCAACAGTTACATATTCGTGGTTTGGCAAACCTTAGCTCACTTCAATTTATGGATGACACGTTACGGTCTGATGAGAACTTTGGCTGGAAAACGGTCCCAATTCAACCGCTGCACTGCACCGGCGCCATTGTCGTACATGGGGGCGCTTCCGTCGCCATGGCACCCGCACATAGTGTTTAGCGCTTTTTCAAAAACGTATAAGTGCGGCCTGATAATATCTCGTATCGCAAATAAATTTCTGTGAAAATTCAGTTTAGAGAGCGTCAATTGGAAGTTGGAGATTCAAGCAAAAAAGGATGCTACATCCGGGTATCATGGAAGTGAACAGCAGCGTGCCAAACCGTAATGTTCAAAGAGTTCTTTGGAGACTGCAACAAGCCTCCGTTGGCTCGTGTTGACAACATTTGCTAATGCAATCTAAATACAAATCCCTTCCGGAGGATAAACGGATCGAAATTGAAGATACATTTCCTCGTGTGGATTGCTCCCAAAGGCGAAGTAAGCCAGCCAAACACGTACGATAAATGTCTAGTCCTTGCAGAACACTTTTACTCTACCGTTGTAGCTCACTGAAGGCAAGCGAAGCCAGAACGCTGGCTTTTGTATTGAAGGTATTCTTCATATGGCATTGAAGCCGCCCTAGTCAAATACACGTTTTTCACGCATGGAAAACTTTCTATATATTCGCTATTTGCACGCGCCTTTAAAACTTTTTTAGAGAAATTATAGACCGTTGACTGGGCTCACATAAGCGTTAGGATCATCGATATTTGATGAATAGCTAAAGTATTCGATTCAGCTCACGAATGTACGTACAACATAAAACTACAAGATCAATTCTTATAGTTGGATGTCGCTTTCGTGTAGGCTAATGCAGGAAATCGTTTGACACAAATACTACAGTCTTAATGAGCGTTACCCGGAAAACGATGGACTACTAGTTCACTTCAAAGTTCTATACACACATAAACTTTGATTAGCAATCGCACCGTGTTTACTTTTGTGCGAAAGCCTGTAGTGCATCAGAAGAGCGTTAGTAAGCCCATGATTCCCTAGAACATTTATGCCATCTGCTTCATACTATGAAGAGAGCCATTTTTCAAATAGGTTGAAACGCAAAAGAGGCGCACGTTATTATTCTGATTCAGTGCGTCTTACTTTCGTTCTATTTAGCTCGGGACCTGTAAGTCGGCCCAGTCATATTACTGCGTCACATGACGCGACCTCAGCAAATGAGCACTTTGTCGTTGAAGTGCGGTTGTTCCCTTGTTAATCATTATCGATGGAAAACGCTAGCACGCTAGCTCTTCGTCATATAAATTGACGATGTCCCATATTATCTACGTCACATAGAACGTCTATATGTGTTACGGCCAACAATTAGCAAATGGTAGTTCATATACAATTAAGGTGTCTGGCCACTAGTCGTTAGTCTCTGACCAGAAGCGAAGTCCTTTCTCGTAAAAAAAACATTTTATCGTATTCGTAATGGCCGAATCATTGAATCATTATAGGCTACTAGAGAGTATGATAGATAGCAGTCCTTAGATTAGCTAGTATTCTGCTTTTCTTTTGCTGCTTGCGATCATGATGCTAGCGTCAACAATAGCGTAAAATAATTTTGATAGCATACACCATTAATATCTATTTGGCCTAATGTATGTCCTAATAGGCCATTGACATCTGTATAAAGGCGAGGATTACCGCATGAGCAATGAATGAAACTAAAGTATGATGACTGCCGCTCTTGTGATACACTCTCTATTACGTTGGAGTGTTCAGGAAAGGTCATATTGCTTAAGTTTTACATTGGTTGAAAGTGTTGCATTTTTACGCCGCACGTTTAACAGAGAGAAACAAACGCCTGAATGGCCATGTATATCCAACTGAAAAAACTGCACTGCAGTAGGTGCTGTCGGCGAGCGCCAGATAAGGGAATATGTCAAAATAGATTTGTCGTATTGAATCTTCCCACCCGATAGAGTAACGGCATAAACGCATTGTCAATGTTCTGGACCATTCAGCCTCTTGATGGCTTGCAAAGGGTCAAGGGGCTGGCATGCTTGTTTATTTTGCCGTACGGCATACCTGGGGTCATTTGCGCCTTTTGAAACGGCAATCCATCGACGTATACTGTTGTATTGTTGCTATTCAACGGTATAGCTCGTCCATAATTGAAGTAACTTCTACGTCTGATACCGCCTCTATCCATGCGTTTATCCGCTTATGCAGTCTGACATAGTGACGAATCGCGGGAAAAAAATCGCAAATATCCTGGCCGTTTTTCGCTCTCTTGACGAGGTTTCGAGTACGGAGACCGATTTCGGGCGCAATTTTAGCACAACTATCACAATTGAGCGCTGAGCTCGAACAACCGCTGAAAATCCTCCAATAGCTTCTGTGACTCTATTTAACTTTGTCGCGCATGTATACGCGCATGTTTTTCTGACCTCTCTCTTTTATACGGAAATGTTAAACAATTTCCCGCTTCCACGAATAAAGGCTATCGAAAGTTGTTGTGTTTCCCATTTCTGACTCTAGGAAATGGAGAAAAAACTAGCTTGGAACCACTGAATCTTAGGCTATTACAGTTTCTCTGAGGTCACCTAGAGACAAAATTGAAGCTAGTGATTGACTGCTTGACACATAACAAACAGCTTATTGGAACACTTCGCTACTGGGACTCGCCCATTATTGAGTCTACCATATCGTTTGGCCATGATCGAGCGTTGTCAGACGCGGGGTCAGACGCTCCTACTGAAGCATTTGCTCTGATCTAATTATATATTAACGAAACAACACACGGAATGACTCTGGCTTTAACAAAACCTCCCATAGGCCGGTTCTGTAGCTCTTGCGGGCGAACGTACCAATTATCGCGTGCACAATAAGTCATGCGCTAAAAATCACCAGGCATAATAATGTAAAACTGAATAATATTCTAACAATAACTTAGAGTAGATAAGTTGCTTACATCAACTACCGCTATATTCTTCAAGGGCTTAACGTCGGAGCTTGTATCATTGTGTTAGCATGGCGCAAATTTCAATCAGTCAGTATTAGGACATTGTCTGGACGTCACGTCGACTGATTTTATTTCAAATCGAAGATGGGACGCAGGAGAATTAAAGTTCGCGCAGCGCTTTCGCACTTTTCGACAATGACACTCTATTCAAATGAGCTCATGTTCAGAACATTGTACAGTATCAATATGCTGTCTATTAGAGCTAGCAGAAATGGCCGTCATTAAACACGACGTATGCCAAATACGTTTTATGTGTAAATGACAATTAGTTAACGAAAAAGGACAAACGAACATGACTCATATAAGAATGCTTGCTAGCTATAAAAGTATTTTGATTTGTGCAAGGTTTTCAAACATATGCAATTACGGTATTTGGTGCGTTGTAGCTCATTCGGTGCCTGATATCAGGATCATCTATCTCTTTGTTTAATAACATTTACTACGTTCATGATACGAACGATACGCTGCTGCTACGAGCTGGCTTTAGCTCCTGGTTCTATAGAATTGTTTTATCTATATTATAGCTTTAACATACGTGGGTGCCACAACAAGTTTCGGGAAGACAAGTCTGCATCTTTGATCGTTTGTGCAAATTGAATTAGAAGTTTTTCTCGATTTGGGAATATTTATGTAAAAGTACGAATTTAAGCAGGTAAGCGTATAATAAGTGAGCGAGCTTGTTCTAGGGTCGCAAAGCCAAGAGACATCCAAGTGATCTTTTTTACAAACGCAGTACTTGAGACTCTTTCAATCTATGACGGCTTCACATGATAGACTATGCAGGAGAGCGTGTCAGATGGTGCCAGCCTTTCAGTCGAAAAAAATTTCTACCATTTAAGACGCGCCCTGTGTGTTCCAGAATAGGTTCAGTTTGATCGCACGCACTTTGACCTGCTGCGATACTTCACTAGAAAGGCCCTGCCATGTGTATTATAAATATATGGGATGGCTTCCAGCCGAGTTATATTCGTGCCTCAAATAGAGAAAACGCCTTGAAATATATTAAAACAGCAAAATTTATTTCAGTGTAAACCTACCAAGATCGATCACTCTTAAAATGGCATGTTTTAGACAGCATCTTTAGCTCCATGCAGCGGACTATGCTTTTTCCTGCAGATGTCGTGCCCATCGGGCAAATAAGAATTTAATTAAATGAAACATTTAATTGACGTAATCTTCTGTGTCTTATCTGTAACGGTCAATTCTTCTAATCCAGTGCAATATTCTCCATACAAGAAATACCATCACCGAAATGTTCGTTCCCTTTTATCATCGCGCCAGGGATACTAGATCTGTTGCATACCGTTTTCACACGACCGTTTTCTGTCTCGCTTCAGAGGCATCTAGAACCTCCAAACTACCCCATACAGTTATCTGACTATCACGTATACCAGCAGACTCTGCTCGTATTAGTTAGATCGGCAAGCTACTTAACATCCTGTCGGCAAACTGCCATTGACCAAGGTAATGGTCAGCTTCTTTTGCCAGAGCCTCCTCAAGCAATAATCGTGCTAGTGTCTCCTTATTGCTTGCTACGTGCATTTGTTAGTAGAAAACTAACCCTCTCTGCACCGTTACCCCTCGCTGTATCCGTCCATTCTGGCGCGCCGCTGTTTACCCACATCTCCACTAGGTGGCGTCGGGATCGCGCAGTTTGCTCCTGACGGCCCTCTCCTAAATTTAGGCGCGATCACAGCAAGCCCGGAGCGAGTCCTCCAGTCGGGCGACGAACGCGCGCGCTGTGTGCTGCGGCCAGCTAGGCACAGGCCTGTGTCTGTGCTATTTCCTCTCTAGTTCTATTTAGTTTACTCGGGTTGGGTTTTGTTGGATCGTTACCAGTTGATGTGTGTGCGTCTCACGACAACGACTAACCGCTATGGTATAAGCAATAATAATAAATCGAAAAGTCGGCGTTAAAACGTGGAAAGCCATGGTCTGGCTGTTAGCCGTGCTGTGCAGCGACGCCGCCTGTTGTTATCGGCCCGATTATCATTGCCGCTATCACAATTGCGACAGTAATAGCAGCAACGGCAATAGTGAAAGTGGCAACCATTTGCGTCGTCATCATCATTACCATCACCTTCAGCAGCAGCAACAAAAGGAGCCCAACGATGGCTGCAGCTGTGTCCAGTAGACACGCTGACGCGTGACAATGGAGACTGCGGATCGACGTACGGACGATTGGTAACGTTTGATGATGATGATGATGATGATGATGATAATGATGACGGTGCTGATGATGAGAATATTAAGGATTCTAGTTTTTTGATATCGAGCGTCGCGTCGTCTCTGTTAAGTGTCAAAACGAAGAAAGAAAAGCCAAGTGGATCTTGAGCGGCCGCCGCATTCTGATCTGATCGTGTTTGTTTTACCTTGTGGGAGCGAAAGTGGATAGCAGTGGTACAATGTGCGATTGTTCGTTACTTACGTAAGGATTGATGAAACGAAGCAGAGTTGTCCGGGTTTCCTACACCTGCGACAAGAAGACGATTTAACGTGTTTCAACAATCATATCCGGTGTTCTTCATGTGAGATCGTGAGACAACAAAAGTGCTGGTTCGTTGGTGACCAAAAATAGTAATCATCATCATCACCACCACCACCACCACTACCATAATTATTTCTATGGATAACGCAAGATAATACCTATATCTATAGAGAGAGAGAGAGAGAGAGAGTGTGTGATTACGCTGAGGACAGAAAGTTTTCGACGCCCACAACAGATAACGATCCTACTACGACAAGTACAGATTTCACGCGTGGATAACTAAAGCCTACAACGTACCCGCCGGCAGCGCCAAGTATGACACGCCGGCCGGTAACCGAACTATTACCAGCTTTAATCTTGCTGCTCGCTTGCAGTACGTCGGTGTCGCGGACCTATGCGGCCAAAAAAGGTAATGCAGGTGTTTTCGTCTCGTCCCATGTCTAGACGTATAGGTACACTCCGGGTGTACTAACTAGTGCCTACCGGACCTGTAGTGTTGACGAAGAAAAGCCCAGTCGAACCGGTGTATAAATTGTTCACTGGGCCATTCGGAAACCAGGTCGAAGACGACGGCCAACAATCGACAGAGCGATGGCCTACTCATCCATACCTTACCATAATTTTTCCATCAACGGCCTTTTTAATACCAAAAAAGAGTGCTCGTATTGTGCCAATCTGACAAGCAGAAGAAATGGGGGTGTTATCAAATACCCGTTTGTCAAGTATCCATCCACCTCTCTTGTGGAGGCCAATTGTGATGCGTTCAAAGTTCACACAGAAGTTACGGAGTTGGTCGCTGGATTGTTTCATGCTCAGGATATTCCTTCTTTTTTGTTCTGCTTTTACACCATAAAGGATATAAATATATACATACATATATATATATGTGTGTATGTATATATGTATATATATATATTAATTCACACATCCGTACGCTAACACGCATATGGTGCTGAAAGCCAATGTCGGCCGGTAGCCGGAGCTGAATGCCATCATACATTTGGTAAGTGTAATCTTCTGTCTTGCTATGTAGCATTTCTGATTGGTGTTTCTTTATTTGATGGTTTCGTGTGTGTGGCGTCAAGTCGCGGTTCTAACATGTTTTCTATTTGACTCTTCAAGGTCGGCTTTATATTATTCAGCCTGAGTATATTCTCTCAAATTGTATATCATTGAGACAGTGTAAAAAGGACCGCCATCTTCCGGCTTTAAAAATGTCGCTATAATAGTCTTTTCCTGTTTCAAAAATACCGCCCTTTCTTCCCCGCACGTAACTGCATAATGTAATCGACATTCGCACACGTAGCAGTAGAATAATACGAACGATGATAAGGTAACAAGAATGTAAAGAACAAATTGAGCGGATAGTGAAATCTGTTCAAGTCCTGAAGCTGGTGTTGCTTTTATTTGCTATTTATATTCCATCCATTCATGCTGTACCCAGTCCGAGTGTAGGATACTGCTTCTTTCCGTCTATTCGTTGGACGTTTTAAGTCCTCCAGTATATCTGTATGTGTGCGGTTGAACGAAGGACAGCACCAAGCTACCCCGACGATCGTCGTCGCCTTAGCAACCATTGCTACCCTGCGTCGCCATGGCTGTTTCTTCAGCTTGGCCCTCCGATATTTTCGTCTACTTCTTCTTCTTCTTCTTCTTCTTCTTGTCGTCTTATTTTTTCTGAGCGAGTGCTCGGTATGGGTCTTTTTCGACAGCCTAGGCATCTTCCTCGGCTGCCTGCACGTCAGGCTAACCGGCAAACTAAACGAGCGGCCACAGCCGAACGACAACGTGCTTTCGAAAAGCCAAAATGAGCGAAGCCAGCCTTTTGAGGCGCCCCTCAGGCGACGCCAGCTTAGGTCTTCGTTGCAGTCTTCAGTTCTTAAGAGCAGTCGTTCGTTGTTCAATCTATCTCCTGGTCGACAGCTCAGTGGCGTGAGCTTCTATTCCCATTCCATCAGGCTTCTCTTTCGCTGACTTCAAGCCGAGCTATATAACACGAGCGGAGTGTCTTTGTTGTATCCAACCTTTCTGGACGCGAACGGATCCGCTAGCAGCCATAGTAACACGCAGTAGTCAGAGATGGCTATGACAAGTTCCCTCGAAGCAGCAAACGGTAAACTAAATCAGCAACGCCGATGTCCGCACCGTTGTTCACAGCCCCCGCTGGTGCAACTTGGAACATTCGATAAGTACACACGATCCCGTTGGTGGGGGCTGCATAGTTAATCTCTCTTAGTTACAGCTTTTGTTTGTCCATTTAGAGAAGTGAAACGAATATCTTCCTACTCAAATATACTAATTCTATTATTATCGCCACTATCTTGCTTTGGTACTACTTGCTTATTCATATTTCACTCATACGAGTTGTAGCGTAATCAAAAGAAAGCGCGCGCATCTTCAAAATAGCCATGGTACGATCGTTAATTGATGAGAAACAAGTCAAGTCCAGACAGCGTTTTTTGTTTACCGTATTTCTTATAACACGTACTATACATGATACTATTAATTATAATAGAATTGCTCTCTGTATGGGGACGGCTCGTCTACGGCTGCTGTTATATATATATATGTTTTGCAGTCTGATTGATTGATGATTCCACGTACGTTGGCACAGGAGCGATAGGCGCACTGCTGCGAAGAGTCGCGTAATAGTGTACGCCATTTACATATGGAGCGTCCATAGATAGGCAACGAACGAAAAGATATGGGTGAGAGGGGAGATTACATGCGAATTATCTGTGGACGGAACGCGGCAGGACAAACGTGCTGTCAACGAAAACATTTGCACGCGAGCATCGTTCAAGATCGACCGTTTTAAATGGCGGACATCTTCGCGTTGCCGATTATTATTCTAGATAGAAGCGCGCAGCTGTGAGCCACTGACATACAGTGTGGTCAAACTGATGATACCAAGTTTTCTATTTCATGAATATTATGTTATATTGTGCATTTTTTTTTTTTTCTTTTTTTTTTTTTTAGAAATCGATAAATGTATTAGGCATACGTCTGTGAATATCGTAGGGTTTAGGCTTAGCTAAACAACAGAGAGAATCTTCGTTGGGGAAAATTGAGCCAGCTATTAAATACACCAACGTTTCCTGTCATTCGTTGGAACAATAAAAAGATGAAATATTTATAATGAAAAAGAGTCTATTATCTTGGATTTGTGACGACGGCTCGGTTATGCGACACGGTACGACAATTCACCCAGATATTCAATATACTAATGTAGTAAAAACGTGTTTTAATTAATTACAAACCTGCCCTATGCAATAGAGAATTTAGCTTTCCTAGAATGGAGGTTGTTTATTTGGTTCCCCATGAATTAGTAAATTTTGTTGTAACGCATTCACAGTTAGCTTGCACACACAGGGTATATGCCCCCTGTAGCCAAGAATAACAAGGCTGTTTCTGTTCGTAGAGAAAAAAGGGCAAGAGGTGGATTTAACAAGCCACATCAGCTTCCCTTCTGTCTGTGTGCCTATATCTGTTGGCTACAATGTCATCCTTGAAACGTGTCCAAACATTTGTTATAGCGTTGGATTCGTATATTGAATTTATAGATGACTGATCTTTATGTAGTATTTATGCAGTGTTGGAATGAGCCCATAATGAGGTGAGATGTTGAAGATATAAGGATAAAAAAAAAAGCCAGCTTACGCTGGCCCAGTTGTGTGCTACTGTGCCTTCTTATAAATTTCTCTGTCTAAATGTGCAATTGCTTTTTCCGATGAACGCCTTGGCAAAGGGAGGAGTGCTGATCAAATGCACGGGCAAACTGCCAGAGTGCGCTGGTTGAGAGACTTATCTATCGGGTTTCATAATCAAAAAAATATTGACAGCCAGCAGTACGGTGAAGTACGTCGAGGGGTCTTTCAAGGGGTTCATATCGAGGGTTGGTCGATTGCATTAAGTTCGCTTCGAAACGCTTCGTTGCTCCGTTACAACATACGGTTCCGTACACATCAATCCTCACAACATCGGAGAATGATGGTGTTCGGGCTTCTAGGGAAAACAATAATTCTGCGTATGTGGGGGCTCAGGGGGATTCTAACTCCGCCGCCTTGTTTTTTTCAATCCTTTGCCAGCAGTAGCACTATGGATGCCTTTGGCGTAGTTGTCAGTAACGCTCCAGCCGACAGCGTTTTGATTAAATTTCTAACCAGAAGCTCCACGAATTCTACTTACCCTTATCCCGCCTAGATCCTCTTCACAAGCAAAGTGCCAGATAACCCTCGAAGTCCCAACAGGCTTGATTGTCGATTCGGGCTTGCAGGATATATCGACTCTCGGCGCCCTTCGAGCACTCGATGCAGTCTGACGCCGCCAAGTTCACTATTGTGACTTTTACCATTCGTGGCCTTCGATATCAGATGATATGATTAAATCAAGAAGCTGGCGTGGCTCTTATTCAACATAGTGTATTTCTGCTAATCTAGTCTATCTATCATCGACAGTACTGGATTGATATTATTCTACAGACGTATTTAGTTTAGGCGATTGTGTTCCATAGGCTCATCGTGCCTATCAATGCACATATGAACATTGTCATGAACGTTATGTACTTGTGCTCCATTTGCTCACGGAAGCAGCCTAGAGGACCATCCTTGAAATAATTGCCTAGAAGAAATAGGCCCACATACTTTCTTTAAACCACATACTAACTTTTCGTGCAAGCGTATTGCTTGAATGCTTTCTCCAGTAACGGCCTTTGGTATGTTTGAACAGTATCCACTATTGCTACTATTTGTAGATAAATGGCAAAAGTGAAAATGTTTTATTGCTGTTGTATGGAGCACGTTCACGTAACCTTCTTCGACATTGTGGCTGCCTTACCTAATGTACGCTCGCGCGTATAAACGTATGTTTAGAATGACAGTCGAGCTTCAGTGATTGAAAGCATGCCATGCCAAGGTCCACTTGCCTAACGGCAGGTGGGCTTAGGTTGTAATAACCTTAGTTACTCTCATATGGAGAACCTGGCATCAAAATGACAAGTTTAAACTGCTATTCCTCATGGCAGGTCAGCAGCTCTCATCACGTTTTCCATTTCTTTGTACTAGGTTGGGCAATACCAGCGACTGGCTTTGCCCAACATCCTAAAAGGCGTCCCCGGAACGTCTCACAATAGGCTACCCGACCATCGGAACAGCTTTGAACTGTCTCAGTCACTTGACCAACCGATCAGCTGGTCCTCTTCGTGAGTAGCTCAGCATGCAACGCTACGAACTTCACGAGCGGTGGTGAAATTAGGAAAATCCCCAACAATCGTCTGGACAACGAATTCTTAGACGCTCGAATGTAGATAATGAAATAGAGGAAATGAATATATATTGCCAAAGGAGCTGTCGTGCATCAGGCGAAGTTATTAAACACAAGGCGATTTAGGTAAGGTCGTCAGTTTCGATTTGTGAAGCCTCGAAAATGTAGTATTTCGTTGCTATTATTATTACTTCAACTGGCGTTAGGAAGTTACATGAATCAATAATATAGCACTAGTAGCAACCAGTCTACAGTGAAGTCATTCTAACGCCCCCCCTCTACAAAAGTCTGACCCATATCTAAACAAACATATATATATGAATATCCGAATAAATGATAAAATAGATTTTAAAGCGTTAGAGCGCTACACTGAATCTCTAGTATATTTACAAACAGGCAGTGTCTTCGGACCTTCTTCGTATGATTTTCACGACAGAATCGCCTGTGATGGACGTGAATTATAACTGAAATAGATTAATAAAGTAAACTAATACAGGTTCAATTAATGGATTACGCTCATAGAGTTAAAAAAAAGTAAGACATGATGTTCAATATATCTAAATCGTGTCCGAAGTTACCGATCGGCAGCTACTTCTCGTACATACACGAACAGAAAGGCACTGCCTGTCGTTTTATGGCCATCTCTCACTGAGAGTGACTAGAGATCGCTTGTCTGGCGGAGTTAAGGCGAAATACCGATATGGTTCGACAATTATTGAGACGATCTTGTCGGCAAAGGTCTCAGCGATTTGTGCGGTATATTTCATTGTTAGATGATTGCCTACCTGGGTGCCTGCCTGCATTGCTATATGAACAGTCGGAGTTGCTTACAGCTAGTCTCGGACCATCAGCATTTTTGTCATCTCACGCTCGCCGCTGTTTTGTTGTCGGTGGTAGTGACATATGGCTTTTGCCTTTGCCCCCTCTCAATCGGGAGCGAATAGGCAGTAAGATGCTGCTGCTGTCGTGCGACGGCACCGTGTTTATCTGGCGTCAAACATCGCGTACGGCGACAATAACAGTAACGAACCTACACAGCAGCGGAGATGAAAAGATGCATATAAAGATAGATAGACACACCCAGAGAGAGAGAGTTAAGGAAAATACTATCAGAAAGGCGATAGCTCGGCCGAGATAGAAAGAAGAAGAGCCAATGTGGTTAGATACGGCGACAAGGAGAAGGCTTTCAGGAGCTCTGCGAAGCTTACGCGAACAGAACTAGAGTAGAATCATAAATAGACCATGATGATTATGGCGACGACGATGACGATGACGATGATGATACTGTGGCAAGGCGATGTGCTACTGTTGTCTGTACTAGCGCTGCTTCGCTCAGCTACACATTTATAAATATACGTACATCTGCATATATATATATATATATATATACGTGAGCACGCTTAAGGGCTAGGGTGCAAGACTGCGTTGTAGGAATATGCACACACACACATATATATAAATGGTCTGGGCGATATCATGTGCTCCTTCCATTTCTGTTTCTGACTAAGATGGCAAGCAATCAGAACTGCATCGCTGATGCAAGAGCCCAACAAACGCATGAGAACATGGCTTTTTCACACTGCGTCGCTTTGTTGCTGGAGTACGTATAAGAACTGATTACTCTATTTGATTTGGCTGTTTTCTCGCCTGTTTGCGGGTGTGCGCGCGCCTGTCTACTGTCGCGTTTCGCTTCTTCCGGCAATACGTTCACCGTTCAGGCACCGCTGCTGTTCCTGGTAAGGCGCGGGTGATGAACGCTTTTTCGTCTCCCTGTAGAGACGGCTATAGAAACACCGACGATGACGCCGACCATTATCGGGCTGAAAGACGAGATGAAACGCAAGATCCTCTAAAGCTTGTTACATAATTTTCACGGAGACTGTTGGCTCTAGCAATACTTCTCCTCCGAAAAGGTGTAGCAATATCGACAGCGGAAGGAGCACACGAGATTGCTCTCGTAGATAATGAGAGACGTTCGACAAGTTGCTTAAGGCAGACGTACCCGAAGCTAATGTACAGAACAAGTTCTAGGTGCTAGATATCTATCGAGATGGTAGTGGCATAGTACTGATCGCATTAACATCTCGCTCTATTAGTTTGAACAAAAAGACAGGGCCCTACGCGATGCGAGACAAGCATCGTAAAATTGCCATAGATGTCTACTGCTATATCTATAAAAGTGCAATTGCTGTCGTGCATTCAATGATCTGTTGATCGGTGAATGAAGGTACTCAGTGGTAGTCGATCCATTTCTACCTATATTGTTGCTCTAATGGTCACACCAATAGCTGATGCTCGTCAAGCTGATTACGTACATGTAGCACTAATCTAAAAACCAGCTAGGAGTGATCCGCGTTAAAGCCTATGTCAGGTCTGAAATCCGTCCCGTATAGGGAGTTATCTGCCTTTGAAAGGTTCAGGCGAAAAAAATACGTCATATTTTTCTATATGTTCATCTCGTTGGTATGATGTTTAATTTGTAGCATTGCGTTGGGCACCAGCGTACATGTACATGTTTTAGCGATACGGCCTTGATTCCGTATCCGACGTTCCGAAGGCTGTCAGCATCGCGAGCAGCTTGCCAAGGATCAGGGGTAACTTATATATTTTGAACCGTCGCAGAAGGGCAGAGAGGAGACGCACAGGCTGGTGGAGCAGCACGTCGATTGGTTAGGCGCGTCATGTGGGAAAAATGCTCCCTTGAGGACATCGTCTAGGGGATCGAGAGAATAAGCGCACTTCAATTCATTTTTGCTGGTTAGACGACCTCACAGGCACACATACCGTATTAGTGCCACTCTCTGTGGGTTTAGATTCTCGAGACCTAGTCTGCTGAGACTGGTGTTCCGTTTAGAAAACATTGTCGGATCTACATTTTTCTGAGCTTCGATGAAAATGGCGAGAATTGAATATCCGTGTGTAGCGTACACGCAAGCTCATTACTTCCGCCTGGTGCAGGCTTTATAACATCCAATTAAAAAAAGTCTATACAGAGAGAAACATAGGACCAGTGCCCGGCGACGTCTTCGGTCAACATTTTCAAACGAAACATGCTGCAGTATTTGGCAAAAAGCTACGAAATACTGGCTTACAGGCGACGTTTATTCTTTAATTAAGCGTCGAGTATTGCTTTGACATTGCATATCAGCTGAAATGCCCGGCAAAGTATGGATTAGGCAAACGTTTACATAAAAAGGACCGCTACCATTCGACGAGCAGGTTTTCCCCGTAGACCAAGCTAATCATGATTATAATCCCCTATTGCGCCACTTGGTCACTATCAACCAACCGACTCGTTAACTAATGCTGGAAACTTACTTCAATATTTATAGACGTTCATCATTGTCGTTGTTTCTCGTTCTAGTTAGAAGGCTTCAATTAGTAATACGACTTGATGCAAAAGCGACTGCGTCTATGCTCTCCTTGTTCTTTAACTTCCCATTTCTCATCATAACTGTGATGACTTGACGCCTTTTATATATCTGCTGGTATGTCACTACAGTATCTTTATCATATACCGATGACCCGCCTGACTAAACGTCCGCAGACATTATTTCAACTAGCACTCGCCCGTAGCTCGTGTTCGACACTACCCATTTGCGAGTTTGTCAGCTGCGATATAGAAACAACACACAACGGCACAGTCATCATACCGCTCCGAGAAAAGCAGGCAGCTAAAAGTAATGCTGTGAGCAGAATTTCGAAAAGATCCTAGAGTCAGCTGATTGAACCCATGGTACAGGTTCGTACGACAAAAGTTGTTCATGACCCTGCTAAATTGGTATTTGTACATTCGATGAATAAGAAGGCTTGCTTCATAGCATCCTTCGCTTCTTGATTAGACGGCTGTTCACCTGCACACGAAACGCCGGTATGCACACCGAGGATTCGATTCTTTGCATACATGGAAAAGGATGACAAAACAATAACAACAATTTGTTGGCTATTTATTTTTGGCCATAAGTGATCGTAGTAGTAGTAGTAGTAGTAGTAGTAGTAGTAGTAGTAGTAGTAGTAGTAGTAGTAATAGTAGTAGTAGCAGTAGCACACTGGCAGTAAAGTTCAGTGAATAAGAAACACAAAAGTAACGAAGCGTGCCCTTAAAATTTCGTCACGTTCGGACAAAGCCTTTGCCAAAAGCTATTGCATTTTGCCTTATTCCAACCTTGTAAGAGGCGTTATAACTTAGCCAATCCGACACAGCCGTTTGGGCAATAGACAAAAAACGAAGACGGTGGCGCTCATTCGGACAGTGAGACAGCAGCTTCACCTGAAAATACGTAACTTATAGTTTCAGTGCCCAGAAAGTAAATGCCAACTCACGAAAATAGCATTATAATATGCTTGTACAACTAGCCAAACGTGACAAAGACCACCGACACATATAACTATTCGTTACTATTCTAATTTACAATTGATGATTGGCAATTATATTGTTAGTGTTTACTTAATTCTTCTTTTATTTTGGAGCAACGTTTTCGGCAAAAGGTTTTCGTACTTTTTAATAACACTGTTCTCTGAGTTAAATACTGCTTTCGCTAGTTTTGTTTACTGTTATCGTCGCTTCGTGACTTTTCTAGTCCAATTCCCAGAGCGTGTTCCACTGGCGTTCGCTGTCTTCCTCCCGCTCGGTTTTGGCCAGTGTGTTCTGAGCCCAACGGCCCATTCGAGGGTAATGCGATATCTTCAAGACCCCCATTTCTCGGAGGAAGGACGAATGCGTGTACGCGAACGATGAGGATATCGTTTCGCGTCGTATCGTCCAGCAACGGCCGCAGTGATAACAGTGGCGGCGGCGGCGGCAGCAGCAGCGGCACTAGTAGAAACCAAATTTTTTCTTTTGCTTTTCCTCCGAATCGGCATCGCTACCGCCCTTCCCTTTGCGAGCACATTATCACGCTCGTCGAGAGTTTCTTCATCGCTGAGAGGGCAGTCAAGCCATTGGGTACCGGCATTCTCCAGTGGATAATTTTCGACCTCCAGAAGCTGTCATCTGTGATCCTAGAGTCAGGCCGTCGATGCGATCCAAAAGCGAGTGGAGTCTGGCTCAGCTGAGCCTTGCCCAGCCACTGAAACCGCTCTCGAGCCTTCCTAGAAATATCAACAGGCACAATCGGCGTTTCGTAGCTCTCTTCGGAGTCCCTCGGCCGTACCGCGGCCACATTTTCCAGTGGCTCCTGCTCCGACTGCCGTTGCTTTTCCACAGGAACTGTTACAGCAATAGCCGCCTCTGCTGCAGGAGAAGCGGCATAGAAGCAGAACAGGCTGGCATAACCTATTCGACCTGCTGCTGCATCGCTTACCAGCTTTCACGTCGTTTTCAACACCACCCAGCCAGTCAGTCAGTTGGTTAGATAGTTCATGCCTGCTCAGATCGCGAGACGTCTCCTCCAATGTCGATGACGACTACCACCGAAATTGCTAGCAGGCGTTTGAGTCGGCTCGTACGAGCTATTTCGTTCGGTATTAACTAGCGGTAGCATTAGCGGACCTCTTGATCAACGGAATCCCAAGCAAAAAGTAGAAGCTTAACGTACTACGACTGCTACTAGCTCCCGTCATTCTACTTAAGGGTCTTAAAAGTCTCTATCCCCTATTAAAGCAGTGTTTATTTTTAGACGCCAGATAGGATTTATGTGGTTTTCCAGTTCTGTTGTTGTCGATACAAAGTATAGCTAACGCTTGCTATCAAGCTATACTAAACTGCTATGGACATTGATTGATTAGGAACGAATGTTTTTTTAGTTAGATCTGCAATGGTAATTCAAACGAAGCTACCGCGAGCTAATATACAAACTGTTACAACCTGCCGATTGAAATGAATGCCAGCCTGAAAAGATGCCAATGTTAACGTACAAAAATGCGATAGGTTTAATAGAAATGTTGATGCAATCTATTTCATCTTCACTATACGATACACTGTATAGCCCCGCTTTTAATGTAGTCGGCCTTATTTTACAGTGACGACATACTTGACAGTATCACAAACTCTCCCCCTTTCTATCTGCCGAGAAGCTTAAAGTTAAATTGCTGCTGTGGCCTAAGCGATTGAAAAGGACACGCAGAGTGATGACATTCTCGCTCGTATCGATGATGCTCTTGTTGCCGCTGTTTACGGTCGAACAGGAACTGAACTTGGACTTGGACTTAACTTAAACCGCTTTGAATTGGCCCCAGCGTCATAGACTCAACGCTCAAAGATCAACGATATGGACCGCATCAAATTGCACGTCTGTCTTAGTCTGCCTTCGGCACACGCTCGTTGTTTCCCGGGAGCATTGTACCGAGCCTGAATGGGGCAAGGCTCCTCTTTATGCCGCGACTAGCATCGTGAAGCCAGCCTGCCTTGTTACAGTTCTATAAGGGGGCGTCTTTGTCAGTATCTTTGGCGGCTAACAAGCGGACAGCTAATCGGCGCCTACTGCCCACCTACAGCTCCTTCACCTCGTTCGAGTCCTCATGGCTTCGGTCACGCGGTTGTGGCACAACAACATCAGCCAGAAGGAAATAATAGTATCGACACTGACGGCGATAACAACCACTGCTCCCAGTCATCTCTACGGGGAATCCTTGCCACTAGTGAGCGCGTTAGTAAGTGACGCTCGAGAGAGTGGTCGATTCTGTCGTACGACAATTCCTAAGCTGCCTTTTTGAGATATCTTTCACTTTTTCGCTAAAGTGTATAGCTTGTCGCTGTTGGGTCTCACCAACAACCCGGGTATGTTGGGGCACCGAGCCGCGTCGTACGCTACCGCCCACAACTACCTTACAGAACGATGATACTTGGCTAAGAGACGGAGAACGACATAAAAACTTCAGCGTGAAGAAAATGTGATGAGAGGTATCGTTGTGATGAGAAAATATGCATGTGTGTGTTTAGATGCACACAAGAAGGTTACCAATGGTTTGCTATTGGTTACACGTTTAATGCGTATGTGTGGCGTAGCCGTAATAGCGATTAACATTTTCTACGGGGTTCTTTAGGCGATTACGCAATTTGTCGATTTGACTAGACCGTGCTTTCTAAAAAACTGCGACCAAGGCGGAGCTCAGGGAAACTGTTGTTAATAAAAAGCGCTATAAGTCACCAATTTTCAATTGCACACACGCATTTCATTAGATATAATACACGCTGTCAGGGTTAGGTATAACATGTATTTAGGAACAATCACATCTGTCGAAGAAGTGATGATGAAACCCTTTGGAAATCTATGCGCGGAAGACAAACAATAGCGAACTAACTGATTGTCCAAAGCCTCTGATAGGGACATCTTTAAAAACAATAACAGTTAATTCACATTGGCTTTCGAAATGCTGAAAACTTCAGGGCTAGTCTGTGTAGATAAATACTATACACTAAGACTTAGGAAACCGAATAAGTCCATTCCATTCATCACTAAAGCTTCATGCTTTATGACTTGTCTACAAACATCGAAGGCTAGAGTAGAAAGACCTACAGTTCCTCTGACTGTCAATAAGACCGATTTGTGACAATTAACAGAATCCAATATGAAACTATATTTCAACTGGTAGGCGAGCATTTTTATATTGTCTAGTTTGGAGAACGTGAACTTCTCCAAGAAGTTGAACTTATTTGATACTCGCCGTCCTCCGCAGTGGGAACAGACCATTGGCTTGATGGTCCCGGTCAGCTGAAGGCTACGACGAGTACTACTATCAGTATAACTATTGTAATTCTGCAAGTCTCTGTCCGGAGGCATTCGTACATCGGTCGCCCCTAGTCGACGTGCCAGCTTAATATATTCACAACATACGTCTGCACGCCGCTAATATAATCGTCTTTCCTAATGCTGGACAGATAGGCAGGCAGGCCGGCAGGCAGGCAGGCAGACAGGATCAGCGCTAATTAATACAAATCTGTCCAGTCACCATCTCGCCTTTTGCTCCAACGTTATATTTATGCCGGATGATAGTCGTTCTAGCTGAGTCTGTTGTTGATGTTTACAGCCTCTATCCCAGTCATTTGCTAGAAGGCGATATAGTAGGACGCTCACGTTAGGCGGGGCTTCGTACGCCACCCGCTACAAGTGACAGAGAATCTGTGCGCAGAGATATTGATGGTGTGACAATAATGTTCATAGCCAACATAGGATTTCTTTATAGCCCCCCAGCGGACATTTTTAGAAATTAATCACACAATTTATGTGGTAGAATAAATTTACGCAAACGTATAGAAACGGTACACTTTTTTCGACGGCTAGTACACAGATATAAACTTATTTATGCTTATGGAATAATGGAAAATCGTATGGATGTTATCAATTAAGATATGATGCATATGTAGGTGTTCCCCAGACAGCTGGTTGTCTCGTTAACCCTACTTAATTGAAACGCCTCAGATTGTTATACTTTTAGTCAAATTTTACGCCTAATTTACCTCATGTCTAGGACTCAACAATGCCAGCGTCTATGCTAGTAGCTTGGCTCCTTCCATAACGACTAGGCAGCAAGCCTAGATCGGTCTCAATGCTCGCGCGTCAAAAGAACATCGTAACATCGTTGTATGGGTACTCGTACGGTGACACCATGATCATATGGACCAAGTAACTAGCTGAACCCGTATTTGCGGGCCGTGGATTATTCGCTTCGGACCTCGGTCCTTCGACCTTTCGACCGACAAGGGTTTGGCGCGACGGAGCGATAGAAGTGTTCACCATTCATTTATGCCGGCAGTTCAATTTGTCGATCCATACAACCTCTCCTCAGCGATTCCTATTTTCTACGCACACACACACACACACCCAGACACATACACACACACACACACACACACACACACACACAAATTCATACACAAAAATCTCATCTCTTAGGCGACAACGCGGTTGACTATGGCTTCAATAGCTTATGTATCTCTTCCTGTTTTATATACATATAAGCATGTATTGCTTACAATGCCAAATGTAATATGGCGACGCAAAGGGAACTCAGTTCAGGCGTTTCCATCCCGATTCATCCGGTGTTAACTACTTCATAGGTTCGCTTGACCGATCGCAGCATCAGCGCCGTAGTTGCAGGTCTGCGAACATCGAGAGCGTCCCCCAAGGCTCTCAACGTCGGTATTTCGTTTGTCTGCATGTGTACCCCCCATACATTACTCGTATGAGGGGTTTATTCACTGTCGCTATTCGGCTCTACTCGAGTCTGCACATGCGCAAGACCCAACCAGACTCATAGAGTCGCTTATAACCCACCCATCTAGCGCTCCATTGTCCCAACCCCGTCCAATCCCCCGCCACCCCCCAAGGTTCTATGGAACCTTGATGCGACAAGGCGACAGCCCATGGGATAACCCCAGTAGAGCAAAGCCAACGTAGCTTTTTCCTATTAACGTATTCATATACGAATATAGACATATCTATGTAGAATGCGAGAGAAAAAAAGACGGAGGACGCTGGTTGACAATGAAGGTTGAATAGTGAACGTATTAATTTCGTCAATGTGGTGACCCGGCGCAGCTGTGACTGTTGTTGACGTGGGCAGCTCTGCGAAAAAGTTGAATTCGAAACAGCTAGAAAGCCCGCCATGACGAGCATTATAAATTGCCACGTCATAATAATACTGCTACCGTATTATTGTCATAATCACTATTACGACCAAAAACCTGCTAGTGAACTGTACATAGGTTTGTGTATGATAAAATATCCTAATGAGTTTTTTAGAACTAGAACGAAGAAAGGGAAAAGAAACTCAAATTAGAGCGCTTTTGCAGTTGTCGGCCGGTCGACGCCCGGGCGGCTACCGTCGAGTTTTTTTCACACTACCACCGATGGTTATGATAATTATGGCCGCCAGCGGCCACAGCCCCCGCCACTGAGGCAGTCTCAGGAACCGCTGGCGCGAGAGAGAAACTGTCTTTGTCGCTGTTGGACACTGGTAACGAAGCAAAAGAACAAAAACCCGCCGGCGACCACCTCTGCCGGTTCTGCCGCGGAAATTCTGGCTGGTGACAGCAGTCTTGCCTTAGTGGTGGTGACGTTGGCGGCACCTGATTGCCTGTTCGCCCCTGCGATGGTCCGACGCACTAGACACCAACAACACGCTAAAGACCTGCCATCCAGGCAGCAACCAAGTTTGGCCTGCTGTTTTGGCTTTTGTTTGAACGAAATGCTTTTGTCGTACCGCTTCAAAGGCATCTCTGTCGTTGTCTGCTAGTGCACTCCGTATGTGTCTTTATTCTGTAATTCCTGCAATGTTCTTTGAACCTTACGGTCCGCCCTGTGGTCTGCTTTGTTCGGAAGAGACGTATTCCGCTGCTATGTATGGGCTATGCATAACCATCGTTAAATATGAGATCAAGCGAGCTGTCCTATGTTGTTCATTTCTCTGCGTCGAGTTTATCGCCACTCAGTAAAGCTCCGGATGGAGGACCACTAAGCTGCGTCTAGGAACAAGACATAGGGGAAAGTTTGGGGGTGAAATTGCAGTCGGAGCTTACGGCAAAAATGCAGATAGCTCTGACGGCAGAACAAAAAGTGAAAACGAGGTGCCCCCATTAGGAACTACAGGAAGTGCAGTGCCCTTGACCAATAAAACGCAAGCAGTGCTAGTGGCGCTTATCGTCCCGCTGCTTCTTTTGCATTGCTCTGCTACAGCAGTGACTAGGTTATGAAAAAAAGCCGAAATAGGGGGAGAAAGAAGGAAGGAGGGCTACAGTAGAGCCTGTTAATGAGTCTCAGTATCATCTCATTCAGGAAACGGCAAAAAGAGCTGAATTCTTTTATCCTGTCTAAGAAATGAATTTACACTAAGAGCAACAACACCAGGGCAAATACTAGAGCACTGCGGAATGGAAACATTGCTCACAAAGCAATGGAAAGAAGTTCGTTTTAACAGCTAACCCCTTCGCATTTCTCGAAATGTTGCAAGTGATTTCGTAGGTCATATAGGGTCAACAAACACGACGCCACCACGGCCATTCCGCAACTAAGAGGCAAAGTACGGCCAAGCTTCGTCGAACAAGGCAACGCCGCTCAGAGCCTCAACTTCAGCTTGTGTTGTTTTTTTAAGCAATGTTGTACCGCTTAGTTAGCGTTTGGTTGGCCTTTATAGATCTGGTAATAATGAGGGACAGTACTGCCAATGAAGATAACAGCCGGCAAAAAAACTCTGTACGAGCTGATGGCGAGAGGATCCGAGCAGACCGCTTACAGAGAAGCGTGACAAACGTGACCACACATTAGTATTGTGTTCGCTACGAACGACAATAAATCGAATTATATGTATCATTTCTTTGTGTACTGAATGTACTTTTTCAAAGACTTTCTGAAGCCATCATACACTCGAAAACACGCCAAAGGTCAAATATTAGGTACAGATCTGCATTCTCAAGTTCGTCGACTACCCATGATCCATCAAGGCTCGTTTTATCTACCATAATACTTTCGTAAAAAACGTCAGTCATGGTTGGCTCCGTAATTCTTACGCTTCTTGTGTGTATATGTGTGTGTGTGTGTGTGTGTGTGTTATATTATTATTATTAATAACATTGACACTCGTCCATTGTTATCGTATTCTTACCGTTATCACACTGTAATAATGATATAATCATCATTATCAGCATAGGGTTATTGCTTCACTGCCGGCTGATTCCACATCATCGCTAAATCGAGCTGATCTTGCTGTGACCGTCGTCGCCCTGTCATGCGCCTGCTTGTCTAAACTGTCCTGCAGTAGCGGCCCTATCGGCGTTGTCTTTAAATGCGCGTGTTATCGGATGCAACTAACTGCGACGAGACAACTTACCGAGGCGAATACTGCCGATTACAACATCGGCAACCGTGAGCAAACGTCCAAACAGCAAATTACTGAGAAATTACAGTTGAAAAAAAGAGAAAATGAAGAACAAGAAGCAAATCTGAAGAATGATCAACACAACAAAATGTCCTAATAATAACGTTTATGAAGAGCATTGCCGTCTGGGGGCAGTAGCAGCCGCTCTGTGGCATTGCGCCTTTCCGCCATCAAAACAACAATAGTAGTTACAACTGTTGCTGGTTTAGCCTCTATCGAGGGGGCCGTAACGCACAGAGACGTACGCAGACAAACTTGTATAGTCACACGTGTACAGAACTGCAGACGTACGTATAATTTGCCATAAAGACTGTCTGCTACCAGAATGGCAGCAGTGACGACTTTGAAGATGGCTAAGAGGATGGCCCGCTTTTAGTGCAGTACCATTAGCAGTTGTTACTATTGCTGCCGCGCGATGATGATATTTAACTCGGGCAAATACCGGCGTCACCCACCGGCGTCCGTTTACTCGCCCGCTCCCTTCCTTTCGCTGCATTAGGAACAACACGAAGATCATGACAAGCACAACATCAAAGTTCATCATCGCCAATCGTCAATCCATTTCTATGTACATACATATTGTACTATCGGCTTAGCTTAGTTGTTAGCATGAACATTGACTGTAATAGCAGTGACGACGAGACCAAGCACAGCGCTGTCTTCCATATGGAAAAACGGCAAGATCACCACCATCTTCATTAATGATAATACTCGACGACGACGACGACGACGATGATAAAAATGGACAAAAATACGCAATGATTCTTTGCTGCTTAACGTTATTAATGATGCTTCTGTTGCTGTCTTTGAGTGCCAGCGTCATAGTCATTTAACCATAACCGTCGCGAGAATAACGGATGACGTTCGGACTAAAATAAGCTCGCTAACTCACTGGCTGCTCTGCGGTGAGATTCGCCAAAGGTCCCCTAATAATAGTAGAATTATGCGAATTTTGTTAGCGCCACGAAAATATACAATGGCGGCACCATGCGTCAACGCGCCGATTGCCCCTACCCGACCTACGGAAATGCCACATTTAGCCTGACCTATCAAAAAAGCGTGGCACCTGCGAAATCGGAACGGGCCGAATGGGATTAAATTGAAAGTGGATAGAGCAAGCTACGTTTGAGGCAGGCAAAGTCTCTACTCAGGGGAACAAAATGGTGCTTATGATGATCAGTAAGGCCTTTGTGGCCTGATTATAGCTTAGGTATGGTACGAGTTTCCGCTTGCTCGGATCCCCGTAATTTTGTCTTGCATGTACAACCTATACTAGAATTAATCCATTTGAACTCAGTTATGTATGCTAGTCAGTTACTACATCTAAGTCTGGGGTACTCTTTGTACTCGAGTAAATTAGCCTTGTTGCTGTTAGAGTTTTACTCTTACCGTGAAACCTGTACAAAACAGTAATTAATAAAGCCAAGTCCTAATATTGGCCAGAAATTGCTGATATCGTAAATGTATTATGGCGCCATAAAGGCATCGTAAAAATATGGA
Source organism: Varroa destructor (assembly GCF_002443255.2). Lineage (NCBI taxonomy): Eukaryota > Metazoa > Arthropoda > Arachnida > Mesostigmata > Varroidae > Varroa > Varroa destructor. Next base: position 18,267,972 of record NW_019211459.1, on the reverse strand, counting down.
GTAGCTTAGTAGGGGATTAGACCAGATTGCAATAAATGCACTGATTTTTATCAGAACGAAAGCCTATGACCGGTTCGATGACCGTACCATCGAGAGTCATAACTTTTTGACAAGAACTTAACTTCAATAGGTGTACTTATGGTTCAAGTTGTAGTTCCTGCCGCGTTGCTCTTCCGTGCGATTCTCTTCGTCGCTCACTCAATCGAACTGACCACACCCGAACATACTCGAATACAAATGTCACCGCACTCCAGTGTAACACAATGTAATCGTGTACACCTTTCCGATTGCGCTTCACAATCGTACTATTCTACGTACATCCGCGATCGGACAACGCGCAACAGCCCGTACAAATGATAGTTGCTACCGATTCGTGACCCATTGCTTATTTTCTATGCAACGTAGGGATTGTTGATCGCCCTTCTCGTCATCAGACGCACAGATGCCTGCGAGAGTAGTCATCGTCGTACTCGAGCTAGTGTTTTTCGGGACGTATACGCGCGTACGTAGTTTCTCCTTGCAGTCAGCGACACAAGTAAGAATCTTGTGCTTTACAGCAAAAATCACAGGATACCTCATTGTTATTTACCGGCGTAGGCTGTTACGGGTAGGGGATGGTAGAAAAGCTATAGCCATGGGGTTTTTTCTTGCATGTCGTTCTGCACGCCTGTCCATCTGTTGATCTGCCGTCTGTTGACGGTGGTCGGTCAGTTTAGCGACCATCCTCTTCATCTGTGCGTCTCTCCATCCGTCAGGGGGTGACATGTTTGTGACTTTGATGTCACGAACATCATAAATGCACGCAGCCCGAAGAACGCTCCGAAGTCCAAAACCGCTGTATTATTAGATTTCTACTAGAACCACCGGCACAATCATTACCAGCATCACCGTTCGAGGGAAACCAGCAGCAGCAGCAGCAGCAGCAGCAACAACAACAAACGCATGCATATATAATATGTTTGTTCGCCTCCATTCCGATCTGTTTTTATAGTGTGCATCCTCCTTTCGACGTTCGTTGTACTGTTTGCTGACGTCTTTTATTTTAATCATCGCCACCATCATCGCCGTCGGCCGTTCTCAGCAGCATTGCCGTCGCGACCGCAATATCGGACTATCGTCTTTCCTTCGTGGTAACGGCGGTGAAAACCACTGGCTCCCGAAGCGGGCGGTCGAAGCGTTAAGTGACAACTCCAACGGTAGCGGCAATGACAGCGTCCAACGGCAAGGCAGTCGCATTTGAGTAGCAACAAAAAGTCGAAAGGTGACGCTATTGGCAAAATCCACCAAAGCGGCGTGACGCGTCCGCTATTCGCAGGTCCGCTGTGGACGCCGTCGTTGTCGCTGCCGCCAATAACAACAACGTTGCCATTCAGACATCGGCAACGGTAGCGATAACAGCAGCTGCTACCACTGTGTACGACCACGACCAAAGAGGGCTAAACGCGATAAGGTATCGCTCGTAACAACAGCAGGGCAACTCTGATTCACAACGCGACATGGCTACTTCAACCGCAGGAGCAACCTTTTTCGAATGAACCAACTTGGTCACCGACGGCGGCTCTCGGCCAGTTCAACTTTGCTGCCGTCCGACCGGTAGGCGGATAGACTTATTGAACGAATCAGTAACTAACTCCGGTGGGCAAGTGTTATCGTACAGGGCGTTTGTGTGTGATCGGACGTACGCTGGGTGACGGAGATACGATTCTTGCACTTTGTTGATATTTATAAATTTTTGTCCTTGCTTTTGTTACCGCTATACTCGGGCCTGACGGCTGACTGTGCCCCTTTATTGGGAGTAGTGGTTGCTTCGATCCTCGATATCGTTGTTGTTAGTGTCGTCTTTGTTGCTGTGGTACGATGTCAACGAGGTGAGTCGCTTTTAAGCTATTCGTTGCCAGTTCCTGGGACTCGTCTTCAAATAGTGATTGTGTAGCAAATTGTACAGCGGTGCCGGCTATGGGTTAAACAATGTTAGCACTGTCTCAAATACGCCTATACTGCGTGTACTCTAGTTAGCATCACTGCCGTAAGCTTGCCGGCGTCTGGGGTGTTTAAGGCGATAACTAACTTTTTCCTTTCTACCAACATAGTCAGCTGAGGCGATGCTACGATTCAAGATAATGAGCAGCTCAGCGATAGCTGGACATGTCGAAAGAGGCGCGATAAAAACATAACAGATTAAAAATAAGGTTCAGTTTAAAGCGTAATCTAATAACCAGCCATAGCAGCAGGCGGAAGGTAGGGGTCATCTGAGGCAACCCGTGTGAATATTTACTTCACGGATTAGCTGTGCCAGGTTCTTCTATTGTAAAATCAGGAAGCAACAGTTGCCCTGTAAAGATGCGAAGAATCCTATGCGAACCGGTGAACAGAATAGAATCGCCAAGCAAAGAGCCGACGGGCGCACATAGGCAATGTCAGAGAACGAATAACCAAAAATTTATACCATGCCATCTGGATAAATACACTCCCACAGCAAATGCCCGTGCACCTTCGAAGCGCGCCTATTTCAAAATGGTAAAATCCTCGCTCGTTTACTAAGTAGGCAGTACTTACGAACATCAGCAGAAGCTGAATACGAGCGTCATGATAGATTCCACGCCGTCAGCGGATCAGCGAACTCCTTACGGTGGCGGTAGCCAAAATGAAGAAGGCTAGGGAAAAATTGTCCAAGATCTACAGTGCTTGTTTTTCTTCTTATTTGCACACATGGTACCGCTATATAATATTTATCTCTAATACCGAGAAGGAAAGGGGTATGAATCTTCAACGATGCACGTAACATCATCCTCCCTACACTCATGACGGCGACGTTTGGCAGAATTGAGATCCCGTAGCACTCCTTGACATGACTATGACGAAAATCGAGGAGGAATTATTGAAAATTCATATTCGCAAGCTTGCGCCTTTAAGGACGCCGCTGCTAGCGTTCGTGATACCGCTAGCGTGTTGTATGTATATATATATATATATAATACAACGCAATATACTCTGGTGTGCCCACTTTTGACTATATCGCTGAATGGGAAATATATGTAATCATTTTAGTGAAATGTTGACGTTTAAGCGCGTGCTAGCTTATCTCCTTCTATTCGGAGCACCCCAGCAACTAATCGCTACCCGCTTTACACGTTTTCTTTAGGTAGAAGTGCTGATGGACAGAGATTTTTGTGGCGGCATAATATACTTGTTTATTAGTACAAACTCTGTGTGTTTGGCAGTAGTTTATATTTCATACCTCAATACATGGCATTACTGCACTATATCATGTTTTTACTTTGATTTGCCGAGCATTCGCGTGCGTTTTAAATACACTTTGATCACCAGCAGGTTGCAGGAGGATTAAGCACACAGTAAATATGGCATAGCCATTGTTCGGTATAGTAAATAAATGATAATGCTCGTTTTGGCCTCTGTAGCTTATTAAACCAGGACTGTCACTGTCGAAGTTGGGCTATGTCGGCCCCGTTCAACATTATAGTAGGCCAGCAACAACGGTTACAGCAAAAAAAAAAAAAAGATCTTCAACGGCAATTGTCTGGCGTCGTCACCACGCACTATTTACTTTGTGCTCTAGTAAATTACTATGGACCGAGAGAAGGCGCACGGGGTGGCACAGTATACTGGCATATGATAGCGCCTATTAGATCGTACGCCATTGGCGAGATGCTGCGATAGAATACGAACACGTGACCGTTTGATGGAGCTTTGCCAAGGGAGAAAAGAAGGCCTTTGAGAGAAGCGCCTTTGAGGTCCAAGGGGCGCAATTGGGCGGGGGGGGGGGGGGTAAATGAACGTAGTGTTAGAGCAGTATTACGAATAAGTTGCGCGAAGGGGGATGCCATAGCTTATTGGCGACATTTTTGTTCCTGCTCTCCCGATAAAAGTTTGTTAACCGTTCGAAGTATTGCGTTCATTGTGTTCTGTACTGACACACTTGTCTATAGACAAAAAAAAAATATAAGAAAGCCATGTGTTTGCTAAAAACAGCTAATTCCGTCAATGGATTGGCAAGACTCCGCATACTGCAGCTACGTATTTAATGCTGACAGGTACTTATGAACCAAGGTGCTGTTTTGAATTCTGTGACCACGTTAGTTCTAGAGAAATTAGTCGAAGTTTCCTACCTTAGACGAGAACTGGCAAAGGCGCGAAGAAAACTGTCTTCATCCTAGTTTATACTCTAAACTTGTTCTCAGATATTGCATTCAAAACTTCATAAACCCGAAAATTATAGAGCTTAAGAAATATGTATAAAAGTTACTTAGTTTTTCATTTGAAATAGAAGTTTGCGTGGCGTTGGTGGCCACACTTCGAGTGCGTGTCTCTGGTTGCCAGCTTAGACTATAAAACGATAAAAATATAAATGTTTACCACTATCGGCAAGCTCTATCTGGTTTATCTTGAACTTGCGTGTTTATGTGCTAGAGGGCAGTTTCCTCTTATACTCCGGCCACCCATGTTGTGGGTGGTCTGTATAGGCCAAACTGATCAGAACATCTCCTTCATTTGGGTTTTCCCTTGATACTTTCGCTGGCCGTGAATTTTATCTTGTCGTTGCACGAAAGCACGTGGTCCGAGTCAACCGAACTTGGAGCAGTCCAAGAGCGGCTGGTAAGAGAGTCGTTCTGTTACGGATGACGCCTCTATCGCCTGCTGAAGGGAAAGCACCACATCTCTTGTTGTTTTCGTTCGTAGACGTATACAGCTATATGTACATGCACGTCTGCGTGTGTGCTTGTTGTTCGGTGCTAGTGCATCGTTCAACCCTCGTTTGTGGCCAGTAGAAATAAACATTTATCGATTGATTATCTTTGCCGTTGTACTGCTGCTAAATGATCAAATGCATTTGTATTTTCTATTTGCTGGCCCTCGCTGCCGTCATCCGCTGCATTATGCTTAATTGCTAAGCGATGACAAGGACAACGACGATGATCAAAATCGCACGTGTGTGCGCTCACATCAATATGCACTGACACGTGAACGCTGTGATCACGTTAGCGTGGAACATTCCATATCACCGTAGACGGTCTCCCACTGCCGCTTAAAAGCGGCGGCGGCGTTGGTTAACAAACGATTGCGTTAGGCCTATTTCTGTTCACTGCAGAAAAGACAAAAGGGTATATGGCTATGGTTGCATATGGTTCAGGGGCAACCGGAACGGGACCATGAAAGATAACAAAGGTGACGGCGAGGTGGGTCACTAGCGAAGCTTATAAACAAAGCAATCAACGGAAAAGAGCTTTAATTCACTGACTGAACACCAAGTACGGTGCACTGTTGTATAATGTATGGGTATACAAGATGCAGCCAGATGAAGAAGATAACTGACGACAGAAAACGAGAAAAGCTACTCATGTTTGAAAATACTGAACGGCATTTGTTCAGTAAATCTAGGTAAGTTGATGAGATTTGGATTCGTCGGGGTTCAATAATGTGTTTTAATTGAGACTCCACGTATAGCGAGCACAGAATGGACTCAAATAGGTAGACCTGCTTTTCTGTTTTTGGCAGGTCAAGACCAAGTATGAGCCAGGATGGCTGCGGGGTCCCGTACGAAAAAAATGGAAACGGAAATCTCCTAGATATTTATACATGGACCAAGGAATATGTGGTTCTCAAAAAAAGGAAGGGCGAGTACTGAATTTAAATTTGCTTCTAGCTTGCAAGTGAAGAGAAGACCCGACCATTTTACAGCGCTTAATTAAGTGTTTGCAATTATTCTATTCGAAAACAGTATACTGAAGAGGATTTGACCGTCGTACCAGGCCTAGACTTGATACACACCCATCGGTGTGTTTTTGTGATCACTTCGACAAACTCCTTTACTTACGAAGCATGCGCAGCGTCTACACAGGTCTACATTAAATTCTGAAATTTCTATTTTATGGATTTTTGATGATATCGATGAGGTAGAGTGGTGTAGCATCCATGCTAGCCTGATCGAAAGTGATTATTTTTGAAAAATATTGCCGATATGACAGGGTCTGTTATGTGGTAATTCTTAAATCATTGGGTAGGGTTCTCCAAATTCAATTGGAACAGAGCGTACACAAAGGTTAGCAATTTATTTTCACGTGGCTTCTAGGAAGGGGACAGTTTCGTAGCGTCTACTTCGTGAGCGCATTTTCATGCAGTTTAATTCGATCAGCCTACGAAGGACTGTAACAGACTCAAGATGGGAGAAATTAAATTTATCAATAGATTCCGTGTCTACTGCCTGAGTCCGTAAACCAGTTTACGTATTTAAGAGCGGATAGCAAAGACTATAGTGGTATTCAGCGCGGAACAGAGTTTGTGCCTTTAGTCTGGCAGCACTATATCGACTGAATGTAGCTGTTTTAAACAGGCTGCTAGACTCATGCAACCGCCTTGTATACTCACTGGCTGATTTTGCCTTGTTTATAGGACAAATATAGGCGCAATTGAAAAACTTCCCCGTGAGGCCTGCTTCTCAGGCACTACGCGGAATAACGACAGGGTTAGACCTTGATCTAACAGAACTCCGTTGTGGAACGAGATACAAATAGAAAATAGACTTTTTATTATAACAGATTCAGTGTACAGCTTTCGTCAGACACTTTGTGGAACTGTAGATTTCGTCGGACCAAGTGGTACAATGGTGGTAATTCATTCGTGACGACCGTTTCACTGACCAAGACAGCAGCAGCATTTTCAGGACCTGTGAATCGTATATCGTTATCCTTTTGAATACCTGGCTAGGGCGACAATAAATTTGGCGTAGGGGTATGATATATATTTAATAATAAAGCGTGCGAGAATTGTACAGAAGCTTTGCAACATAATTTCTCGGCCGATTTGTCTTCGATTAGAAGGGTCCTTTTATAGTCTATGTGATGTGTATTGACCCTATGCTTTCATTTGGAGACCCAGTTCCCTGTTCTGATCGTTTTATTATTTGAGGGGAAAAAGCCATAACATGGACCCGATAGCATTGGTCTTAACTATGCATCCGCTGGTTTTGTGCTGATTTAGCAGTGATGTCTGTTATCTCGTTCCCCCAACTCGTTTCCCGATGCACTCAAAGAAGTACGATAATCATAGACTCACGGATCGTTAGCATCACCAGAAGCGCCATCTATGCATCATTAGCGAAATCTATTAATAAATTATTATTATTATTATTATTACGGCTTCTGTGGCAGTTCAAATGTAGAACATGTCGATACTGATAACATTCGATTTTAGTATTTGTAGACTCATTTTGTTATTATATGGTTGATGACACTGTTTATCCGTACACACAATGGCTGAATGGTACGCATTTGAAAAAATGATAAAAATTAGATAAAATCAGACTAGTTACGAAGGCGGATTTAGCGGGCGCGGTGTAATCGATCGTATACCCTAACGGTAACACATGATTTAACCTAGTTTTAGTCCGAAGAAAGCTTTATTCAAACCAAAAAGGTACTAGAAAATCGTATATAGTCATCGTTTCTTTACTTCTTGTTGGAAAGATGCAGTACACACCAGTTGATTTTCCGTAACGTAAAACAGGAGCCATTATCCGCATCGTGATCGTTGTTACTTCGAGTATCATGGCGGCACGGGAAGAGACTCTTCCCCCCTTCCTGTCTTTACAACGACGGCTGCAACAGATCTGATTTAACTATCGCGCGTATAAGAACACTCTGACAGTCCACCTCATTCAGCAACGTTGTTATACAGTCTCATATCTGCGTCCTTGTAAAGGCCTGCAATGCGACGTCAGAAGCAGGAATCGGACCGTATTCGATCGCGCAATTTAATATCGATACGCCATATTGTATAAACGTTTGCACTGTACAAGCCCTTCTGGCTCGTTGTGCTTGTCTGTATATGGTCGACAGGCGTCACAACGACTAGAACGCTAGAAATATTCGTGTAAAATTCTAGTGTTTTTACTCGAAACCTGTTAGCGGAGCATACCTTATTGAATTGGCATGGTAGAACGCCAAATTCCGATGTCACCCTAACGTAAGGAACCCTAGCGGAGTACTCGCATAAATGATACAATCCACAAATAACTGACGACCTATCGATTTGAGTTGAACGCTCGGATGATGTATCCTGTGAAAAAGGCTTCGACAAATCGAACACAATCGTAGCACCTTCCTGTTTATATAAGGAACGCAGTCTTGCATTGTATCTATTAGCTATTGACTTTCATTTAGCAGGTCCCCGAGCGGTGGGATCTAGCCCTTAAGAATGACACATAATTGTACCTACAGTGGGCTTGATCCTTCCTTTTTGCGAGCTAGCTTGATTAGGATCTTTTCAGAATACTATAATATCTTGGTGTATTTGTTGTAGAATTTCTAACGTCGACATCGTATCAGGGTTCAGATATGTTTGGTGCGACCTTACGCTAGAGAAGATGAAATTGCGTCCTCGCACGTTTAAGATCACACGCTACGGCCAGTAACAGGCATATATGATTTGCTTCAAATTTGATTGTTGAATTATCGGACAGAGTCTTCGTCCCAGTACTAACATGTACGTTCGATTATTGATAACAATGACAGTAAGAACAGCTATCGACGCATCATCACGCGATATTGTCATTAGCAGCATCGCCGTTTCGAAGTGAAGACAGTGACGATGCCTTTGAAGAGAAGTCATTATTTGGTGAATGAGGTCGTTATAACACCAACAGCTAATCATTTGGGAAAGGAAAAAAGGAGCCCCATGCATCGTGAAAATAGGAACGTCGAGAGAGAGAGAGAGAGAGAGAGAGAGAGAGAGAGAAATGAGTATCAGAATCGTATCAAACAGCTTCCTATTAAGGGCATCTCGTGTGTCTTATCTGTATATGAGGAACCTATTGATGGGGTCACAGAAAGTGCTAATAGCATAGGTTAGGTATAATAAAGTGTTGGCATTATTGATATCACTCGCCTTTTGGACATTCCTTTGCTAGACAGAGGTAAAATAATTGTCAGCGAAATTGATGGCCAGCTCCTCTTTGTTGGGTCGTTGATACTCGTCATTTGGAAGTTAGCTAGTTACTCCCGTATGAGATTGCTATATTTAGCCAGTTCCTGAACTTGTTCACTTCCGAGTGCGCTAGCAAAATTCGTTAACGTTACACATTTAACGCTGCACGACCTTTCAGAATAGAAGTGCATCAGGTCCGTTTTTGGCCGAATGGCGGAAAAGCCATTTGTGTTTCTTCTACACGTATAACATGAAATCTCCCGTTACCTCCTGCCTTCTTAAAAGCGACTAGTGAAAAGCTGCGAACGCTTGGGGATCTCTTAAGCATAAGAATACAAAGCCAAGTTGTGAGATGATCGTCATAAATCAACGGCATTACAAGCACACAGCGTGGAGGGGGCAAGGCAGTTTGCGTGAGTGAGGTTAGCTGGATCGAGAGCATCGGGGAGCGAGCTATAGCCGGTAGATCGCCGAGCGTTTCTCAGAACGCTTTCAGTCCGTCTATCTGTTCATAGACAACGACTGCCACCGATCATTCTCATTCATCCAATTTGCTGGTAGCAGCAGCAATGGCAGGCCTACCGCTGAGAGCACAAGAATAGCCACGGTCAGAGCTGTACTGTCTAATGAATGTGTACTCGGGCGAGCCTGTTTAATGAACCAAACAAGAGCGAGATAGCTTTTGATGGGCCGACCTATTGGAAAGAAGTTACTACCGCTCTAGCATATTCCATTTACGTGTCACTCTTTCTCTCGTTAAGCCTACTTATTTTGAATTATTCTCACCATTTCCGAGATGTCTTGGGCTGGCAATGTTGAAATAACAGCAGTCTGCTACTGCCGCCGATAATGGGGTAACTAAACCGCTGTTAACAGCCGCACCGCCTATTCGATACTTCATTCGTCGTTGCTTGACCATTTGACGACGCGCTTTCAAGCGGACGACGGCCAGTTGTGGGAAGAGATGATCAACTGGCGTTACCACCGCTCTCCTGACCGCGATGGCTACCTTGCCCCCAGCGTCGTCATAGTGAGAAACCAAGAAGCGCAAATTACATCGAGGTAAAAAGCGAAACAGACTTTTTCCTTTACCCCCAAAGTATCGGCTAAGATGCTATGGAGACAGAGACGTAGGTGTATATCGCGAAACGAAGCACGAGAAGAGGCTAGAGCGCGGACGGCCAGCAGCAACCGCTAAGGGCCAGATCTGCGGCTGGCCGCTTGACTACAGCTAGAGCTTTTACTACGCTAGTGAGAAGCAATATTACTGCTGCCACCGCTTTTATGGTAACGGAAGGAACTCGTTCTGGCAAACGTGCACGGTCGGTTATACGTCTTACGTTCTATAGAAATAGATGGTGGATAGATAGCTAGCTAGCTAGCTAGCTGGACGATCGTGAAAGAAGGACTTGTCGCTGAACGCATGTACGGCCAGCGCTAGCGTAGTGGCCTGCGTACTGGGACCTGTGCACTAGCTATGCTTGAAGGCCTGGACAGCGCCGTCGACTGAGGGGCACTCTCTCTGTTCATAGCTGATTTTCTATGACCGACCAGATCGCGTTGGCTCATCGACTAACGTGTTAACTATCTCATATTGGTACGTAGATGTCAGAGCCCTATGTTATTAGCTACGTATGTATGTGTATTTATACGAACGAAACAAATTACCTTCTGTTACCATCAAGGTGCCGATAGTCAATAATACAGTGCAATATATGCAGGGTACCGATTTCTGATTGAACAGCCAAAGATAAATGACACGTTCCCGTAGGCATAGTGGATGGACACTATAGATCTAATGAGTAGACATATATTCCTATAACATGAGCATAATAGTACAGTTGATAGGAGCTGCAAACGTATTAGAACAATTATAATAATACTCTCATTATATAATTGTGCCCTTGGATTTGCCTGTAGCTTCTTAATCGACTTTTGTCAATCTCACAAGCTGATGGAGCTCAGAGGCAATGTTTGCGAAAAAGATTTATTTGGGATTTACCAAATACAGTGATGGCTCAACAGCATCAGCAGCCATGACAATGACATTTTTTTCTGTCTTTGTTGTTATTTCCGTGAATACACAGGCGCGTACGTCTGTGACACACAAAAAGTGCTCACACATGAAGTTCTATGCGTCCGTGAAATTTTATACGGGGTCTTCGTTTTAAAGCATCGAGTAGGGCCGCTAGGACGAATCGGTATGGCTGACTTGTTTCGTGATTGGTGGTCCGTCGATGGTTGATTTATTGAGAAGGACGTGCTACTTGTTCGGCGTGAAAAAAATTCTCACGAGTGAGAATTCTCAGTGAGCCAAATGTTAGCGCTGAGGTAAGATGTTCGTAGATCTGCGAATTTGTCTTTTTATTAGCGTACTTCTATTGACTCTCCTGGAATGGTCCCGTTACCCATATCTCGCTCTAGTCCCTGACCGTAGTCGCTGCACACAGAAGTCGCTGCTGTGTCTTGTAGTGATCGATACGTGATCAGCAGCGCGAGCGCATATTTTACAAGATCTGAGAAATATTTACGCACACACTGATACTAACTGGGAAACGGCGTCCGCCATTTTCGCCAGAAAAGAAAGCTTGGGGTGTTTGGAATAAAGGGTCTGGGGAGCCAAGCAGAACAGAACTAACCTTCGAAATCTATAATGAGTTTTGAATGTACAGTCGCCACTGTAGTTACTGCTTTTATAACAACCAAAGATCAAACTCGGATTCGGAAACCTATCGAAATCGTCATCAATGTCAGTCACAGACAATATCAAAGGAGAGACAACTTCGTGTTTCTACACGGAGGTGGGATATTGATGATACGCGATCAGGCGTTCAACGTACAGAGAACTTCGTAGGTAGGCATGTTGATTAAACATTTTCATATACATTATAGATACAAATTATATTATCCAATAAGTATCTGCACGAGCACTGTTTGCGCTATACTGAAAAGTCAGACGGATTTTATCGACGGACTATAATATGTTTAGTAAACAGAACTTGAGTCGTAAAGTAGCTACTGATTTCACCACGATAACGAATAAGGTCTTTTATTTATGAGGTTTCATATATGCGCCGATAACAATGCAAGAAAAGACGTCGAAATAACACACCGTGTACAGTTCAACATGACGCTAATAACTTTTCGGCGCAGCGTCAACCTGTTTATGGTCTTTCTGAATGGGAGAATAAAAGTTCTCGAAAAGCAGGCCTGACGAGATGCCTCAGAGGATCTTTTGTCTTGTTTGCTAGCTCTGTAATTCTGTAGACCAGTGGAATCGTCTGCGTCGTAGAAAGCGTTAGTCGATGAGCCGTTCGGCAACTGAGATAACCCGACCGGCTGAAAGTCGCGGTGGACGACAGGCAATACGCACTTCAGTTGTTGTTTTTTAGCTGATAGGCCGATGTAGCAGCTTGTACGATGCCGCTTGATAAAGTCAAGCAATCGTGCGGTTGAAGCTTAGAGAAGACAGGAACGCGGACGAAGAAAAGAAAATGAAGATTTTCCCTCTTCTTTTTTCTTGCTGTTCAAAATTGTTAGAACAGTCTGGCTATCGAAGCTTCCTTTTCAACCAACGGCACCGAATACTGGGGGTGGGCCGGAGGGGGTGACGACAGCAAAATGGCGTCGTCCGACGATGTGAGGCAGAGGTTCCGTCTTAAAGAGCAGTAGGCATCAACCAAATGTTAAACAACGCAGCAAGCTGCCGATCAACAGACCAGAGCACACCGAACGAGGCACTTTGCTTAACCGCCCTCACGCAACCTCGATATGGCAGAAAAACTTCAGATAGAAAAAGAGGAAGGTAGAGAGACAAATAGTGAATCTGGAGATGCACAAACTGGGGACTATTTCGGCGTCATACAGCACTCGGTGACGACTACCGTGCCAAAAAATCCTAAGGCAATACGGTTATTTGCGAGAAGATGTAGTATTGCTCTGTTTAGAGGATTCTTTTTTGGTACGTTGGGATTTACCCATTTCACAAAGTGTCTAAAATGGATGCCCCGCCAGCCATTCCGGTGCACTGGCTGCCCCGCGACAGGCCTACTTTTAACAGTGACTACGAAAGAAGAAATAGAAAGACAAAAAGGCGTTCTACGTCACAATACGTTTGCGTTACGCTCGTAGCTGATGTAAGTGGCAGACAAGAGCGTTGGCAGGTACGAGCATGCTCGGGTAATCGTCATCGTGAACCGCTGTAGGACCATCATCGCATCGTGTACGGCTTGATCTGTGGGTCCAATCTGCTGAGCCTTGTTAGTGTAAAACGTACGGCCGACCGACTTACTAAGGGCGAGTCAACGCAGGCTTTCTTTCGGAAGCGTCTGTATAAACCGGAACTTAAACTGAATGCCGCAAATATATGCCACCATAGGAATGTCACGCTTTAGAACATCCTTTACATAATTTCAGTGTCATGATCGATAGAAGTTATTTGTTTTAATACATCCAAAACGATAACAAAGAGAGAAAAATTAAAGAATGATCAATGGAAAAATTAATTACTCTATATAATTACTACATCTTTAAATCCATCGATATTTGTACAAGCTATCCGAATATATAAATATAGAATATTTATAATAAGGTCTGACCAATTATTTCATTATAGCATCATATTGCTGGCCGTTTTTTCTGGTAACAACGATCATTTAGGCTGTAGCTGCTCCAATGGATATGGGCTAACGTTAGCGATAATACTGTTTGCCATCCGTTTCCGTTAACCAAGGTGGTCTCGAAAATCGTTGCGGATGATTCTACTGGTCGGTTTATAAGGTAACTGACGAACGCAGACGGAGCAAGGACGAGCAATGACGAACAGCATCTTCACTTTTTGTAAAAATAACCCGCATGTATTTATTTCCGACGCTGTTGGTATCTCTTTTAGAGTGGACACCGTGCGATTGGCTAATTCTTGCATAATCAAATCTTCCTTTGCCACTTTTGTGTACCACAGTTTAATATCTTCATCTTCACAATAAATTTTTGCCGTGCCATTATTTGTGCATGCTGATTGGTCTTACTTAGCTGAACTAGTATTACAACAGAGTGGCCCAAATGAACGAAATTTTCCGAGCTAAGAATATCTGTCAATGTATATATACGCATATAAAATTAGGTAGGATGTGCCAAGAATCTCTGAGGGTCGTGCAATTATCGTATCAGAGTTAGTATGCATTTTTTACTGCTTAGTGCAAATGGCTTTTTCTAGCTAGCTTATAAAGTGTCTTCACGATCCCAAATGGCCGCCCTTCTATCCTCATGCACCGATCGCACATTTCGTTTGCGGCCACTCGTTGCTGCTGCCGCTGCCGCTGCCGCCGTCGCCGTTTTGGAAGTAGACGACGACTGACTCTTGCGCGTGCAGATCTCGGTAACCCGGGCACACTTGTTTTTCTCCCGGAGGCAAAATGGCACCAACACCCATCGGAAGTCGTAGGACCATTCAGGTCGAGCCAGACGGACAGAACGACAGACAAAGGTAGAGCGGGGGTAATAAATGCTGGGCCGGGGAAAGTGGCCAGTCAGCCTGCCCGCCTCTCTATTACCAACTGCAGGCGAACCTGTAAAAATGCATTTATCTGAGGCCCACTTTCTCTTTTTTTTCCTATCCCTTGGAGATTCGCTCCATTGCAATCATTTCGTTTTCTGCCATTGGTCCGTGTGCCCTTACTTATTTTTAATAGCGTAGCTGAATGATCTTACGAAAGGATCGAAGCGAAACGCCGGACACAGGGTGGCCAATAAGCTCTGTGTGTGTGTGCAATGTCACTTACAAACGTGAGCAAATTTAGCAGAGACGCAGCAGGCAACAGGAAGGACAGGAAATCTAATTCAGAATACCAAGAGCTGAGCGCTGCGCTGATGTTCGCAGAATGAGACTGGCTACGCTCAGGCAGACATTGAGCAGTTCGTGCAGCAAGTATGTGGCTGGTGAAAAGTTTTTAGCTTGTCGTCAGCGTTCTTTGACCGCGCGTCATTGGGGAAGTTTGACTAGGCAATAGGATAAGGGGATTTAAAGAGGCAGAAAAGGCAAAGGGCAAGGGAGAACAACGCGATGCTGCATTGAGCAGTATCTGTGTTTATATATGCTGCTACTATGACTTTCCTTCCCTGTATATATATATATTGTGTGTGCGACGCAAAGTGGGCGTCCTCCGTTAACAGCCTGCAAGAAGGTGTGGGGGGGGGGGGGTGACAGCGGCAGCAGGAGGAACGGTGGTGGTTAGCGTGGCTGCCGCAGTTCGCAAGGAAAAATCCACTCTTGCTGCAGGTCGCCTGTAGCACCTAGCGCCGTTTCCAACTCTCTACAGCGCTGCACTCGGGCCATAGCCATTGCGTCGTAGTTTTCCTGCGTCGTGCCTCACCCCTATTTTGCTTCTCTCAGTTTGCGTTTGGTTCGCATCTCACACACAAAGCGCCTCCTCCTGTTCCCGAGGGCAGCCAGAAGACCCTTGCCAGTATACATGCCCTCTTCGCTGTGCCCCAACTTTTCTCACACACTCACGAGCGAGGTGTGTGTCGTCGATGTCTGCCGGCCTGCCCTGTGCTGGTCCATGTTCCCTGAGAGTAGAAGGCACACGATGGGTGGACGGTGGGATGTGGAGAAGGGGTGTAATCACCGTGAACAATGGCTTTTTCCGTCCGAACTTGGCCGTGTTCTCCGCGAACCCTCTGCGTTTCCCCTGACCCTCACGTATCATCTTGTATGGCCTGCACTTTTTCGAGGGGATATTGTCATGTTACCGCTGCTGTTATCGACGCTGTTCTGCTTTCGCAGTAACACGACAGGTGGCGAAGGCGGGGGTGGCGAAAAACAGTGACTACCCCGTCGCTCTCCTACGCCATTCAGCTGCTTTGATAGTCCCAGTAGGATGTCTCCATAAGTGTGAAAATATATGAAAAGATCAAGATATGTAAGTTAAACTATCGCATTCGTACGTAATATGAGCGTCGCGGACACAAATCCTGAACACGTACTGTATAAATCTGATTAGTGTGTTGTGTTTTCGTGCGTTCATCTAGTGCGGTCTGCAACGTCCGCTAGAGAGAACTACGGATTCGCAGATGTAAGTGCATGAATAGACAGTCAAAGCCATTATTTGCGGCTACTGAATACGGTACGCTGCGCGTGCTTCTGTCGAACGCTGACCTCTCCAAAAACCCTGGGGGCAACATCGACATAATTAATCACTTGAAATGAGGAGATTCGAGTGAAAAAGTCCGTGTACATCATCGATTTATCATGCGTTGAACCGAATCCATTTCATTATCTTTCGGACGCTATTGCATATATCGCCGAAGTGACTGTTGATATGAGTCAATGTTTACACCATGATTACGTTTAATCAGTCAATACGTATACAGAAGAGATGGCCATATGCTGCGTGCTCTAACTAAACGCTTCTCTTTATAATGAGCTTTTTCGTAATGGCAAAACAATTTAAAAGAACGGTTAAAAGGAACAATGTGTGATACCCACTGTGTGATACATACCATATCGGCAACTGGCTTGCTGTAAAATGTGCCAGGTTCGCAAAGCTTCAATATAGGTGGAGTATAACAATTTTAAAGGGAATAAATATATCCGAGAGCAACGATAACCATAAAGCTACCCTAGAGACACCGTAATTGTATCAAGTTCATTTAAACTTACGTAGCTATTCCATTTCTGACATATATGAACTCCAGCTGACCGCTTTTCTCTGTGCATGTATAGATGTGGCAGCGCTGCTGCTGCCGTTGTGGGGGGCGCTACCCGTGGTGGACCAGTGGTCTGTAGATGGCTCCCGCCTGCCTGGACTGACCTGGGTCATTTCGTTTGCGCTACACAAGCAGCTGAATTAGGGCCAAGCATCAGCGGCGTCCGACCCTGCCACAACTGCAGCTGTACATGAAGGGCCCAGTCAATATATATACGCGCTGCTATGAGTACACACATTCCTAAGGGAACCCCCTAATCGCAGGATGTGGACCTAGCTCGAATGGACGCCAAATCGAGGTAATGCCGATCGGTCTGCAAAAGCAGGGGAGTTAGGACGAGGCCGGCCGTGCCCATTCGTTATCACTGCTATGTCTGGATGTCTGACTGGCTTGTTAGATACTGGCTGGTAGATTAGTGCTCGTTCTTTCATTTACACTTGGGGTGTAGAGTACCTACCTTCGTCGGGCGGGCGGGGGCTACTTTTCCACCTCTGAGGGCCACTGAGCTAAGGTGCTAGCAGTAGCGATCCTTTACACCCGGCTCAAAGGTTCACATCTCATCGTATCCCCCCAGTGCCCAGTAACGGTGATAAGCCTTATTGCTTCCTGTAATAGTTGCTGCTTTCATCCCAACCAGCTGAAGCAGTCCGCCGGCCAAGCATTGCAGAGGAAATACAGGTTTATGCAGAAGCTCAGACGGTACATGGAGCAGCTCTAGTACTAGTTAGCGATTTTAGTTCGATGCACCTCAGCTCCTAAACAGCTA
Source organism: Varroa destructor (assembly GCF_002443255.2). NCBI lineage: Eukaryota > Metazoa > Arthropoda > Arachnida > Mesostigmata > Varroidae > Varroa > Varroa destructor. Next base: position 18,250,559 of record NW_019211459.1, on the reverse strand, counting down.
CGGTAGTCCAATTCTTTTTGTCTTGACAGCTGAATAAATTCTAACCATTAAAGATGTCTTTCTTGGTATTACCTCCACTAGATATAACCCGTCTTTGGTGGCGCGGCAGGCGCCTGGTTGGATATAAGTTAGGTCATTCAGTTATGGCATTTCCAAGCATTAGTCCATTAACGCGAACATTCGACAAGTGCTTACTAGCTAGAGAAACATTAGCTAAGAAGATTATCGACAATTATCTCTGTAGACGTGTTAGCAAGCGCAGACTCGTGTACGGTTTAATTTGAACTTTATGGGTGCATTTCTCTCTTCTGGGTTTATCCATCTGTAGTTTTCCCTCTTTGCAGAACAGTTGTTCGCTTCGACGACTAATCTATTCGTTTAGCTCTGTCTGAGAATAAGATCAGCTAAGTCGACTGAAACAGCATGAGAAAATCCTTCGTCTGCTTGGCCAGTGTGATGCCAATCCGCCGGTTTCCCTACGAGACACTTCAGCACTACGCAGCTCGATGTTTTTTTCGACGGAGTAGCATCAACTAGTGAGCACCGTCACTCATTCAATATCGAACGAAGACAGACACTGTGTAGATATATAGCTATCTCACTCTTAACACCGCTGCAGCATCTCTCTGCCGGACCAACTCACGATAGACCCGACTGAGTTGATCATTCGTCTGTACCCGTATACTGTTTATACAGACGCGAAAAGAATCTTCGCCTTTTGTGGACAGATTTGTTTTTCGTAACGGCGCTAGATATTTTTATTGCTTTCCACAATGTCACTCCGTCGGGTCACGGGGGATGGGCGCATCTTGTATGCTACGTACGCTGATCGATTTAGACGTTGATCGACGATCCGCATGTAGAAAGTTACCATAAATCGTCGCTGTTAGTTGCGTTTTGGTGATAGCCGTTTTATTTTTGCCGAACTTGGCGTCTAAACTTCTTCGCTAATTTGAGAATCATGGTTAATATTATATGTATGCCCACATCCGTTTTATGATGATGATAAGCCATTGCATGGCTAGACTGCCTTCGTTTACACGGTTCATTATTGCCTAGCTGTCCCTTGAAACCACTGTTTTCCAATAGATAAAATGACTGTATGGAACATAAGTGCTATTATAAGCGACGTTCGAAATACGTTTCTCTCTCATCTTTCTCTTTAATGTACTGCTGTTGAATTGTACCATTTCAAAACGTTGGGAACTGGTTTGTATCACTTTTTTTTTGCCTGGGCTGGTGCCGCCGCTTCAGCGACTGGTATTCGTGAGCGATCTGCGTGTCGCTTACTGGCTGCTCTCGTTAAGATAGCTCCGGCTCGCGAATTCGAATCCGGCGGGCGCTTGTTTTTCTGCGGGTCGAGAAAAGACAGACCCTTGGGGACGACTCTTTAGGAGGCTTTTTTCCGACTGAGGTCGGGCGGCTCGCGGGACGGCGACGGGCGGCCCTTTGAGGGCAAGTGAATTCACCTGAAAAGTAAAGTCGACCCAGTCAGCTACAGTGCAACTCTATTTCTTTGTGCTTCTTGTTTGTGGGCGAGCCGCGGGTAAGCGGTCTACACGCAAGGAGTTCTGAGCCTCAAGTCGAGCTGCAAGCTGATTCCCGCAACCGGTCAACCACCCAGCACAACTTAGCTAGTTCCTGGTCTTGCTGCTGCCACCGCTAGTAAATTGAAAGCCTTGCAAGAGTTTCGCCGCCCCTCAGGATAGGATTGTTTGCTCAGTGCATGAACCAATACAGCGCCAGCTGCCGAGCCACGCGGACGGACGGCCAAGCAAGGTTTATTCCCTTTATAGGCACTACTAGGGCCGCGATAACGGTAGCTTCAGCAGCAGCTGGGACTGGCGTAAGTAGTCAGGCCCTACACCTTCTTCAAATGGCGGTAGGGGCAAGCAGTTGAAGAAAGGAATTGGAGAGGATTGTCTGGAGCGTGGATCGTTGCCACCGGGCGCAGGAGCAACTGGGATAGTGAGTGGTGAACCTTTCAGCCCTTGTTTTGTCAGCCTGCAGTTTTGTTGTCGTCGTCGGCAAAGAGGAAGAAAGAATACAGAAAGAAGGTTTAGCTCTTTCATTGCTATGGCCTATGGCCAGAGGCTAAGAAGGCTAAAACGAAATTACGACGAAAATCCTTCCCGTTGGTTGGTCGCTAGTAGTTGTGGTCGTAGGATATGGCTGTTTGCGTGCTTGCTTACTTGTTCCTCGTCACAACTTCTGCACGGCTCGTGCGACCGGAATGCGCTGCAGCGACGAAGCCAGCAGTGGTAAATTCGAATGAACACTGGCACAGATCGCTGCTGTGGTATCCTGCTCTTGGCGATGCTACTGGTACTGGACGAATCCAACAACGGCAGCAGCAGCAGCAGCAGCAGCAGAAGCAGTATCAGAAGAAGCGTCAGCAGCAGCTGCGACTGCAATAACGAACAGCTTCAGCAGTATCAGCCGAGCAAAGCAAGAAGCCCGAACCCCAGCCTAACCCGAAACATTGGGTTTGGCGGATCATGGCTTGCCCGCCACAGGCTTTCCCTTTCAGTGGCTGCCATTGCTACTGCGGGCAGACGAGACGAAGAGGGCAAGCACGCGAAAGCGTACGGGCAACACAGAGTTGGGGATATATCCGAAAATAATTATTTGCTTCCTTGTCAATAGCCAACCTCCTCGGTTCTTTCTTGTCCTTTCTCTACCTTTTAGCTGTGGCGGCAAAGCGAAATGTATGGGGAAAACGCGTTCGGCTAACAGTAGCAGCAGCAGCAGCAGCAAGCACATGGCGTCTAGGGAGATAGGCAAAGGTACACCAAAACAAGCGCAGGGTTGGCCGGCAGGCAGGTTCTTCAGCTGCCGGGTACAAAAGCGGCTGCGGCAGCAGTTGCCGCCGACGCTCGTCGTCGAATGCTGCCTGTGTGTGATATGCGTTTGCAGCTTATCTGTGTATTGTATGGGGCGTGGGGAAAAGGAGGGACAAAAGTCTCCAAAGGAAAAAGGCAACCGAGAGATCAGTTCGGTAGAACAAGCAAAAACGAAGAATTCAAAAGGAAAGAACGCAAAAAATATACTCCACTGTTTCCTCCTTGTTCGGGTTGCTCGTCGACACCGTATAGCACTCACGGCACCTTACTGACGTCCTTTGACCTCAGCTGTTGGCGGCGCTGTTGAGAGATGAAGCCGAGCGCTGCATCAAAACAGGCATGTGCCCAGGCAGTTGAAGCCTTATGCTGTGGCAAATGCAGTGGCACTAGTGGCCGTGTGGAGATAGCCCTGAAAAAACAACAACAACCATAACGACGACGACGACAGAGTCCTGCTTGTATTCAGTAGATACAGTAGTATAGTTCACTGCTGAACATGAATCATTGTCAGTACTACACTGCCGTCCAGTGTAGTCCTTCGACAGCAAGAAGAAACGCGAAGACGACAGGACAACGATGCAGTGAGGGATCGAATCCGTATACGCATGCGTGCGTGCGTGTGTGTGGGTGTAGGGGGGGGGGGGGGGGATATCTCAAGCGAAGCCATTCTTTTTTCCGCTGAAGCTTCAAGAAGCCGGGGTACAGACCGCGAGGAAGGAATCTATGAAACGTCGTCTGCTACGGCTAAATGAAGCTAAAAACGAGACGAATAAACGGGAAGAAAGTAGCAAAAAAAAAAGAGAACATCGTCCCATAATGTCCAGGCCGAGTTGACGTTGAGGAACTGTGTGAAGCTGAGCAAGGTATATTACGAAGTTAGGACACTGTGAGGTTGAGGGACAAGGGATTCTCGACGATGCGGCACGGTTCATTGCACAAAGCTAAGCTTCAAAAGAAAAACGGCTTACACTAATGCGACATCGTCGTGTTTTTATCCAACAGCCAATCGAGATTAACTGAGGCAGTCTGCCACATTTATTGACGTTAAACTAGTTGATTCAAGATAAGTTAAAGCTAAGTGCAATCAATTTAGATCATACCCATGCTATCTTGAACACACTTGCTCGATCCAATGTTAGTGCAGAAGCACCAATAGTGACAGCATCCGCTCACTCATTTGTCGCAAAATAACATATCGTTCATTGCATCTCTTTGACCATTCATCATTCAGAGTCTACTAATTTGCGTCAATCACTATTTGGAGGAAATGACACAATGACCGAACGGAAACAAACATATTAGAGTGTTCCATTGAACGGTACCTAATGAACTAGTTAACATTTTGCTGCAGCCGGAGCTGAAACTACGTGTCGATCACTCAGTGTTTGGAACACTCTTGTGTATAGCCAGGTTGCACAGATGATTGCTGCATAAATATTCCTTTGTAACGTGCCCGCACGTTCCGTTGCCCACAACGAAGTTATCACGCCGTCGGTGCCTGTTTAGACCTTGGATATGAGGACTGGCCTTTCGACCCCTCTTTTCTCCGGGATCCTCTATCGTTTGCACTCATCCGCTTTGCCGATGCGCCCTTGCGGCACGATTCCAAGCTGAATCGCCATAGAATGTGATTTATGTCTTGCATTTGCATACTCATCAATACCACTGAACTTGAAGCCTATGATTAAGGCTTAATGAAAGAGGTATATATATGTATAGAGAGCGAAATGGCTTTCCATCTGTACGGACTTGGCCAACACGACAGTGGATCATGCAATGGACACCTCACTCGTGCGTACAGGTACAGATACAAGAATATTAATATATATATATATATATATATATATATATATAAATAATCTATCCATTTTTAGCACATTTTATGAGACTGTTCTAACTATAAGCAGATATAAAGTACAGCTGCCAGGAAAAATAAAACTATTTGCTATTATATTTCACCGTTTCTTTACCCGGTTAACGCCAACACATAAATATGATATATTAAATGTATTGTACGTGGCTGGAGCTGCGGAACCGAGGGAGTTTCCATAAATATAATCTAATGTTACTGCGATCAGCCGTCGATATCTGTCATACCTGTACGGGCACATACAAAGTCTACGCACAATGTACCATAGCAGTCGGCTTCTTCCTGCGCATTTCCAACATCAGCGTTTCGCTGTTAACCCGTCAACGAACCCAGCGCTACCGGAGTCAGCCACTGCTAACACGGCCGCGCCGTGTGACAGCAGAATCTATCTGTGTTTTACTTTTCATGGGCACGTATGTGATCGGCCGTGTGACTAGCGGCAAACCGATTGCATCTTTCAACCAGCGAAGTGACAGCTTCGGGTCCCTTCGACTGTCTTGTTACGTTCACGCAAACCGGTTCGATACGCAAATACACTCGCGTACAGACACACATATATAGATACAGACAGTCACGTTACCTTCTACAGAGCAAATCCTTCTATTTCGCCATTATCGCTGGTGTACGAAAACGAAGCTGCCTTCTCTGATCCAGCCCTGTTCGTCTATAGAGGCCTCTCTGATCGTCAGACAGATGCCGTAGTCTGTCACAACATAGCTTCTACTTTTTATCCCCTGTTTTATATCGGCTGTGCAAGCGGCGGTAAAACAAAGAAGGTCGTGCGGCGTGACAGCAGCTTTGCCTTGTTGCGAAGGCAGAGGTTCCTTCCATTTTCTACAACCCCTCAAGAGTCCTGATTCCTGGTCACATTCGCTTGATTCTTCGGACTTGCCACCACCCGTTTCGTCCCGCCTGAAAGCGCGGATTACTAACACGACGGTCTGCCGGCACCGCAACCGACCGCTATCTCCGGCGTCATTGCTCCGCAGACGACGACAACGACGGCGACTGCTGCCACAATCGTCGTACAGGTTTCAAACGCTCGCGCGCCGCCAGCTGGGCCACCGTTAGCGGCGGCCGACCAGGCGTGGGCAGAAGCATTACCAGCCAGAGACGAATGAAATCGGAAGTAGCGAATCATTTCCGGCCACTGGGCAGTGTGTGCCTACTGGGCATACCGGTGGATAATACGACATTCAGTCTCCATGACTTCGTGGCGCGGCGGGGGGAGGGGGTGCGCAACTGCCGAGTTGAGAAGAGCAGCCCGTCGCCACGTTGCGACGCAGTGTCTGAGGCCAACGGGCGGGCGTCGCCCGTTTTAACAGAAGGGGAGATAGAGGCAAATGAAAAAGAACGCACTCGTACGAGAGGCTTGCAAAGTCGAAAAAGCCATCGTTGTGTCTTAGTTTGGGGGTAGAAACAATAGAACGATAGAGTACGACTGAGAGAGATGAAATGGGCTGGGTAAATTGCGGTACTGGTTGCGGTGGCGACTTGGTTCGAAAATCGCAGTTTGTCGAAGCAGCAGTTTCGAAACCCGTCCGGTTGTTGTTTTCGGCGCTACAAAGTTTCTTCGTCAACTGTCTTCGTTGTCATTTGGCATGGCGGTCACTTCTGTTTGAAATGATGATGGGCGACCGTCGTTCTGTTTCTTTATGCTTCCTGGTTTACTAGATACGCATATGGATGTGCTAGGAATAGGCAGCGGTGTTGTAACATACACTCAGTCGCCGGCCAGTAAACGACGATTGTCCGAACATCACCAGGCCCCAATGGGTGATATGACAAAACAAAACTGTGTGCCATAGACGGACGCGGGCCATTCTGGTCGGTAACGATCTGCGATTCGCGCATATATTGCTCCCGCTGCCCGTTGGCGTTAGCTAGCACCAGCTGCCGTTGCTTCTGAACAAAAAAATTCCCCGCTGTTGATAACTAGCGAAGTTTCTATTGCTGGCTTTCGCACAGCTCACGCTCTTTATATATCGCTGTTGCGGCGAGTACTATCCCAACGAAAATAAACTTCGGTCGGCAGCTATTTCCTTATTGTAATATAATGTAACATACTTGGACGGATGTTGCACGTATCAAGCTGGCATTCACAGATAACGATCGAGTGACTTGGCATTTCTATTATTTTGTGTCCATGAAAGAAGAATTATGCTGTATATTATCTTCTGCTTCGGTGGCGTTTAATTCCCACAGCAAATAAAACGATAAAGCCGTGAAAGCTATTAGGTGATGCGTCGTCGACGCGTTAACAGACGTTTTTTTTATACGCTGAATACGATTTCGGGAGTTAACCGTAACATTGGCACGACGCCACTGCATAAAAGTCGACACACACAATCATGCGTATCTCGAATATTTAGGCAGCGTTTCGGAGATCACGTAAAGCGCGAACTAAAATATCTCAACCATAAGTTATAAGAAACCATGTAACCGTTTTTGCGTTGAACTTAAAATAGCGCAAACATGATCATTTATGTAAATATGAACAGAACGACCTATAGCAAAATGGCCGCAACCAATTCAGTAGTGACGCAAAACGAATTGACATTAACTAAGTTTACTGTTGGGCAAATAAACGTCCCAGCTGCCCGCTTTTCGTCTCGATCTGATCATCTACCAGAGCGTACGTCCTGTAGTAGGTTTGCACAGAGACGTTTCTTGTGTTAGGGCATCTAAGCGACGTTCAGTTTGAAGGTGTCGTGATGTATCGCTTAACTTGATGATATGATCCTTTCGATGGTTAGCCGAGAGGTCAGAGTAAGGGTTTTGTCTTCTGTTTTTGGTTTTTGTTCCTATTAACTTACAACGTTCGCTACTTACGGCCGTTGTTACCGTTATTGCTGCTATTGGCACTATTGGATTGCTGATGGTTATAGAATGGGAGGAAATTTCGGGTATTGGTTTGGATAGACGGCAGAGGCGGTAACGGCAGTTTGTCCTTTCGCTGTGTCCCTGTATCGACCGGGTAGTAGACCTGCGGACCGACAAACATATAGCAGCAGTCGTAGCACACCATCACACTATTGTATGTTTCGTTTTGCTGCCGCGCGTCGTCCGCTATAAATCATTCGGCTCGATTCGCGCGCTACGATAACGGCAGACGCGGTTGTGATAACGCATCATAGATATAGCAAAGAACAGCCTATCATACAGAAGCAGAGTGAAGCGTAATATTAAAGTGTAGCTTTACTATATACCAACTTAAATCAATTTCGCTCAGTTGAGCCAGCTAAACCTCCCTGCTTCCACCCCTCCCTTCCTCCCGCCCCCCGCTCCCCCGCTAATAACAACAGCAACGATGCCCATCGCCACCAGCAGCAACAATTCCGAAGATGGCCTTACCCGAAAAAAACAGAAGTTTGTCAGTGAGTGCTGCCCGATACCACGCCGCCGTGGTATTGCGTTTCCGACAAAGGTCTGCGATCGTTCCTCCTGCCACAGCCAATGTCGTTATGAACGTCAAACGAGCGCTAGACAAATCGACTGTTCGATTCCGTTCTGCCACAATCGCCGCTGCCGCCGCAATCAGTTTCAAACTTTCATCCCCGTAGTGGCTGGAGGCGAAATCGGAAGACAGCAAAAGAGAGTAAAAGCTTCCAAAAAAAACTTCTGTCATAGCAGAAGTGGACAGACAACACGTTTTACTGGATAAGCAGTAATTTTCCTTTGCCAATAATTAGAAGCAGTATCAACTATGAAATGGTTGCCTAGCTATAAAAACATGCTCAATTATATGTGCATATAATTGCCGGCGTAAAGAATAACGGACCAACGAATATAATAAAATATCTGCTGTTTATTAACATATTGCGCTTAAAAACTATTTGCCAGTATATCCGCAATGAGGTCCAAATATTAGCACACGACCGTGTTCGCTTGCCATCCAGAGGGGGGGAGGGGGGAGAGGGGTGACGCTGGGCTGATCAAGTGAACGCTATCGCTAAGAGGGGTCACTCGTTGACATGGTGGAGGTAACGGCTATATTTGAGTGGCCGTGTTTTTTACATCTATTTTCCTTGTTTCTATTTGCTATCATATATTATGAACCAGCTGACTGTTGTTTATTGAAAAATAACGCAATCCGTTAGGTGCAATAAACAACTCGTCTAAAACACACAGTACCTTATCACAGCGGTGGCGTCCCGTTGACATCAGGACGGATTTTACGAGGCTGGACAATATGCGACGACGGAATTAATGTCATGACACACGCCGCATGGGAGGTGTTAATTGAATGCAGCGTCAAAAAAATGATTTTTTAACTTTGATATTGAACGAATAGTCGTATGACAATCAGTCGGCCATTAGACGCTTCGTTCAGAATTAAACGGTGCCCGATGTTCTGTTTTCATGCAGAGATGTAGGATCTGGCGTACAGGAGTAACCTTGGCAAATTTACCGTGTGGTGTACACGAAGACAACCATTGACACGGCAAGTCAGTGGACCAACTCCTGCTAAGTTAACAAAATTGGACATCGGGCGCGTAGGACGCGTCGATGCTTGCAGCCGTGCATGCCAACTCTAAAAGTCAACATATCATACTAATTTATGATGTCGACACCCTGTTATTAGTTGAACTTTTTATCTGTTACTCTTAAAATTATATTAGAACGTTTTGTAATATTTATCAACGTTATTGTTCTCGTTTCCGTGGTCGGTGCTGGCTTTTCTTTTTGTTTTCATTGACGATTGAATTATCTATGGCTCATCACCGCACTATTAGCAAGCTGTGAGCGCTGAAGAGTCTGCAATTTGTGGTTTATGGTCGACAAAGGCTGAAGGCTCGAAGTCGTTGAACGAACAACAGGCAATAGACTGGCGTGCTACAGAGTACGTATCGGCTGTTTTAATTCAGTGGCCCCTTGACACTCGGATTCTGCGAGTCGAAGCTGTGTGAAACACGCACTGATCGACCTGCCTCTGACGTCGCCGGAGTCGATAGAACCAAGACAGCGAAAAACGGAAAAAAAATAACCTGTGCCGTTAATCCTAGGAAACGATAGGCAGCCTAAGGAATCTCAGATGTTGCACCCCCAAAGAAACGATGGCTATTACCGATGACTGTCTCTTTTCAGTTGATCCTCCAGCCCAAAGTCTGTGCGTTTTCTTCATTCTCTTTCTCCCAGAACACAGCCACATAATGTTGGTGTTTCAGTTGCCATCACGTTGGCCGTTACGCCTTTGGCTGACTGAAGGTTTCGCTACACTTTTAGTAACCGTTAAAACCGCCTCTCTGCTCGAGGATCACCCGAAAAGAAGCAGCTTGCGGTCGAACCAGGTCTACGGACATAACTCTGGCTTGCTCCCAGTTTGACCTGGGTTTGCGCAGAACGGCTAAGGATAGTACCGACATAGCCGGACAGAGAGCTGGGCCGTCGAACTTCAATCTGTAATCTTCCCATAACACAGACCCTACGGACTTGGGCTCCTCGTGCTCCACGATACCCGGCGGCCATGCTATGTGCCGTCATTGCCTTCGAACAAGTTTGCCTCAAATGGAGTCATTCGATATGTCCATGCAAACGTTACGCTTACCATATCCTTTTGCACATCATAGCAGCAACAGAAAACTGGTTCAGCAGAGCACAGACCGAGTAACCGGTGTAGCATAGTATATAGTTGGTTCATGGTCAGCGAAAATAGCTTTTGCCGTGTCCCCTGCAAACCTGCCGGCTTCCTTCTTTTGTTAAAAGCAAAGCATACATACGTCTCAGGAACGTATCTCGTTCGGTTTATCAACGATGTCGTCGCCATCGCTCTATCTATCAACCATTCCTTCGTATCTATGCCCGTATGTCGGTTTACTGTACATTCCTATATATATACGAGTTATATGTGTGAATAATACACCTTATATGTCTGCTGTGATCTGTGTTCAGCAATGCACCGGCAGCTGTGTCAGTGCGCATTCATACGAAAAGGCACTATGTACATTACTACTGTTACAGGTATTGTCCGCTTATCTTCAGGGTCTACCTATTGAAGTAGGCTAAAGGAGCCTATCCTGGAAGGAGGGTGTATAAAAGCTAAGCGGGAGCATGATCGGGCTGAAACGAAGAAGGTCTGGATGAGTTACCCTGTCCTAATTCTTGCTTCCTCGCAGTTCTCTTAGTTTTTTCTATTCTTTTCATCGTACTCTTGTTTCTGTTGTTCGTGTTCTCTATCGGCTCAGTGTAAATACCTTGGTTTTTAGGATAGGACCCGTCTGTAGTAGCTATTGGCATGATCCTGCTGCGAGGGTGTCGCTTTGACTGAGCCAACCGCGTGTGATGGAATCGAAGATCTATTCGAACAGCAGCCAAACAACACGCACTCGTTTGTATACGACAAAGGCGCTTGTTTTAGAGAAGGTTCGTTCGCCAACCAATCGTCAGCTTTGCTCATCATTTGTTGCTCGAACAGTTCAGCGGCCATAGCTATCGCTTCGGCCAACAAAACCGTCGGCAGCTCTGAGCAGAACCTTGTGCCGTTGGCGCTGCCATGCGCGCCTGCTACAACCGTCATGCCATCGTCCATAGTGTTATGTTGATCGGGGATCCTGCGTTGTGCCTCGCTTGACTCGGTTCGCCCCTTTCCCAAAAACTCTTGGGAGAGAATGGTACATCGAACATACGCAGGGAGGAAGAGAGAGAGGCTCGAAGCCACCTTTCGATGTAGTTAGCGCAGAGGTAGCTGGTTCGCAGCCAATACTGAAGTTCTGACGGATGAGGGAATAACAGTGAGGCTTTAGCAGGTTCAACCGTACGCCAATCCGATTTTAGCCGCAAATAGTTCGTACGAACCCGGCAAGGCAGAAGGACTGCCCTTGGTCGGCAGAGGCACCTGGCCAACATCGAAGCGACGCAGCTTCGCCAGCGTTTGACTGGTGTTGCGCGAAGAGAGGAAGGCAGCAGGGACTATACATATATATTGAGGTTCGTACTGGGGCTGTCAGCATTCGCGCAACTGGCTGGTGGCTGGCTGACCACTCCCTCTCGTAGCTTCGCAGATGACGCAGCCGCGTACATAAAACAAGCCAGAGCTAGAAATATCTGTTTACATTAGATTTCATACCATTTTAGAAGAAGTGGCTGCACAGCCTAACTGATATGATCGGTCAACGTAAGCTCCTGGGACCACTCTTACAGCGGCATGCCAATAGCGATATAACATGTACTTAATACTTGCAAATATTTTCAGATTAAACAGCGCTCGAACGTGAGTGCTTTTTTCCCGTAATGTTTGCCAAAATCTGACTTGGTTCATGCCGTGAGGCAGAGAGACAATACAATGCAAACCCTCAAACGGCACAATGACAAAAGTAATATATACGTAATATAATAGTGTTCAATATATATCGTTGGATCATCGACCCAGTGAAGTCTATGAATTTGGCACATTGTTTTTTATAATTGCTTTGAAGACCAATTTACAGTTGCAAGAATTATATATATATATATATAATAACTTCCTAAGCAAAAATCTCCAATGTTCCTCTCTGTTTACGCATAAGCCATAGTTGGCGTCACATATTAGCTTTACTGAAGGAATGTTTATAATAGGACGGTGACGCGTTGTTGGGCCGGGAGAGGTAGCAGCAGAAATAGTGAGATCTTCACTGTACATGATACGTCTAACCGCCGCCGCCGTCTAAGACGACGCTACGACAGGTATTCGCACAAGTCAGCCGTCAACGCCAAAGAGTCGCGCACCGCCACATTACCTTCAGCTTCTCTTCTATGCTAGCATAATACACCAGAAGGGCCTGGTAGGCTATAGCTACAATGGGGGAAGAGGCTAGATGAGGAGACTCCAAAGGAAACGCTACCAGACGAAGAAACTGTGTGAGAGTTTTCTTTATAAATGTTCTGTTGTGTGGGCATAGTATTGCTGTCGCTGGCTGCTACTCTGTTACAGAGGCATTTAGGTAGAAACTGTGAGTTACTGGGCCTCTTGCCTTCGCTGATGAGAGCCACTACCACCTTCAAGTGTTCGGCCAGACACGTTTTATATATATATATATATATATGGTAGTAATGTGTCAGCGTATGCGATAAAAGCTTCGCTTGTCTTCCATATGCGTGTATATTATAATCTTGCGACAACAATGTGTGGAACTGCTATTTCGTCAGCTTTTTGAGCTGCTCTTGCCGCCGCCAGCGCCGCCGTTCTACCTGATGTGATAATAATAACAGTGAGATCGTAATCCATCTGAGACGAGCCCTGAATATATAATTGCAGCCCTATTTATCTAATGAGAAATAGCTATGTGTCGCGATTTGATACTTTATCTGCGACTGTTTAACTGCCGAGGTCGATAGGTGGCTGTCAGCTATGAGAACTGCCATTAAACCCGCTGCGCATTTTGCAAGGCCTTTGCCTTCATTGACAGATCAACGCGTGAGGACGTAAAAAACGTCGCCATCATTTTATACCTGTATAATAGATATAAATACAGTTTATGAATATATCTGCATGCTGATGTAGAATAACAATTATGATAAGCATTGAAAAGAAGCACATGAGTAGCTCTTTTTCTCTGTACCCTCTAATAGTTTTAGACGACTTAAAAGCCATTTTTGAAGAGGGATGAAAATTCAACATATCAAACGAAAATCCAATAGTGAAATACTGGAAGGTAACATCACGGTAATCGGTTGAGACGTTGAATAATACTGCATAGCTCGCTAATCTCGCTTAAGGTAGATGTCAAAGACCTATAATCGCACTATTATTACTTTTATATGGGTACGTAGAATCAGAGAACCATCGAGAATAGCTCCAAGGCCTATTCAGTTCTGGGCCTTTTACGATTAGTCGCAATCGCTACGAGGTGTCCATCCCTGTAACATTTCTCATTCAAGACCACCTTTGTTCGATCTGCTCAATGGCTGCCTATTATATTAACAGGTTATGAAGCAAAATTCTGGCAAGGGAATGGCTCAGGGCAATTGTCCGCGACCAGAAAAGACGACGAGTCTGTGAAGCCAACTGTGACACGTTAGAAAGTAACTGTTATAAACCACAATTGCGGTCTCACTTGCCGCTCGCTTCAGGTACTGACCTAAGGACCCCAACAGTGAGACCTGTTAGAGCCGGCTAGCTGGAACTCCTCTCGTTTCTCCTAGGAGGTTTTAATAGCATATCTATTCTGCATATCTCATTTTTCGTATTCATCTAGAAATGGGTGAATCTAAAACGTGAACATTACTTTAAACAAAAGGCAGAAACGTAATAAAACATTTTTTTCGACCTTCAGTAAGACTTGGCTAAGACTAGTTAACCTTGAAGCAAATGACGATTTTTTTAAAAATATTATTATTATTATTAACGATTACCTGCTTTGTCTACTCTGTTAATTTACGCGCTATCGCCAACAAATGTGATCGAGTTTGTCCTTTGATCGAACGTCGTGCGCCTCTCCGTTGAAATTGATGTGCTAAAGTATGAATACGTAAATATGCCCGCTCCCATCACTAGTCATCAGCCTCATGTGGTACGGTCTCAACACGGCCCCTTTTCCACCGAGGCATGCGCTACGATCCACATAGTACTACAACCTCCGAGTGCAATTTCCAGCGTGCGAGGACTCTCTCGAAGTGATTCACCGAATGTCTGTCTATATGTGCGTGCGCTATATTGCATATGCCATATATATCGACATTCACAAGGGGACGGACACCTTCGTCCGGCGCCTGGGGTACATTTTACCGTGGAACGCTTTCTGCACAGCGACGCGAACTATACAGCGGTCGTAGTTTTAGCAGCAGTAAAGTTTAGCCCACTTTCTCAGCTACAGTCCTGCTATAATCCCCGAATTCCCCACTTTGGGGACGCGCTTTGCTCAGCTTCGTCTAATGGATGTAACGCAAGGCACCGGGTAAGGAAGTAACAACGAACGAACGCTAGACGAAGGAAGACTGCGGCTGTACTCGTGGTGCAGCTACCGCTGCTGCTACTGCTGATTCTCGACGACTTAGCACTGCGTTGTGCTACAACGGCAGTGCCAGGGGGATGCAACGCCCCCCAGCAGTTGCGGCCAGCCTTACGAGTAATAGCGATGGCAGCAGCTTCGCCAGGCGTAATGCGTTATCGCTACATCAAAGTTTGACAGTAGCGCCGTGCGGCAAATATTCAAATGCTGGTCTGCCGTGTTCGGTAGGTCGGCCGGACTCGACCACCGCGGCCACATTGCCCTTGCAACCGCCTCTGGATCAGGAGGCCTGGCTCTGGACTTAAAGGCGCGCCACAAAATTGTGCTCTGCGTCTGGACTTTGGCCTGCTGCTGATGCTGCTATCGGTTGATGCAACGGCTCAGGCAGTAGCCTCCTGCAGGAACAGCGGAACCGCTCGGACTAGTAATGGTACTAGCGGGATGCAGGAAAAGCCAGCCAGGAAACAGGAGAACGGGGAAAGGAGGACGAAGTGGGTGAGACCGAGCGAGAGGATCATGGCCGCGTTGAATATACGTGGCTGTATAACGTATATATACATTATCCTGGTCTCGCGGACAGTCATACGACGTTGGGCCGGGAACGCCTCACGGCACCGTAAACATGAAAAAATTACGAATAATTATTTACTATCTATTATCTTTAATGCTGTTAGTGGTATGAGCATACATACTAATGAAGTCTGTAGTATACCCATAGAGGCCGTATATGTTAGTTGAAAGAAGGGCTTGTTTTTAAAACAGCGATATCGTTTCTATAACAATTGCTTCAATCTATATGATTACATTTCATTGGTTATTGTTGCGTACGTAATGTATGTACGTACAGTGAGTGCGGCTAATCTGTGTGTTCATTAAAATTAAAATTAATTGTGGGTTAGAACATGTCCGCTTTGCGGTGGTGGCCACAGCGGATACAAAAATCAATTTCACATGAGATGGACATCACTCTAATTTCAATTTAGTAATGAATTACTGAAGTCAACCGTAGCAAAATCATCACCCGCGAAGCTACGATGCAGTGATTGTTGTTGCTGGCATTGTTCCCGCTAGTTGCAGCGTAACAGGAAACGTTCGATTATAGATTATATAAATTTAGCTATAGACGCGAGCAATCTGGCGGGGTCGACCACAAAAGAGGCCAAGCGACTTTAGCTGGCGTCCTCAGCCGTTAGCCAAGCCATCCTTTGTCGTCGTCGCCACCGTTCACGAGGGCCACTGGTGGACAGAGTGGGAGTATCCGGCACTTGAAGCTTTTATTTGTTATTTAACAAGGGTTGGCAACGGGGGACTAGCAAACTTGATGACCCCTGGTATCTACAAGGCTGACGTAGGCCGAGGCTCGAAGCTGTCTTCTGCCGTCTCGCTAGCCGTGATACTGGAGTGATTTTTTTTAGTCAATCGCGTTTACCCGATTGCCCATCATTTATATCTGGTGGTTTGCCAACAAGGTTCAGTGTCCGCGACTATCGGAGAAGGTTAAGCTAAGAATATAGAATTAATGAGAATGTTAGATCTACTACTATAATATACTAGATATCATTGGCTGTTGATTGTTTTCGAAAGTAATGTCTGTTTCGTGTTGAAGTTGTATGATGTCTGACTTATACCGCACTGAAAGCTGCAAACTACCCCGTTAACTAACGTGATTCAAAACGTAATATTGCTTTGTGATTCAATTTCTAGACAATGTAAACTTACAGAACAATTGTTGTTTCATCAGCCTTCTCTACATTTCGACTCAATGACAAGCACTTTTACTCTTCTTAAATTAGTCGTGCACACGATGATAACTAGACCTTCGAATCTACCGTTTGTTCAATGACAGGTTGTTGTTGTTGTCTGCAAGCGACTTCGTTGATTCGAACAAAAAAAGAAAAAGAGAACTGTGCTCTGCAAGTAGAATACAAGACTACTCGAGCTCCGGAGTTCTCTCTCTACTTTCGCCTGTTGTGCACGTTGTTGCTCTCTGTCACTTCCGCATTACTCATTATCCGCATTACACTTAGCTCGAATGAGAGACTTCAATTTGGGTCTGGGTTTGACCACAGCAGAACGTGTCGGTAGTAACGTGCCGTCGTGCCAGCCAGCCAGTCAGCAGCTTGCCCGTTGCTCGAGCAGATGTTGGTCGTTTCCAGACCCCCATGTGCTCTCCTTGTCGTCCTTTTGGTCACAGCCTTCCCTGGGTCCGCTGCCCGTGCCATGACGCTACTCGCTTTTACTGCTGTTGCTGTATCGTTTCCCGTTCACAGCGCAGCATTGTCGTAGTAGAGAGAGAAAAGAAAAAGGAGTGACGATGATGGCGGCGATGATATCGTGGAAGGCATTCATGTTTTCTTCTGTTCCCCTGCTTCTTGACCCCGGCGCTTTGAATGAAGCGATAGCTAGCGGAGCTTCCTTTGAGTGGTTCCTTTTGCTTTCTCCGACGGCTGGCGACGCGTTTACGCAACGCGATTGCAAATGCTCGTTCAGAGAGAGGGAGAGACGATGGCTGCATTTGTTGGTGGTTGTTTTGGCGTCATTGCAGTCACCACGACTAACTATAATCACGGTTATGGTCGATTGCTGCCTCTGCTGCTACTGCTAGCGAAGTTGGTCGCCAGTCGAAGTGCGCCTGAAGAATACTCGTCGTCTTCCGAGAAAAGAGAGGAAAAAGGTTTATTCCACGCGTCAACGCGATATTATTTGAATCAGCAGCCTAAAGGGACGGTAAACATTTAAATGTCTGGTCTTTCATTCCTGTCTGTCTAAGCGTCGACCAACAAACAAGCTTTCTTTGGTACTATGCATAAACGGGCAGGACGTTCAGGGCATTTATATGCTGCCACCCATAGGTCGCCATTGCGTTACGTATAGGAACTATTATTTTAACAATTTATGTTATTCAATAGTTCGCTACGCGAACGATGCGATATGAAAGTATACTGCGCTATCCATGGTCACAGAAAAAAAAATTAGCAAAGCACCAATACAACTGTAGAATTTCTAAAAAGTATACCCAGCTTTTAACACGTGTCAGTGGTAGGCGATCAGCCCAAAAAAGTAAACAACGGGTCGTTACGAGGGCGAACCACATGATGGGAACTGTATGCTAATAATGGAGATCGAGACTGTGGCCTGTTTATGATAGAAGTACTTTTTAGGTATCTTGAAGTATCCCTTATAAAAAAACCCGTTTCTCACCGATTTTATCTTTTCATCGGAAATTTCGCCAAGAAAGCGATGTATAAAACTACTCTCCACATGAGCAATTCGGTCCTATCGATATGATAAGCTGACCTACTTCTTGTATTTACTGCAACCGTATCTTTGAGAGATTTCCATTGGTTTGACCTGATAAATTTTTGTTGAGTCAGCGTCATCAAGCGACGAGAAGCTGCCTTCAAGTCAAAGCGGCGCAAGGTCTTCTAACGAGGACAAGAACTTGAGCAATGTATTGAGATGCTCATTTGCGTTCTATATAGATTTTATATTGACACAGTTGTAAACAGCAATCAACGCCAAGGTCATATTCAATGTGATGGGCCGACTGTACGTTATGTATTTACCATTAACCATTGTTATTCCCGCAATTTCGTTTAACTCGCTATAATTAGATGATCTGAAATAGCTGAAGTTGGGGCAATACGGACGGGGATGTTTACTCCCTCGATGCGGACGGATTCTTTTTACTATTCAACAATAACATTTATCCTGGGCGAAGCAGTGCGCAGCGAAACCTGAGCTGTCGGATCTGAACGGCAGTGGAAGAGCGAGAGAACGTGGGGAGCAAAGAGTATCCCATTGCATATAAATCGCTTAGGAAAAAGAGAAAAAGGCCAAAAGGCGCCCTGCATGAGTCTGAGGAACATAGGACTTTTCCTATTCTCTTTTGTTCCTCACACATTTGGAGCGAACGAAATTCAGCGCGGCCGTTACTCTTGCCGCTGCTGGTGCTACTGTTAAGAGCATATGGCGCCGGCACCCCTGCAGTGCAGGCTTACAAATACAGTTTGAGAGACTTTCTTCCTAAAGAGGTTTGCAGCCTGAAAATGGTTATTCCGTTTCCGACAACTTGGCGTACGGGTGTCACCGACGGCCACTGCCGAGGCCGTGGTGTATTATACGGCGACATAAGAGACTGGCAGTAGCAAGCGATGTGTTGGCAGTCTAGTTTAGTGGATTTGATTCGAAAAACGGTCCCTAAATCAGATGGCGATCAGTGGAGATCTATAATATCGGTAGCTGCTACGAATCCGCGGCCGGCCGCTACATTGGCCGTTAGTCACTCAGCCACGGAAGGTGTGGGCAACGAGTGCTGCAAACACATAGCGCGTCAAGACTGGCAAGGTCGATTGAGATTACGGTTGCCTATTCTAATCCCGCTGCCTGGGAGTCTTTAGGAAGAGAAAGAGAGAGATTGGACCACGCCCACTACTCAAGTGGGCAAACAGGGGGCTGATTCGCTCCGAGTGCTCATAGACTCAGTCTCTCAAATTGGCATTCGAAGAGATTCGCTTGCAAACGGAGTGGTTTGCCCGAACTTGTCTTCTGTGGCCTATTTTGCCTCCGCTCCATAAGTAGTTTGCTCCAGTTCTCGTTCTGTCCAGACTGGCTCGTCAGCAGCGATTGTAGTCTTAAAAGCTTAGCCCTCACTGAGGCTACTGCCGCGGCTTCATGTCACCGTCAGCTTTTGTAGGCAGCCAAAGCAGCGCATGCGGTCGTCTTTGCACCACCAGCTCTATCAAATAGAGACAGTTAGAAAACTCGGAAAACATAAGAAAAGAATTCGAAGGAAATAGGAGGGTGCCTACACATGGCCCTTACGCTGAGTAGCTTTAAAAGTTGCACCAGGCTTTTCAGATAAGGCGACGGTTTTCCGAGACACACACGACAGTTTGATCGAGACTACGAGCAAGTCAAGGAAAGCCTAACGCCATTGTCTACAAAAAAGAGCTTATTCCAGCCGTCGCAATAGTTACACAGTCACCGTTTGGGGCATGTATGTTATTACTTACTATTGGACGTGTTCGTGTTTAACCATACGATGTTTACGTGATGTTCCTTTTGAAACACGTATCTAATGTAGCGTATGTATTGATGTTGGCGATGCTTGTCCCCCTATCCACCAATGATCGCGGTCGTTGGCATCACAGGCAAAGGCTTGGCCACAATTGCCTGTAGGTTAATATGGATCAAATATATTGTATTCATTACTGAAAATATATTAATCTTAGCACCTACCTATTAATTATACATTTGAAAGTAGTGCGACTTGTGTTAGCTTACTGGCTATTTATAATTCATGGCTCAATTTTTCCATCTCGACGCTGTGGTTACATGTACACATCGGTCCATACTAGCGAAGTCTTGCGCTCATATTAACTAAACCGTAAGCACACTCATACACAGCTAATGGTGATTGCAAAGCCTCGACTCTTTGGGCTCTGAAGCTAGCAGGTATGCGATGTATTGTCGCGCATCGCTAACGAGGCCCGAGCTGGACGCCTCGGCCGAATCTAGCCAACCCCAATCCAACCAGCCGCGCAATAAGCTCTCCAGCTCTCAGAAGCCTCTTATAAGACTGCTCTCAGAATGCACTGCAGCAGGCTACAGTCAGACCCGAGCGTAGCTGATAGCCCGTGCACACACAAACCCGCGCGTCAGTTGAAATATCGCTAACACAAGAAGGAGAGCAATAGACGCTCAAATTGGGCGAAAACCCATTGGTAGTGAGGCATTTTCCCCTCACCCGGTCGTCTGTTCGCTCGGTCGTTTACTCGCTTTCAAGCAGGCAGCAGCGGGACCGGTCGAACTGAACTTCGTTTTCACCGTACTCCGGCAACGGCTGCCGCCCCTGAGAAAGCGGGCAGACACGGCGAGTAGAAAGAGTGTGGATTTGTAAGAAAACAGAGAGAGGGAACTGGGCAGAGAACTACATGCAGTCAAGGCAGGGTTGCAGAAGTTGCACCCTTCATTCAGTAATGCCTTTTTTCTTTTGCTCTGCCGGTGGCTGCGTTGCTGGCGACTTTTTAGAGGGCTCGTCACGCGTTCTGCCTGCAGGCGGGGACCGTCTAGGCCACAGGCGTTGTTGTTGTCGTCCCTGCTGCTGCTGTTGTTGTTGTTGTCATCCCCGTTATTGCCAGTGCAGTCTAAACCGGAGTCTTGAACCAAGAGGGCGGCCCCCTCAATGGCTGCTTCGCGAAAGTCCCTCGTTTTTGTTCGGATCCGTTGAAACCATTATGGGGTGATCGTAGTCCGTAGACTAAGGAGCTCAAGCAACGATCTGTTCAAGCTCGAATGAGTATGGGCGTCAGCAGTGGCTATGAAGGCGAGGCCACCTTCGTTTCACAGGGCAGAGGTTGCCTTTCTCCTCTTCTTTGTGGGTAATTGTAGACCCTCTATTCGATAATGTGGGGGAGAACTTGGGGTCATTGTTTGCTTCCATGCGTCTGTACGCCCCCGGAAGTAAGTATTTTATTGTACTCTGTATGTCCGTATGTGTGCGGCGGTCGCATCGTTGTTAAATTGTAAGGCCAATCCCAGCAAACATACAGATGCCCGAACCACACTCTGCATGTCAGCGTCTTGTTCATCATGAATATGTTAACTATAATTATAGAGGAAAAAATTTTGTGAAGGAAGGGGGCCGAATTTTGAAAAAGCTTATTTCTTAATGCTCCGTTGAGTCCGTTGGTCTTCATGCATAAGTTCCTCTGAAAGATATCATTTTGCAAATAGGTTTATTTTGTATACTTTTCTTCTTTATAAATATTTTTTCTATAGATCTACAACCTGTACAATTGCTATTTTGTGTTAATTAGATGTTACTGGACGCATACGGTACATTACGGGCCATTACGATATCATAGGGGCACAAGGCACAGGAAAAGTAAAGGACCACAGTTGAGGACGTAATAGTGTAACGCAGCTCGTCTTTTCTCCCCCTTATTTGTTTTCTCTATTTTACAGCCTACGGTCTGGCTTGATTCTTCATTCCTCACTGCGAGATTCCGCTGCGTTCTCACTACTCGCTACCATGTCTTTATCCTTCTTTAACATGGTAACATCCGCGGCCTACTCACTCGAGGATTGGATAGAATAGCCAGTTAAAGACGTTCGTCCTAGTCAGTATCACAGGGATGTGACCGAAAAGTGTCGAATGTGCAGTCATCAGTTTTTCCTTCACATTATTGGGCACGTTCGTTTTCCTTCTCTCGTTTTAGTTACTGTTGTTAATTTTGTCCTGGCGAGCATCGGCGCTTGCACGCCATGCAACAGAGAGAAGGTTTTACTTCAACAGATGGATACAAAGTTCGTTGAGATCCACTGGCTTGTTGAGTGGCTAGAAGTCCCTGTGGAACTATAGTGCTCAGCTGCCTGTTTCGCTGTCTCGTTTGGGGAACCAACGTACTTTAAGCATAAGAAGGTCTGTTGTGGGCTTTAGCATCGCTTTATGTTCTGCTATCAGAAGGGATTGTGCATAGAAGATCTGTCTTCGTCTGAGGCTTCACCTGAAAGAAAAAGGGAGCAAAGGCGGATGGGATATCTTGCAAATATGACGGGTTCGACCACAACAGCGACAACGACAGGTATTGTTGGATTCGAATCTATATCAAATAAAACAAATAGAGCCAACCGCGAGGTGAAGACTTTTTTATTTATATAATATCGATGTGTGCACAGTGTGCGTACCACGTATCAGTAAAAACATCCGTAAGAACATGCACAGACATTCGCTGCATTATCCCCGTGCTATACAATGCAATGTACAGTTAAGGGTCGACGTATTACAGTTTGTTGGTAAATATAATTGCGAGCTATGTGCATCTGGATGTACATATGTACATGTATGTGCTGTGAATCTACTCGAACACGCATAAATGCAACGGTATACAATAGAAGGCAGCGCCTATAGATGCTGGACTATACGAACATTGGCCAAGGATAATTAAGGTAAACGAGAAGCAGATAGAATATTGTTTCCTCGTTCGTAAGTGTCTTGAGAAACAGCTATCCGTTTGGGCTACTTATAGAACATAATGGGTATAGGCTTATCTGCCATTTTTGATACTAGAACGAAGCGTGTTCTATCTAGAACAGAACAGCAGACTCGTCATGGTCTATAACAGTGTTTTCCACAGTTCAAACGAATGAGCTATTACCCAATGTGTTTGCATTGGATGAACCGCCATGACGATCAAAGATTTTTTTTTTGGCTCCAAGTCGACTGGATAGATTAGTACGAGTTTTCGTACGAAATACGAGGAAAACTTGTCTCAAGTAAACCGAAGAATACTCAATAGGAATTATATAGTGGCATAAGCATTTTTGATATGTCCGGATTTTCGATAGACAAGTCAAAGACCGTTTTAGAAAAGGAAATATCAATTGTGAATTGGACTATCCAGATAAGTTTCAGTAGTTAGTGTCTTTGAGACTTGCACCCTTTGAGCGTTATAAGTCCGTGTATTTCTGGGACTTTTGATTTGTCACCAGCCCAAAATCTAACCCTGCTGCCGTTTTTTGTATGTAGCACATTTAAACGACACTTCGCTAGTTTACACCTAAGAATCTAGCTTGACACTTGGTTAATATTAAAATTAAAAGGTTAGTTGCGATTTAAAAGATGACGTTTAAAAGATCAGAAATGGTACCTTGAGCACATGTGAAAACCGTTGGTAAAATATCTACTTTTATTTAAATAGAGTCTCGGAAACGAAGCATGAAAAATGCCCGCATCTTTTATTTATCTTGCCACTGCTTCAAAGTAAAAATAAAGTATCTTCAAGTTATATTTTACTAATTGTATGTTCCTACTAAGTTCACTATCTGTGTCGAACGATACTCTTGAATACGTTTTCGCTCAGTGACCTCGTTTGTGCTTCTTAGCCGAATAGGAGATGCGGTAGCGCGATTGGTCGAAAAGAAATGTCTAGTATTAGAATTTAAGAAGGCATTCCGAATTGAAGGAATAGCGTCCGTGTAGGCCGATGCGTCTAGTTAGAATGAAGGCCATTTCGATAGCTAGCTGAATGGCGGGAGTTGCGCCATAGAGCCGTTGTAGCAATCCGATAATAGTCTGAGATGATGAACGGAAGAAGGAACGTCAACGTAGTAAGTTTAGTCTCTCTAGATTGGACGCTATTCATCAGCGGATATCCATGATTGACTCGAATAATGGCACAGCACTGTTAAGCAGCAGCAGCAGCAACAGCACAAAATCGGTTTTAGGCACACGCAAAGCCCACAATAGTTGAGGACACATTTATGTAGTATAGGCGTATGCTTACTCCTGCATAGCGTCGTAATGAATTTGTCGATATATGTGTGTTCATTGATGGCGTATGTCGCCCCTAAGGATACCGGTGTATGTATATCGTCCCCTCTATGAAAGAGCAACCAGTAATGCCGCGATAATATGTTGAGGTATTAGGTCATTGTTATTCACGCTGGCGGCTGGCCATCTGGCCTGTCAGTAACGGCGTCTCTGCTGATGCACCTTTGCGACTCTCTTCACTGGTGTTCTCGCCTCAAGTCGGTTTGGTACCTACGTAGGCCTAAATAATGGTAGATGGATCATTACGCACTACGAGGTGTTTCAACGCGCATGCGAACGCGGTTCGTTGTTCGAACAATTCTATCTACGGGAATTCTACAACAGGGCCATCGATACCGGGACCCAGCAAGATGTCAAATGACGATTGTATGCACAGGTACCCGATCGCACTTATTCAGCGACATCCAGGGAAAGGCATACGGGAACTTGATGGGCCAGAAAAGCATGATCTTTACTACCACTATAATCGTACTCTGTTCGCACCGCTTGTGTGCATTTTCCGACCGTTTGTTTACGCCATTTTCGTTGCTTCAAAGTTCACTGGAGGAAAAGCTTCTGCTTCGAGGCACATCAACGCGTATAGTATTATTAGGCTTGAATGCTATATTAACATATAAATATCAAAGTGGATACAAAAAACATACGAACATGCTCTGAAGGACACCTCCACTCAGCTACGAGTCTTTGTGATAGCACTAGTCGCCCCCCTACAGCTTGGTGATAAATCAGTTTCCTTCACTCTCTGTGGCAGCAGCTCGAGTTACAGTCTTGCAGTAGATAGGAAATGGGCAATACCGGACCTGGTCGCAACTCATAAAGAACCCAAAAGAGGCGTCGCTGATCTTTGCGATGCTACTACTATCTTAGATTTAACATGACGACATGTATCGCCAAGGATTTCCGGCGGTAGAGTTCCGACGATCTAGCGTCCCACAGTGTAGCACAGTAAATATGGCCAATAGCGTCACGCTAGAAAACACAGTGCGTGGTTTCAGCATAGGCAGTGGTAGCCAGTAGCTGTTCTTGTCTATTCTGCAGGAGAACAAAGATGAAGTGACGGAACTCAAATGACAACATAGTATATAAGGCAGCAGCTGCACGGTCTGTGCTTCGACTATGTCTATAAACACATCTACCCTGTTCTGTTCTCACCCCAAACATTGTCTACTTTATCCTTGGCGGTGGTTTACTGCAATAGGATAGCGGCCAACACGAACCGAGCAAGCCGTCACCGGGTTCCAAAGATGTTTATCCACTGCGTCTTGTATTCCCAATCGGCTGTCTATCCGTGCTGGGCAATAGAATCAATTTGAAATTCAGGACAGGATCCTTCATTAATATTACGCAGCTATTTTCGTTGTTGCCGCTTGTGATTCCGTTTCTTGTTAGCCATACTATAGCACGCATGTTTATTTTCTATAGCACAGAGGTAGAAAGGGGCATTCGAGTAGGTTGAGAGGGTTCCGGTGGGTTGGCTGTCTGTATGTCCTTGTCCTGTTCTGCTAGTTGTCGAGGCGGTCCCATCGGGTATGGAGTACAGCTAGACCGCCAAAAGAGGGTCGGGCAATCCCTATCATCGTCCGTCCCGTTGCGAGAAACACTCAATGAATCAATGAAAAAATTGAAGTTGACGCTAAATTCTTGTTGAACGCGGGGTAAACAAATGACGAAGACTGGACCGTGGATTGGCAAAATCGGGCGAGCTTACGCGGGTGGGCTTACGCGGGGTAAGGCAATACGAAGAGTGGCTAAAACTACGAAACGAGCAACCTAAGTCATACTCTTCGAAACCAAACGATCGCCACGTCGTGTTAGGAACGGAGGACATGTGGAACGGTATCTAGCGCCTGATCGCAGGTCAAGAGACGCCATTACTCGAGAAATGATCGTACACAGACTGAAACGGGGAGAAACATCGAGCTGGAAATCTTACGAGGAGCACTAGCGCACGACCACCATTCACCAGTCACAGCTATTCGGATCGCTATTTGTCTTGTGATGTCGCGCTGTTTCTGCTGAATCTGTTGGTGTCAGCCGCGGAATCGGCAAACGCGTCTGATGAACGCTCGCACAACTGGCCCACCAGCACAACAACATATTACCATTGGCGTAGTCATTGCCAAACCTCTTATGCCCACTCATTCGGCTAAACACTATCCAAGAGCATGAATGCCTCTTCTCAGATGTGCGGGTCATTTTATGGAACAAATATGCCTCTTTTCGAAGTAGCAGCAACCGAAGCTCTAGTGGTGATCGCAGAATAACTTATGGCTTCGAAGACAAGCTAATTCCGTATTCAGCCAAAGCTTGTCTTATGTACCCAAAAGACGAGATGAACGTAGTTCGAGGTTCGAGATCGGTGACGAGTTAGCCGCGTCCGTCGGTTGTCACAGAACACCCCGTAAAACCCTCCCTATAGGCAAATAGACAGAGGGTCGCTACGCCGAGCTGGTCGGCGATACTTTCAAGCTGAATGAACGCCGTGAACGTGGCGCCTTTTGTGCCTATAATCTGCAGACGAAAAAGACGGTCACAGTGCCAAAGAGCTGGGTGGCAATAACAAATCAGTTATGTCCCAGGGCGACAGTAAAAATACAACGACATTCCTACGGCATGACTGCTGCTACAATTATCTGAAATCATTGTAGCGTCGAGACCGTGGAAGGCCGGAACGTTCGACTAGTTCTTCTATGTTTTCGCTGATCGCTTCCCTCTCTCGTTTCCTATTACGTTTCTATCATTCAAATGTCTCGTCTGTTTAATGCTTACAATCCGCTGAGCATTTTGATGAGCATTTCTCCAGCTCGAATTAAAAGTGACGCGGTCGAACAAAAGTTGAAATGAAAGTGACAGCAGCCATAACTGCTATTGAGGCCGTAGAGTCAGCTGGCAGCATTTCCGTGCCACTATCACCAGCACAGCCCCTACTTTCGCTGCCAGCATTGTTGTCGTTGCTACGAGATCTTCCATTCCCTCCCGTGTGGCCTTAACTACGGCTTTGGGCAACGAGTTGTTGGCTGGCAAGGCAGGCACAAAGGCAAGCATGCTGTTCGCGGACGAACCGCTAGGCCAGCTGCATTCGCCAGTGCTGATCGGAGAATGTGTCCAACGTAGCGTCAACGAAAGCCCATGCAACGGCAGCGAGGCCGGCCTGCCTAAAACTGTTTAATGCTGGCTGAGTCCTGTATGGCCTGACGAACGGCAGTAGAACTCATATCCTTGGATTGCATGTGCCGTTCAGCGAAGCTGGCCTGCTCTACTGCCTGCCTTTATGTGAATGCGTTGGCGCGTGTGCCTATTGGTCTAGGCATCATCACTGGCCGCTGTTTTATTCCTGTCTGCGTTTCCTTTGCCTGCTCAGTTATGGTTGACACTTGCAATCAGTGTGTCTGTGTGTGTGTGTGCCTGTGTGTGTGTGTGTGTGTGTGAATGTGTGAGTACACGTACGTGCACGAATGTGGCGGGCGTGCAGACGGGCAGGCAGCAGTTGCTTTTGCAGTCGCCGTGTTTCGCATTACGCCGTCGCCACGATGAATCCGGACTGTTTCTTCTGCGAGAGACGAGCGACAGGCGACGCCGTCGGCAGCTCCGACAGTTGCAGCAGCAGCAGCAGCGAACTCAGCTGTTCGTCTGTGAGTTGCGTCTTGCAGATGCCGTCCACGCCCCCGTCGCCGCTGGCAAACAGGAACGGCAGAATCCAAACGACGAAAGTCATAGCCGAGGGGGCCACCGAACGAAGCAGCTTCATTCTCGTCAGCAGGCGATCAGAGCTAGGGTAGAATGCTGTGTGCACTGCTGCTGTCAAGTATGTGTGCAGGCAAAATCAGGCCGAATAAGCGACCCCCTGAGCAAGCGAGCGAGCCACCCAGCCACCGACAGCCACCGAGTCAAAGTCTCCCCACTTGGATTCGCTCATTGTAGACAGTTCAACGATACATGCATGCCGAGACTACGCATTCGCTCTGGCTCGCGTAAGCAGTCTTAGTTACTCGGGCAGCCCCAAGGGCTCTTTTCTGACTTTCACAGAACCTGTTTGAGCAATGGTAGTCTATTCTGTTTCATTGCGTTTTCGGTCTGGTCACGAGTGAAGACAGCTCTGAAGGTATATAACCCAAGGTTATCGTTGCCGCTGCCATTGAAGTCATATTGATACTCCAACAAGCGATCGACGAAAAAAACCCGCAACCGACAAATATCACCTAAAATAGCATGTCTATTTAACTTCCTGTAACTAAGCATGGGTGTCCTTTAAAGTTTATTAAGGGCAGGACATATTCAAATTCTAGTACTCGATACGTGTTTCTAATATTCTGTTGTATCCATATCAATTGCATATTAATATAGTTTGATAATATAGTTGTATCACAATGTGCAGCGCGTACTGCACACCAAATTATGTTTCTAATAAATAATAAGTAAATAATTTTATAATTATGGCCCGCTGATGGATAAAATTAATCACTACAATTCTGACGGAAATTTGCAGTCACTTTTTTTGATCTAATAAAACATTTTCGTTTGACTACAAACAGAGTGCCTATGTTCGTATTTCTAGTATAGGATATAAAAAGCCTTCACAATGGCCTGATTGCTGTCTCCTATTCCAAAGCACTTCAAATTCGATAAGCCATTTTCTTTAGAAATGGAAACTGTTGGAGGAACTAAAGCACTGGTGGACCCAAAAGGGGTATAGACGCAGAGAGGCCGTCTATGCCCCCCGTTCGGAAGATTGCCGTCGGCTTCAGCACTTTCGGGCCGCCTCACCTATGGGACAACTTCACCTTTCCGCATCAGAACCCTATCTGTTTTTATTCCTCACCAATACCTTCGTGTTTTCTCCTTCTCCTTTTCATTCTAAGAGTCCACTTACGTTGGAAACTCATCCTTTTTTCCTTCTGTCCATGCCCGCTCACCAAAACCCCAAAACCTAGGCTGAGAAAGCCCAGTTCGCCAACGGGCTCTCAGTAAAGTGTGCACTGAATGAAGCTTATTTTATCTGTAGTCTTCTTTCTCTGTTCCTTCTTCATCTTCTACCCCCAACAAATGCCTGTACGCGCTAGCTCAGTACCTTCATATCTGCCCGGACCTGACCCTGTCACCTACTCTAGTCCCCTGAGCGACTACTACAACCACTGTTATACGATGGATACGAGGCTGTCGTAGCGTACGGGCCGGGATGCGTGAGTTCCAAAGCAATACGGCGGAGGCGGTGATGGTGGCCGTAATATGGGGTTCAAAAGCGCATAGAATATGTGGTCTCGGTTTGAATCTTTCGGCCTACCAGGCCGGTGGGTGGGTCGGCGGACTTTCTCCGGCAATGCT
This sequence comes from Varroa destructor, assembly GCF_002443255.2. Lineage (NCBI taxonomy): Eukaryota > Metazoa > Arthropoda > Arachnida > Mesostigmata > Varroidae > Varroa > Varroa destructor. Next base: position 18,221,261 of record NW_019211459.1, on the reverse strand, counting down.
AACTTTGCCCTTCACATCTTTTCCCTTCCGTATCTTCCTGTCTCCGCTGGAGGCAGTGCAAAGAAATAGGGAACAGAAAGCAGAGACATCTGAGCAGCGGCAGGGACCGCATGACCCACATAGGCGGCGAGCGACAGGCATAGATTGCATGCACGTCCAGCAGACCGTGTTGCTCAAGCCAATGCAAAGGCCCTACTGCACAACGCAGTTTAGTTATAGTAATACCGCTGCAGAAGCATTGCAAGCTTGCCCAGTGAGAAGGAGATTGACGTACATACAAATATGCACGCAGACACGCATACAAAATCATTGGCACGGGTGAAGATAGTCAAAGCGTCGAATAACATATCGAAGCAGGCACAATCTGCTGCAGCCAGACCGGGGCAAGGTTAGGACTTGTGACTTGTTGATTCCATTCACGACAACTGTTGCACGTCCGTTTCCATTAGTCGATGTTGCTGTCATGGCAGTGCACCACCGTCGTTCAGATTCTTCGATTCGCTGGTTTTCCCGTTATTCTGTACCGTGTTCCTGATTTTGCTTCCTGTGCGCTCTCTCTCTCTCTCTCTCTCTGCTCCTGAGTTTTAAAAAAATTCAAGAAGAACGACTGTCACCTAGGTAAAACCATAAGGCCAATATGGCTGATGTATTCTATGCTTACGTACGTGAACAAATGTGTCTGTGTGCGGTACAGGACCTTCGCTCTTTTGCCTACTGCTGCTGTTACTGCTGTTCTTGTTGCTGTCTGTTGGGCCGTGTACTAGCTTGTTTGCCTTATTGTTTTGTAACGCAGTTGAACTGTGTTGTGCATAAACGAACATTCACGTGCATGTACGTGCGTGTACGTACACTATTGAGAGCTGTTGGTACTACTGACAGCGCCGCTCTCTATTTGGAACAGTATGAAAGTAGGATCGCTTAGTTGAGTACGTAAATTGCAATAGACGATATGGGCACGAATAAATGGCGATTTAGCGAACACGTGAATAGAAGACTATCATTCTCTCATAGACGCATCATTGTAACGAAAACCGAACAGAAGAAAGATGCTAGAAGTCGCTGGAATGCATGCTATTACAGTTGCCATACGTTAAATAGCGTTTTCCCATTGTTGAAACAAGGGTACATTTCTGCTGACGTGCAGGTAAAGAAAAAACGATCTCACGGTTTTTCTTCCAATTGTAAGCACCAGCTTAGGTGTGCAACGCTATCGTCTCAACTCAGACCTACCTGAACCCAGGTTCTCTAAGAACAAGTCCGAAACCCATTAAGACATGGCGGGGTACGTTAAGTTTGATCACTTACCTATTATTGCATTCTTGTTTCTTTGTGATCACTGTTGTACATGTGCTATTTTTCTTTTCCGCATCAGTCGTTCATATCCATTGATGCAAGCTTAACTTAGCTCGATATAGCGTGTTAAGCTGGCTCTGTGGCAGTTTAGTTGTTTGTTGCCACTATCACGCTTCCCAGATTTTTTCGTATTTTGTTTTTTCGTTATTTCTTTGCCAAGCTGTCCAAAGCTGACCAGTGATGTCGTCGCTGAGGGCTCCTATCTCTTAGCGAAGGTAATCTTATTCGCCCTTATCGTCACCTCATACACACCTTGCTTGTTGGATAAAACTGCTGCTGCTGCTGCTGCTACCGCCAACACAACGGCGCGACGAGGGACCTTGAGATATGTTCCTCTGCTGTTAGTGTTGTCGTTGCTGAACCAATAAAACAATCGTATGGCTTTTGTAAGGTTGTATAAGTCCTGACAACAGTTAAACTCTTGTTGTCCTAGGTTCCTTAACAGTGGACTACACCACATAATTCTAGAATAAGGACACTGCGTGAAAATGGTACAGCTAAGCCAAAAGCCAAATACACAACCTAGCTGCCGTACACTAACGTGAGCGCACGCACACCAGACGACGCGTACGAAAAATGAAGAGAACTGAATCGTACACGTAGATTGGGGTTGATAAAGCGGAGAAGAGAGGAAAGTAACATCACACGCGGGGATACTGAAAAATAATTTATCTTTCTTTTTCTCCCTTTCAGTCACTCAGAAAGGAATTCAAGAGATGTACGCAATTAGTCGAGGGGAATAACATTTGTTCATTAGCTCTGCTCTCTGAATGCCAGCCTGTCTGCCTGCTAGCCAGCCTTTTTGGTTGCTTTTCTGCTGACTGCTAGTCCTGTTTCGATTAGCCTTTCGCGCCCCCGGGCGGCCTCGCTGCTTGGGTGACTAGATAGCCGACCGGCGTCGTATACATACTAGGCAGACAAGTAGAGACAGTGACGCTCCTGACAGCGACCCTGAAGCCGAGCAAATTGTCGCCGACGCTCTTATGTGTTTCCCAGCTTCAGAGGAGAACGAGGCTCAGGAGGAACAGAATGGCCGAGCTGAAAGTGGTATTTGCTTTTCGTGGGTCCGTGGGTTGCACTTCAGCGGTAACGTCGCCTCAGTTTGTGGCCCGGGGCATTACGTGTGAGCACATACACGCAGACATCGTTCTAGCATTCTTCGTTCGTCGACATGCACAAGATGCCGCGGCATGCGACGGCAGGAGCGACTGGATCGTATTGATCAGCTGAGGCTTCATTGTCCAGCGACAAGTCGGAATGGCAGTGAGTGTCAAGATGAGCACGTGGAACATGCGTGACATGATAGAAAATGGATGCAGAGTTGGGGGCAATAAACAGTCGGTAACGATAAAATTTACTACGTGGCAGTGGCAAAATCTACACTGGCAAAGTCGATTTATTTTTTTTTTGACGCTTACTACAGAATAACAACAACTACCGCATGAACATAATGATGTCATAAAGTAATGCAAACATTACTTACGTTTCAAACCTGGGACTCCCGGTCCCGTACGCGCAAAGGACAGTCTCAGTGTGAAATCTTGCGACGGCGTGATGTAAACTACCAGTCACGATTTGAAATGATCATAGAGCAAAAATGTATCCTTTCGTAAAAGTTGGTGGGACTACAAAGTCTCTCCATTCAGGAAAATACAAATTTGTCCTAAACAAATGATCTCTTCCTACTCCCGTTACGCCCTGTTATTCTAGTTGAATGTATATTCTAAACGCTCATGCAAGAATCAAGGTTTTCGGATCAGCTGTAACACACGTTTAGAACGAATAGAGTAAGTAAGAAGACATAAAAACGGGCCAGTCAATACCAGATCAGCGAATCTCGCACATGATAAACAAGCATAACCTATCGAGCAGAAGTTATCACGCGAAAGATCCTCAACGAATGCCGAAAAAAAACCGAACAATTGGAAGCATCGAATGAAACAAATTCATTTCATCGAACACAAGAGAGCAACTGATTAAGTAGTGTTTAAAATATCTATTAGTGCTTCTGGGGCTGGCTCTATGTTCCATTTCTGTTCGCTCGGAGAGGCATCGAACGATCGACGCGTCACCTCTTTTATCAGGAGTTCCCTTTGTCCTATGAAAGCTTTTTCGAACGACTACGATTCGTGATATCATAACTCTTGTCTGGCGAGCGCACTATTCTAATCATATACGATCGTCCCACGCATCAGCCTCTTCCCCCGCCACAACCGTATGTATCCTACTAGGCTGCTCGTTCTTCTGCTGTACTAAGCTCCATCATGATCGATGCGACCTATGTGTTACAAACGATCATCTTTAACCCGTTACGTAAACGGCTGTTACCTATCCATGCAGCTACCAGCCGCGAACTAGTATGGCTTATACTGGCCTTGCTGCTGCTGCAGCTGCTGTTGCTCATGTTATAGGTCGGGAAGGCCCACGTCAACTGAGACGGTGGTCTTCCTATGGCCTTTCGATCGAAACGGCCTCTGGATCTCGCTTTCATATGATACGACACAGGAACGACGCTGCTCATGCGTCGCATTCTATTACTACGAAGCACAATGGTGCTAGGTAGTAAACAATCATGGCTTTGGTTTATGAGGTAGTTGGTCCGTGATCTCTGCCGTCAGTTGAATGGAACGAAATCATATGAAGACGTTGGCCGAGTTATTATCATTTCATATATCATATCGCGTATGTTTGTTGTTGTCGTCTTTACCTTTACAATTATATTAAGAAGAACATGTATATGTGGGCCATACAACTATTTTATTAGCAGCGCGGCCACGCAAAGGCGCTAGTCATCGATTTAGTGACCAGCATCGATATTTTCGTGGTCGTGTACCATTGTCACGAAAAGATGCTATCGTGAAAATAGCTGTCAATTTCCAATATTTACGAGTTGCAGATCTTGTGATCGTTCAGTCGTCGCCTCCGCCCCCGTTATTGTTACCATACACACACGACACGCGAAACTAGTCACAGTTTCGCCATTGTCCCAATAATGAATAATAATCAGCGGCGGGGCCATCGTCATGTGCGTCATCCCTGTCGACTTAGCGATAGCGAAACTAGAGTCTGCGCGAATTTTGCTTGGTCCGACCACTGCCATTGGGCTCTTGATGGTTTTCGACCCTGAAGCCGCTTCTTTCCTTTTCTCTATTCTTTCCCCTCCGTCTGTCAATGTCTCGCTTTTGTCGAGTGCGAAGTTCAACAGGCCGTATGAAGTACTGGACGCCAAGTTGTCAAGAAGCAAAAAAAATGCCGGGCCACGAACAGCAGTGGCGGCGGCGGCGGCGGTAGGCTGGTCGAACAGTTGACTTTCCAAGCGACAAAGGAACAGGTCCTAGCTACTATCATGGCGAAGCAAATCAGAAAGAAAGTGTTTTGGGTATTCTATTTGTCAGTACTGGCCATTGCTGTTACCATCATGTAGAAAAGGAGCGGACTGGAAGAAGAAGAAAATATGATCAGACAGAATTTTTCGATGGTGAAACTACCGCCGATCAAAGTAGGACAGAGACAGGGTTCTACGCGAACCTCCGCGCAACCGTGGGAGGCAGATGTCATATGGGGAGTTGCCTCCAAACTCTCATGAAGTGGAAAAGCTGATAGCGAGTTCGATTTGTCCTGCGCGAGGAAGCGCACAGCTGGCAAACAAGACAGACGATCCGAAACCAGCGACCCGTACGTATTTCCCTCATTAGATTCGTCATCATCCATTGATGATGGTCTTTTGTCTTGTTCGTAACAGAACATCTTTTAATACAGCTTAACAGAAGAGATAATACGACCGAAAATTCGAACAAACAAGTACTATTCAACTACTAGAAAGTTTTCAATGCATGCAAATCATCGATAATGATTCCGTTGAAACGGCAGATCGGTGTCTGGCAAGCGCGTGTCAACTACGTGCTCTCAAGTAACGAATCATAGAACTTCAAATGATTGAGGTTTATTTAAACGAGAGAACCAGACATGGTGATTTGAGGAAGCGACTGACAGGAAGCGGTGGAACTAGTCCGGTACTATTATAATGGCCACGATGAGGACAACGACAATTGCTATTACTGCTAGTGCGACCATTGTTTTCTCAGCAACGACGACGCTGGTCGAAATGACCCCGCCCAGTCATTTGTCTGCTTGGGCACCCGTAAACGTATGTAGGATGTGTCTGAGCGTCTACTTGACATCAAGCTATCGATGTATGGCTAAGTTTCTTCCGATAACCGACCGAGAGGGATAAATTGTACTTGTTTTGTTGATACAGGGCAGCAATCATCGCGGCAGTAGACCAGGCTGTGCCAGGTGCATAGCCACTGCTTGTTTTTTTGCTTGGATGCGCTCAAATGAGTTCAGCTTGAACTAAATGGCAAAGATGCGAAGCGAGACAGACAAACACAAGTGGAGAAAGCGAAGGAAGAAAGCCATCGATGCTGTGCCCTGGAGTCTCAAGTGGTTGTTAGCAGACATTCCCATGTCCTAGCCGGACGACAGTACGGGAAAAGGCGCGCACAGTTAACGGCTGCAGTCGTTGTTACGTTAATTGTCCAGCTGGTGGTCGAAGTGTGTAGAGAAACAGGCGGTACGGCCATTTCGTATCCCACGTCCATAAGCATAATATTATATGTCTATGATATTGTATTATCCCGAACTGCGCTATAACAAACAACCAATATTCACTGCTATCTGAGTTGCGATTGCTTGCCGTAAAGCTACGCAATTACAATAGCCACAGGCTGAGTTTGGCCTGTTATCAACAGTGGAGAATGAACAACCGTTGGAGAATAGTAGCACTTGGCTCAAACTCAGGACAGCTGCTCTTGCTAGAAAAAGGGGGGAAGTTGTTGAGTCATGAAAAAGAAAAATTGTAGAATGTAGTGTACGTTGATTGAACGATACAATGTCCTTGCATAGGAATTTTTCTGATGGACAGGACAGTGAGTCAGACAAGACCCACCCAAAAGCATCGAACCCCTGACTACTCACTGCTGACTTCGTTGGTGCATTGTCAAGATAGTAGCAGAAGTTAATGATAATGTCGCCGACGGTCTGACGATTGCACGCTGGATTTTCGCTAACATGGACCGGCCGTAATTCCTTTTAATCTGTATTAAAAAAGGGAAATAGATCTGTAGTCATCGTCGGGTCATCGGGCATAGGCGTGCGTGTAGCAAGGCTGCGATCGTGACATTTATAATTAAGGAAGCCGTGGTAGATGTTTGTGCAGACTCTGCAGTACCTAATCTGTGCGCATACAAAGCTCAAGAATCATAGAGATGTTGTTTATATAGATATGCATATAGAGTTGCTTACGACGACGTGGGGCTAATAGTTAGTCGCTTCTTCAGAGAAGCTATTGTACATGAGTTCCGTATTGAAATACCGCATCTAAAATTAACGAAGAAATGTACGCTACCTGCTGTCTACCTTCTATAGCGTTTACAGAGTGTTTCGGACAGATGCTTCGTTGCAGTCGTGTGAGAAACTATTCCCCACATGGGTCAACTCTGTTATTAGAACCAACTATAATTCTACTGAGTGCCCACACACATCATAATAATCCTCTGACTTTAGTCACACTTTATGGAGAAACTCCCTGGACTATAATTCGTTTCTTAGCAATATTAATTTATATGTAAGTGTGTTATTTCCATGGAACGTCTCTAGATCACCTTGATTCATGTACAACTCATAGAAATCATAGCATTCGGTCTGTGACAAGAAACAGGCCTGCGCCGCTAGGGATATTGTTCGCTGTCCGTCTATGCGCTTCCGTGGAGCTCTGTGGCGGCCGTGCAAGAGGGATGCTTGAAAAAAACAGCCTTTTTCTCAGCTAGGGCTTAGCTTTGCGTTCGTAGCTGTGCCATGAGTCTGCTAACGGCTGGGGCAAGCTAGGAGGCGTCTTCCACTGCTGTCCTGCGTTTGCCCTGGGCGGTTGAACTAGGCCGGTCGTAAGCGCGGAAATAAAACATAAGAACAAAAGAACACTCACTTCTGCAAGGATACAGTAGTAGCAATAGCAGAATCCACCCTTGCAGGATTGGACAAAGAGTAGGGCGTATGTGAGTGTGATGGCGGCGCTCGAGTTAGTTATATGACATGATAGTCGAAAGAAAGAGGACAGAAAAAGACGAAAAAGCGGGAGAGTGACAGATGGGTCCTGAAACCAAGAGTGACTAGAGGCTCGTGGTTAAGGGCAGTCAAAAAGCGACTCACTTTGGTAAAAGCAGCAATGAAGCCAATGTCGATCAAAGGAGGAAGAATCAGCAGCAAAACAACTGGATAGTTAGCCGAGGCTCGCCATTGTCATCTGAGCTAGCTATCCGTTCCAACACACGCCCTGTTTAGCAGGCCAAACACTTGCGATAAACAGTGGTAGCAGCAACACCAACAACAACAACGAGCCTATTCTGCGGACAGAATTCCAACATTCTATTTTCCAGCGCCCTTTATCGACCCTATAGTTGGCTGGAACATAGATCCAACACACGCTCCTTCGATGACTCCAACTTTGGCCTCAGCATTTCTCCCAGCCAACAGCGGTCCATCTTGCCGTCCTAACGCCCAGGGCAAATGTCTATCTGTAGCCGTCGCTTCCAATACCGTGATGTCATTTGAGAGCGCAGGGCGTTGTGAGGGAGTAGGGGGTGGACCGCCCAGGTGTTCATATGCGTATTCATGCCCAGAGCAAAGTATTCCCAAGCAGCGGCTCCTAAGGCCGTTGAGTGCTGTTTGTCCGGTTTCCTGATCCGCTGTTCGGTGTTGACTCGTTCTCATGTTTATTCGCATACGCCGCTACACATTTTCTAAAGTCTGGCTTTTTGTGTGATGTGGTGAGTTCTAGCATCTGTATATTCAGCAGGGACGCGAAGACCTGCGGGAGATTATCTAGTCTCCTCATAGTCCGTTACTGCCTCTCGTAGACTTCGCTTTGGCAGCAACCTAATTAAACAAGGTCACTTAGATGAATTTTACGATGGAAACGAAATGTCGTTAGCTGATCGAGAGGTGAAGAACTTCTCGCCACCAGCACCGTACAGAGGGAATGGCAGTAAACAATTAGCTTCTTTCCATTTTTGCCAAAAGAAAATAGTGGGTAAGGCCCGGCGCGACCTCGAACATTGACGGGTGCGGCGCGCACGGAGGTCAAGTAAGTGCCGATCAAAGCTAGCGCTTGGTAGATGCCTACTCAATTTTACTGGAAGTGAAGAAAACGGTCGCGACGGGACCGATCAAATGATCCGTTTCTGGACGTCACGAGACTTTTACTGAACCAAACCACCAACTCGACAAACATTATAAAAACATACACAGCAGATACTATTTATTTAATAGAAGATTATTTATTGATATGAATGCACACAGCATGCCAAAATAATCAATAATCTTTCGTTAATACCCGTAATAAAATACCTTATATATACGATGAAGGCACAGATGTTGCCTATGCTGTTTATGGTCAAAATGCGTTATCGGAGAAGACGACCCAAAGATAATTCAGTCGTTTTCGTTCTGGAAATTTCGGTTTTTGTAGTGGTCGACCAATTACGGGAAAAAATTGATGAAGTTATCACGAAAGTTGAGTGATATCGGTACGTGAATAGCAATGGCATCGCTAAGGAACTAAATATCCACAACCGAATATTGTAATTTATTCGAGAAAAAAAAAAAGGCTAGAACAAAAGGGTCGACGTTTGACATGTCACAAGAATCTATGCAAAGGATTTTATCGTATCTCTATATTTACGCAAGACTACAGAAATACAACGAAAATCAACCCATTTTTTGAAGCGTTTGATCACGCCCGATGAAAAATACATCGCATACAATAATAATGATGCACAACTAAAAAAAAAAATTAAAACGAATATACCCCGCCATCTGTGGCAAAGCCAAAGATCATGCCATGTTTCTAGTAAGGGGTCGTGCTTTACGGGTTGCTGCCCAGTTGATTTGGACATCTTCTGTCATCAACTAACCAGACTACAATGACTGGAAAAACTCGCCCAGAACTACAGAACAGAAGAGGCGTCGTCTTTTACGCCAAGACGGCGCGAGATCACACTCATATTTAGTTATTTGAGAAAAATTGAGGGCATTTAAATAGAAAATATTGATAGATCAGTCGTACAGGCCGAATTTTTTACTATCCGACTAGATCAGAACTCTTTTGATAATGTTAATTTAGTTTTAATGGCAGTTTTTTTTTTTTATTTAAATCTTAAAATCACTTGCCCCTTTTCACCCGAAGGCTATAGAGGCTCTGGCAAAATGGAATTAGACTTTACCAGGAAAGCGACAGAACTTGGATAAAAACTGGATCAAAATGGCGCGCATTTAATAATATTATATTATAACAAGTTAATAATATTTTGAAATAAAAAAATGTTTGCCCTAACTAAAAATTATTACTATTTTTCAACAACTATATGTATATAGTCCGTTGTGGATTTACTAAATTTATCAATCATTATCAAAGACAGTAAAGTATAAAGATAACCGCGATACCAGATTGTATTATATGAGCAAAAATGAATAAAAGGCGATTTTTTTTTTTTTTGAACTGATAGTCTTTTTAGTTCTGTTGTGTAATAATCCTAAATGCGGCCGTAGATTATATCAGATCTTATTCGTTTTCCGCTATATATATATATATATACATGTGCTTTTTTTCAAATCATGACATTGTCGTTGAAACCGGCTCCTTTCGTGGCTTGAGAACAATTAGTCTCGGAGAAAAAGCCCAATTTGATACTAAACAAAGGGGAGTGCTAATATATATACAAATATCTCGCTTCATATCAAGTCCTTTTCTGCTCTTGAATTCGTCCCTTTTTCACCACCTATACCATGATCATCCCGTAGATGCAGATCAGACCGCCGGAACAGTGGCAGGTCATGCGACTAACACGATAGCATGATGGCGTCTTAAGAGCCATCTACAAGAAGATTCATATGGATACATGATTCGTAACTCGATAAATCGGAAGTGACGGCGGCCGCTATGAGGACGGCTACGACTCACGAGCATGTAAAATGACAGGGTGCTATCAGGCTTCTAACACTTGACGGATCTCACTCAAGCATTTGACCTGCTGTGCCGGCCTGCCCGCCATTGGCAAAAGGTACGCTCAGACGGTCACGTAACACATGACGATCGTTGTAACTTTACGTAGAAAACTAGCTTACGAATGGGAGACAGCTGGTTTGTTGTTTCATTAGTTCTGTTGCTATATTAGTTCGGGATGCAGGCGGACGGACTAGCGAACTTTCTCTTGCTGCCACATTGACGGAGCGTCAGATAGCATTTGGATCCCATTACAGCCGTAGCAGAATTAGTCAGTGCTTCACTCATGGAAGAATAACATCCGCTTTGGCAAACGAAATCCGCTAAAACAGGCCGCGAACGTTCTAAGGAGTGGGTCCGGTGGCGTCTGCAGTGAATGAATTGCACAAATAAACGCTGTGAAGGTAAAACGCGCTACAAATCTGGATCCTAGACGCAAACGATGGATTTCATAGAAGACGCTTGTCAAATGGAAACACAATAATCAAGCCAACGAGAAACAGGTAAAAAAACGAAAAGTAAGAAATACAAGCGAGAATTAATTACTATCAATGAGAAGAGATCATAAGTTCTCCCTTCGGGCTCGTTGTGAATGAACGGATCACATCACACGTTTTCCATTGCGACCACTTCTATTGGACATCGCTAGTTGATCATGGCGGCGGATTTGACGGTCGTGATATTTTATCACCGACGCTTTCCTACAGCGCTAGCGATGGTCGTGCCAACTGAATTAAAACGGACGAAAACAAACAGTGATTAGTGAGCTAACTGTTGTCAGGTGACAGCCTATTCCCAATCAACTTCGCCACTTACCAATTCTTATGTATTTAGGGCCGTAGACACATGCCACTTCGTTCAACTACATACGAATCGGCCCCATCCCTGATATCTCGACGCACCTAGTTGCAGATATCGATTCTTGCTTTGTAGAACGAAAGCCAGCAGCAGTGGCACTGTCAAGATACAAACGACGACGCTCGACGAGAAAAAAAATACGACAAACTAAACGACGGGGGTCTTTCAGGACGCAGTCAATCACAGCGAGGCAGCTGGAGCGAGTAGAGATCTGCCGTCCGTCCTGGATCAGATCGGGCATCGCGTCATTCATCAGACGCGCAGCGTCCTTCGAGTTCTTGCCGTAGCAGCAGTGGGGGTTATTGTATTAGCGTAGAAACCGCCGTAACAGCAGTATCGCTTGTTACATAGTTCGTAGAGAAAGATATGTGATGACGCCACGGTGCTTGCTCACTGCCTGACTGGCTGGGTAAGCAAGCGAAACGCTCCGCAGCAGCAACGGCGGCGGCGGCGGCGGCCGTAACGAAGACGGAAAGAGCAAAGCAAAAGCTGTCGTTACTATTATTATATGCTACTACGATGGCGGTTTACTCTTTGATACGCCACCGTAGCAACCAGTTAACTAACGGCGGCGGCGATAGAGTGCACAACGTTTAAATGCCTAAAAAAAAAAACAAGTAAGTAGGAAAATAGGCGAGCTCCAGCAGCAGCAGCAGCAGCAACTAGAAAAACCCGTCTCCTAAGCATAACCGTGTTAGACACACTACATACACGTACAACGGACGCCTAGAAGCCTGCGATCAGGCACGACGAGACGTGGTTCATATGTTCTAATCGTTGCTGCTAGTATTGACCTTGTCCTGCTTCGTGTACTGAAGAAACTCAATGCGATTATCCTATCTCATACGAGTGAGTTATCGAAATATCCCCTTTGCCGCCACCATTGGCATCCTTGTCAGAGCTTCTTGTTGATCATTTCAAGCTGTTCCTTGTGAAATGTGCTTCTGTCTACGATTTAGCACGAGGAGAACGAAGATGAAAAGACAAGAAGCAGACCGTGGGATTCAGACTTCTCTCTGTCTCTCTCTGTTAGAGCCACTGTTATTGACGATCAAAGCGCGAGGGAAGGAACAGAAGGTAAAGGTACGCCACCTGAGATGAAGCTGATGTTTGCTCCTGCCGGCGATGCATATGAGTGATAATGATAACGGGTCGTTGATCCCACCATTGCAGTGTCAACAACGCACCGCGACATGTTATTGCTGATCACAAGCGCTGTCGGAAGATCAGCGGCGATACTTTTTCGTAACTATTTCGTCACAGCAGTCGATTGCGTTGATCGAAGATTGCACGATTTTGTTCCATTGCGTAGCTAGCCATTTTTCCTGGTCATAGGTAAAATTCAATTTGTCGTTGACCTGAGCCGTTCTAGGCAGGCGGGCAAAAGTCATCTCGTTTGTATACCGCATTTGGATCTGCTGGCGTACGCCGACATATGAACCAAAAATATGCAAATTCCGCGTATAGACTCGCACTTCAGTCAATATTCGAAGCGTCTGCAAGCATTGCAACATATTGAGCTATTGGACAACTGAAGATACGTCAGAAAAAGTGAATTAGGGGGACAGGGTTATTTTTAGTTGATGGCCGGAGACAGATGTATTATTTTTTTGCTTTTCCCTTCAACCGAAGGACAACAATCTAATACACCCCTATGTACGATTGTGATGTATATCGTTACATGCGACAATGCTGGCCTTTTTACATTCTGCCTAGATATGCGTACCGATTCAATGTGTGAAGTCGTTTAGGTGAACTTCAGTTATGCGCATGTACACTTTAGTGTGTATGAGGGCATTTGTCGTTAAGGGGAGCGAGAGTAAAAAAGAACGAACAGCAAAAGCTAAGCGTTAAGTCTAAGCGTTAGCTCCAATGACGCAGACTGCGTTGGATTTGGGCCCGAGTCCAATGGCCTCGTACGTAAAACGTACGAAGTAAGCGAGCTCAGACCACGCTACCTCCTCACTCGCCCCACAACGTCGGAGAAGTGCTATTTGTGTCCGTCTTAGCGGTCGTGAGGTGTCTCTTCTGCTGTTTGATGACGTAGCTAGCCGCTCAGCTTAGTGTCGACTATCTCTTGTCATGTAACTTATAGCAACTCTCTCCAATAGCAGCGCTTAACCTATCCTCATGCTGGACTTACACACGCACAAAAGTTCCGCAAGTAAAAAGGACACTGCACAGCATGCATATGCCGCTATGTGTTACAGATGCTATAGGTCTGTCCAAGGAAGTAAAAATCCTTGGTATACCGTTGTCTTCTGACTCCATAATACCCTTGTGTCGGAAGTCTTTTTCTAGCGTTGTCTCGCATTTACCGAAGCTGATGAATGTACGGCTTAGAGAAAAGTAAAAAAAAAATAGCCTATTTATTATACTCGAAACTAAATAACAAGAGCGTACTTATTCGTGTAGGTAAAGCGTCGTCCACTTTTCGGCGCCACTCGACATCCAGCGTCAACCCATAGGCGACGACGATAAGTGTTTGTAACGTCGAATTTAGGCGATGGCCGCGTTCAGGCCAAACTACCCACAGCGTCTAAAGCTATCGACGACAGCTGTAATAAGCGTTTACGACCATTAAGAGAGGCTAGCAGAAAAATACGCTCCGTGCAGTGCAGGAGTGACTGCCTCTTAGAATACGTTCGTCTATTACTAGGCTAATTTCTCACAAATACCCAACTTTCCTTACCCTTTCTACGGATCGATGGTCGGGAACGGTGCCGTCCATTTTTCTCAACGCCTATATTACCTCATGCACGTTGTTTCGTACCACAACCGATCATCATCATCATCATGGTCGTCGTCCCTCGGCTGCGACTCATCCTGCCTCTCAAGTTAACAATGTGAACGGCATCGGGTTTGGCCGACGACAGCCAATGTAAGATACGATTGAGTAACGAACGAACCGCGGTAGTGTGAACAGGATGAAAGTTGAGAGAAACAGCAGCCGGCGTGAGCGTCCAACTCGTAGAACAATCACGAAAAGACCACGTCCACGCTGACGGCGATGATGATGATGATGATGATGATGACGACGACGACAATGGGCGCATCGTTGACATGAACAGCAACAGCGAAGTGGATGAGTTGTACTAATGTCATAGCGGCCGACGTCACTCAATGATGTTTTCTTGCCATTGCTGCTGCTGTTATTGTCGACGAGCGACAAAAAATGGGTTGGTGCAATAACCCACGAACCTCCCTATCGCTGCAATTGTTGATGCTGTATGTCTGTGTAATTATTGCTGAGGCGGTTGCCGGTCTGGCTTGGGAGAATTGTGGCCGTAGCGTTAACTGTCGCTGTTGTAGATACAGCTGCTGCCGCAGCGATGTCGTGTGGTGTATCGCTGCCTCGAATACACTTCGTCACTTTTTCTTTTTTAGCGGGGGCTAAAACGCTGTCATCGCTGCAGCGATGCGTCTCTCCAATGCGAGAGCTGCATCTGCCGTCACTACCGTTGCTACCAGAATAACAAACGTTGAAGTCGGTAGTTGAAGCTACCACTGTCGCACGATGGCCAACGCATAGTGCAAGAATTGCCATGATGCCAGCGATGTTGGAATTGTTCATCGTTTGTTTTCGCCCATGGCTGTCGAAAGATTGAGGAGACCAGATGTCATGGCTGCTGTGGCCTGGTCAACCCCACGGGGTCTTCGTTACACTGCTATTAGTTAAGTCCAAGGAAAGGATAAATTGCTGATAGAAAAGGGGGATAATTATGTTTTGCTAGTCTGGTAGTCACCCCCGTACGCGTCCATTTCAGACGCCGCTATTATTGTGATCATACTGACCAGCAGCATGGCCGCGGACGCGAACACCAAGTTTATGAGAATGAAGCGACTGCTTCGAGCTATAGCGTGCTAATGGCTGTAGTAGTGCATACAGTGCGGCATGATCAGGCAAAGTAGCGCAAGGTACGCCGAGCAATGGTGACTGATTCAAGGGTTGGCCTAAACGGTATTGTCGGTCGGATCGTCGTTTGAATCCTTTGTTATAACGAGATTTGTGGTCCTCTTTGTCAGAGCTCGTTGTTGATGCAGCGAGAAGCCAGTGGCGCGAATGCGGCGGCGGAACGTGCGGTCGGTGATGCTTTACGGACGGTCCACGCACGGGACTTTAAAATGTTGTCGACCAGTATTTGACAATGGAAATGATACTCGACCAACGGTTAAAATGTGACAAAAGTTAAATTGACAAGTTGTATCAACCTTCTTTCGGTCTGCCTCAACGTAAACCCCACCTAGATACACTGAATCGGCTGCCGTTCCTGTTATTTAAAACAGCAAAGCTTAAGAGGCGTACAAGGCGGCCAGCTGACCGGCCGGCTATTTAGTAGCATAAACCTAATGTTTTCCCATGCGGCCAGCGCCGCAGTGGTTTCTCGTTCCGTCGTCAGATTTAGTGATATATGTTATTGCTTGACTTAGTACTCATAATATTCGAGCACAGCTGGATGTTATTCTAATGTTTTGTTATACGTTTATGCCGACGTGGTATCTTGAACTAATTGGGCTGTAACATTTAACAACAATATCATTTTCTGTGTTTCACTGACCAACCTTCGCGAAGGTTAAGCTAACACCTATATATATATTCCTTATCAATGTATCAAAATAAAAGTAATTGCGGGTACTCCCCTATGTCCCCCCCTTTGCCACTAGCCATTAGCATTAGCTATTCGTGTTTGCATTGCAAAATTTCTGTGTTATGACAGGTAAAGGTTCAAGTGATCGTGACGATGCAGCGAAATCTCTACTTCGTATTATTTACTAGCTAGCCCATGTTGGCGCTGAATCTGCTCAGAGTTGTTCCGCTCCGCGGTCTCCGCCGGCTTCAAATCATTGCATGTCAGCCGGCCCTGCATTCGTCCGCCACATCCGTTCCATAGTCCGACCGAGGAAGGGCAGGAGCGGGCAGCCCTGTACTTTGTCAGGGGGCAATCGCTAGAGAGAGAAAGAGAAGGCCGTCACTCGGACGACTCTCAAGGGCCAAATTAATTAACTTACCAAACATTGTAATTAATACCCATCCCGAGTGCAAATTCATTAACTTCCTCCTGTATGTCTTACGTAAGTCTTGGCTAGGGCGCGCTACTTACGATGGCGACGATGATACCTCGGGATTTGTTTCGGGTAAGTTTGTGAACTTCGTGTTAGAGACTTGGAAGCAAACTTTAAAATTCCTGTTTCGTGTAAACAATTGATCAGCGGCGGTTCTTTTGAATTGATTGGCTATGTCGGTCTCACTTTTCGTTGTTTATAGCGGCTGGTTGGATTATCGCGCGAATGGACCAACCGTTGAATAAAATAACACAAACATATTTTTTTATTCCCTTCTTGTTCAAGATGAGTATAATTTTTTTTTACCGAAACATGTGAGCTTATTGAAGAAAAATAAGATCTTACATGACTATTCTCGACTACTTAACGGGTATTGTAGAGACGGTGTCATCGATGGTATCGTTATCATACATGATGCTGGTCTAGGACAACAAAAAACAAAACTCGTTTCCAGCTACACATTGGTAAATATCTTTAACATTATATCAACACGATATTCGGTCCTTTACGTATGGCTAACAAACATTTGTTAACATGCGGTCCTGTATTTGATCTGATCGTTACGGAACGCCGCTATCTCGCCGAGCAGTTTACTGCTTCAATACATCGTTTGCCGTTTAGGAAGGAATATTTACACGGGCAAGAAAAACAAACCAAATCAAATACGATCTGTGTCTGCTCATACCTGGAAACGTTTGCAAAGCACCTCAGCTTCGTTACGCGTTGAACGCGTAATAACTCAGCTTTGCTTCGTGGGGCTGAATTGCCCTACCTTCCGATGAAATAAGCACAGCACGAAACTTGCCATACATATTCTTTAAAAACCGATTACAATCTCCTATGGTCTAATTTAAAGAGAATACCTTGAGTAGGCCATGAACATTTCGTATGAGGAGAAACATTATGAATAGCTTTCCTTTATTTGTCGCAATGACGGCAAAATAGGCAGATAGCCGAAGAATTGTACACACTTCAACTGTGACTAGTGTTTAAAGCCGATTACGCACAAGATATACCTCAGGCGAAACTTGTATTACTCCCAAGAAAGTAGCACTCGTCAGCAATGTATGACAATATAGTGTAGGACTATGCCAGTTTTCGAAGATACTCAACTTATTATAATGTTTTGTTTTTGTATATATATATATATATATATATATATATATATATATATATAACGTTTTTGATACGCTTCTTTTCCACAAAATTGCCGTCGTCACCCAGCTAAATAGTGTTGTTTTTGTTGCTGCTGCTGTCACCGTTGGACTGCGCCGCCGCCATTCTGCCGGAGTAGACGGTCACGAAAATCACCGCAGTTGTATGCCGTTATAGTAACTGTCATCGTATTAGAACAGCCGATCTTCCTTACCTTAGGAGACCTCTTATCTAACGCCTTTCTTGAAATTTACTAGCCCGGTGGGTACACACTGCGCCTTCATGCGCTACGACTTTAAATTCTCGTTCACACATAGGCACATACACACACAGACATAGACGCAAACACAGATACCATCAAATAAGGCCAAGCTAAGACGCACGTGGGCTCGAACCTCGCATGTCTGTCAACTCTAGTACCCTGGCTAGCCATTCAAGCTTGGCCGTAAAGAAACACCACGTTGAACGCAATCAAATTGAACGACTAAATAACGAATAGAAAAACATCTGCGAAAATTGCTTCGTATTAGACGCCATTATTGGACAAAACTGTTTATACATGGCCCTTTTTTCCCTTCCTTCATTTTTCCTTCATTTAACGATCTGAACTATAAGCTTCTAAAGACGTTAATGGTTCTCGGTCTTAATCGATACACATACGCGTGTTTCGGTGTGAACAGTTTATCTGCATAAGAAAATCCGCTAGGTAATGTCTTATAAATGGGTCTTATGCTTAGTCGGCGCAAAACCTCAGCCAATTTCAAGTTGTTAATTCTAAAGGTTACAAACTAAACTTTGAGCGTCGCAAGTTATCTCTTGCATGATAAGCCACTACACAACTTAACGTTACTACTTACTGTTTCTTACTTCCGGTTCGTTATCTGCATTGTTAAACGTATCATAGTACATATCGTATCACAGTTACAGGAAGCATCATACTCACTTTTTATACTGATGTACATAAATATTATAATTATAGTGAAATTGTGAAACCAATGAGTTTGTCACTGGTTCATGTTAGCTGGAACCATACCGTCTTGGCGTCATCGCTTGTGACGCCCTTCTGCCGGAGATGCTCTCTTCCAATTCTCGTTATCTTAAAAGCAAGCAAGAGCCTCGATCGCTACCGGAAGTGTACCGCTCAACAGATGCACATTTTCATCCCAATGCTACAGAGACGTGGCAGAACTTTCGTATAGCAGAAATTGACTGATACGCTATCTCTCGCATTGAAGGACCATAGCTCGGTTCAGGTAAGCACTATCGGTGCCGAAGTGCACAAACGCAGAAATTGAAGATTCAACTGGTGGAATGAAACATCGTGGTCGGCCTCGTTCGACCAGCCGATGACGAGACGAACGTCAACCAATCATGGTGGCCACTTCGAGATTTATGTCATCGTCCCTCTGTCGTTTTTTTCGCTGACTTCGACAACGCCGCCGCAGTTGTTTGTTTATATTTCGAGTTAGAGTCTTCTATAAATCGACTTGTCGACGGAAAGAGTAATTTATCGAAAACAATGACATAAACCGGCCGTGAGAGGACGAGTCTTCTAAAAGTGCAAAGCAGGCCGCTGGCCTTCCGCCCAGTCAGCTCGTAAATAGCCGTGTGCATGAAGTGGCCGCATCGAGGTCCTTGACATGTCTATTTCGTACGTGTGTTTATCGGAAACGACGAATTGATTCTATTGTTTGTTTGGATTTGGCTAGCGTTGGACGTCGCCACGTGATTGGTAGTCGGTCACTTTTGCTGCTTTTGTGTTATCGACTGTTTTTGCCGGTCGTTATTGTGGTGTCTGCTATTTCCTGTTGCGTTCCTGTGACTGCTGTTCGAGGGAATGGTTACAATGTAACCAAATGACACTTGCCGGCTTCTAGGGATCTTTCGGACAAATTAAAAACACTTGGCATCAAATTAGTAAGCTTGAGCAGCTTGAGACTTCTGGACCTTGCGATTTAGTGTGCGGCCTTAAGAACGAAAGACCGTTTAAATCACACGAACTAATAAAAAACAGTTTTTCCAAGCGCCAGCAAATCAGGCAAGCCAGCTTTACTTTCTGTCTTTATACATAGCCGTGTCCATTGGCTCGAAACGAACGGTCGCTAACGAGTCTACTTTCTGCTGCCCTGTCACTGAATCCGGCAGATTATTGTTTTTAAAGTCTACAACATTACAGACAGATGGCCGCCACACGTCACACTCAACTTTGAAGGACGACTCGAGCGCAAGCTATTGTCTAAACTATTTATTTGTATAAAGCTATGGCGCCTTAATGTTCGCTTGAATACGTGCGTGCGTGCGTGCATGCGTATTCGTTGCAATGACACGCAACTTGCTTCAATGAACAGAATTTGAAAAATACCAAGAAGTGCAGAGAAAAAGATATTTAAATATAATATAATAGCCATTAAGTGCATAGTAATATTTTAGGATGGGTAATTCGGTTGCGGAGTGATCATCTTTTGGCTACCGCCGCGCTTGTCGAATATATATAGTAGCGACTGTGGCACGTCCTGGCACCGTCGGTGATGGCCTGAGCTAAGTGTTATTTCGTTGGTGACTACCTTGATTGTTTGTTGTGGCTAATAGTAGTAGTCAGTCATTTAGTGCTTTGCGGTACGACTGCATAGAAGACTACGGCTTTATCGCATCGTGCATCCGACGACCCATGATGGCTGCTGATAGTTCAGCTTCTGACCGCTAATGGCAGACACTGCCGCGGCGGTGGCATTTGTAGCAGCTCCTTCGCTGTCGCTGTCAAGCTCGATTCAAATATCCTGCCTCGACCCTTGCCGCAAAACTACGACCACGGCCATCATCATCGCCACAGCAGCAGCAGTAGTAAACCACGACCATATTCGCTTGCTCGCTGGCCGGTAGTGATAGTCGGTTATGTTATTGGCCCCCTTTACCCCTCTGCTGCCGCCACCAGATGGCGGGTCCAGCCCTTCTGGGAGCGTGTCTCAGCAGGTAGAGGGGGCAGCAGCGTAACGTTTTGTCTCGTCTATGCGCGATAACTATGCCTACCTTCCCGACTGGCTGTACGCTGCCTATTTACGGCGTTCATTGTCTTCCATTCTGTCAATTGAAACCGAGAACACTTCTAGAAGAACTAAAAAAAAAGAAAAACTGTTGACTGTAGCAATAATAACGATGGCAACAACAACGACGACGACGATAATGACGGCCGGTGGAGACGATGATGAACCGCTAGAAACTGAAAAGGGGTCCGGAGGTCGTTCGGACCCAGTGAACCGCCGATGCCTGCCAGGGCGGACCGCTAGTTGACCAGCCACAACGATAGCCAGATAGCCGCGTCATACATACAGTGCACGCAGTTGATATGTAGACGACCCATTGACACAACGGACTCGCGAGTCCTTACCGCGCCCTTCTCTGTTTGCTCTTGCTGACGGACCGTCCCCCGCCCTAGCACACATGCAGAAACGCACGAACCAACCAAACGGTCGTATCAAAGCGAAAAGCCATATCTACGATCATATAGACACTGCGTCATCGAC
>NW_019211459.1:18112752-18195252 GCF_002443255.2 Varroa destructor | reverse complement strand
TATTAAATGGATGAGTCGTGTCGTGATGCTCGTCAGATAGAAGAATAGAAAAGATGTGGCAATCATGACGACAACGGCTTTTTGTATAAGTATTAACGTATCTCTACTAGATTCGCTTATTTAATGTTTTCTTCGTATCTATTTTTGCTTAACCGATATTGTACTGGCTTAGCAGCACAAATCAAACAACGAGCAAAAGCTGCTAAGGTAATCAAAGCTAAGCTATAATAGTAATTTGTCTGAGCGTCAACATGGTCGGCGGTGCCGCCGACGTCATCTTTACCGATGCCACCGTCACTGCCCTTGTGTTATTGGATAGTCGCTTCCCCTTCTTTTTCAGCGGATGGTTTCGTCAGGTGATCTGTGTTGTTTTGATCGGCGTACGGGCAATAAACAAGCGAGCCGATTTATGACGTACCTAATGATATGTAGCATTCTCCTGGCGACAGGATGTCTAAATTTATATCAACCATGTGAATGGCTGTTATATCGGCAGCATGGCTTGATACGTTCCCAGCGGCGAATGCTTGAAGCGAAGGTCGAAGAATTAGAAATGATACTGAACGAGTGTAGAGTGCAAACGGTAAAACAGAATTCAATACTGTCGATTATCATTGATGAGACGCCCTCGATCCCGAAAGATCATCCCTTTTCGACCTACACGCATAGATGCAACAATCAGATACATCGAACATCGTTCCGAAGTCGCTTGGTGATGTATCTTTAGATCGACTCCTGTCAACTTTCATTTATTGTTGTAACAGTTTATCATACTCACTTTACAAGTGCTCGTTTGTTTACGTTCAGCATCAATAATAACGAAAGGGAGTATGGGTCTAAGTACGTACTTATATGTACCACCAAGATTTAAGTTATACGGATGTATTACGCCTTACCCATTTGGTTGACCTAGAAAAAAAGGCCAACCAAAGGCTTTATCTTGTATAGATTCGGTCGATAGGAAGCTGTGACAGCTTTATGAAATCGTACGCTGAGGGGCCAAGGGCGGCTGCAGGAACAGAAAGAAAGCAGAGGCTTCTTGAAGGGCCAGCTGCCGATGTACAAGGAGTGTCTTCACGAGCCTTCATTCGCGTCTGTGTAAGTGTGTGAGGACGTTTGTGTGCTCTAGTGAGTGACCGGGTAGACGACTACCTCAAGTGAAAGGTATTAGAGGATTTAGTCGACTTATACTCTGTTCGTTCTCGTTCTTTTTTGCCTTGCAGGTGAGTGACACCTTGAGCTCCCCGCGTCCCCGAATCGACAATTATATAGCCGGTGAGAAAGGTGAACCACAAATAACTACAGCGTATGATTCAGCACCGTTGCTGCAGTATTGCATGGGAAGGGTGCGAACAAAAACTTGGCATAGGTAGTCCGTGCAGATGGCTTATAGCGTCGCGTATATGCAATCGAAAGTCAATTTGATAGTAAAAGAGTACGATGAAAAGGGAGGATTACTTCTGATACTGCTTGAGAGCGAGACGCTGATATATAGAAGACACCTTTGTGAAAATGTTTGTTAGCGATATTTTTCTTGCCAATGCATACACAGCTGGTATCTATCTTTTTAGATACAGGACAAAAACAAAAATTAACAATCAGCTAAAATATCCTAAGTGAATGATTGCGAATCCCTTCATCACTGTGTTGCTTGGTCGTGTCCACTCTTCTTTACTAATGCCGACGATTCTCATAGGGTCTATGCCGTTGTGCGCGTGTGCCTATCAGTGCCGGGTTCATTTGTTGGGCATGTTACACGCCCTCTGGAACAGTTTTCTTGTGTAACGTCCATATATATACGACCTAAGTCTAGCCCACTGCGCTCATCATCTTTGTCATTCGACTGGTGCCGTCATGATGGTGAGCAAAAGAAAAGGAAACTGGAGAAACGAACAGCCCCGGAATTTTTCTAAACGAGCAAAAGTCCTTCCGCTGCCAACATATTACATATTCGTATAGGATATTCGGACCCTGCTCACCCTTTGCTTGCCATAGGCCTTTTTTTGACTTCCAGACAGATAGACAAATGTTGCAAAAAAATTTCCAGCACCCTCGCCGTAGCTTCTACCTATCTTGCTGACGGTTCAACTGGAGCAAACGTGACAGCGATGCCCCACGAACGCCACTAACACCACCACCGGCGCCTTCGTTATAATGTCGCCATAGTGGGCCAGTGAATTTCATGGTGAGCAAGCGAGTTGGATTGAGCGAGCCAGCTAGGAACTGGGCCACTACTGCTCGGCGTGTTTGCAACTGCCTCCGGTAGGCTTAAATCAGACTGTCTCACAAGGAGCAGCCGAGTCAACAGCAGCTTTGAAGTTGTCTGTCGGAGGGTTGCTGACCGACTCGCTAGCAGTCGGGAAGTTCGTTGCTTACCTAGGCAATGGAATAGGTATCTGTATAGGGAGCTTATAGAAGTTTATGTATCGGCTAGAGGTAGCTTTCTCTGCCGGAAACTCCGTTAGTTCATAGCAGTTCAGCCAACGCGGTCTGTGGTTCGGTGCTTCCCGTCTGCCTTTGCCGTCCTGGACCGTTCTGTTGCAGTAGCTTCTTCCTGCATGCAGGCATGGTGGCTTCTACCGCATAGTTCACCTAAAACTAGCTGCGTGATGGACGGCTCCCCCTGTCTTCTACCTGTTTTCCTGGCTGATCCCCTTTTGGTCTTCCCACGCCTCAGATCTATACAGATCTTCGGTAGTACCTTTCCTGGCACTTGGACTGGGAAGCCCCAATTTCGTCCTGATTCCATCCCACTCCCTTGCACACTTCCCCTTTGGTTACCCTCACATACCGCCTCGTGCAGCTTTTACACCAATCGCTGCCGGTAGCCAACAGCTTCGAAAACCACATCTCTGTATTAGCCGCCTCCTCCTCCTCCTCCTCCTCCTCCTCCTCCTCCTCCTCCTTTCTCATCGTCAGGGTCGCGGCGGCAGACGTAATAATGTATTCTGTTTAGACCAGCACTGCCGTCACTGTATTGATGTGCCCTGTTGAAACTTGTCTGATTCCCCGAACGCTTGAGTTCCTTTCAGTTCACCCGCGACTCCTCCTCCCGGTGACTGCAACGCCTGGACCCATTTTCCATCGTTCTCCAAGCAGCAGCTTTCTTGTACGCCTCAGTGTTGCCACTTAAGGATAAAAAGAATACACTTATGGCTGCAAAGAATGGCATGCTATACAGAAAATATTCTAATTTTACGAAGTACAATAACGGAATATTATCGGTCCCGCCATCAACGTACCTGTGAACAGGGTGTGGATGAAGAAAGTTATTGTATAGCACAATATAGCTGCTATGGTAAATAATGGAATCAAATTTTTATAAGGTATGTATGGTATAGTCTTGTAGCTTTACGTTTCCGTGCTACAGGATGACTGGGCCATTACTTTGGCTACAAACAGTTGTGTGATATTTCGTTGCCTTCCCTAATTCACATCTTAAAGCCTAAGAAATACGCAATACAAAAGTTATCGAACAGGAGCAAGCAATATTATTGGGCACCAGAGCGTGCCGCTTTTCCCGACCACAGCAGCGATATTGGCTTGATTCATTCGGCGGAACGCACTATAGGCCACTATATGTGTGTCGTGATTCATCTCCCGTTCGCTGATTCGTTATAGACGTCACTTCCTTTCATCTGAACAAGCTTTGCGTCCAGTTATGCTGCTAGATTCCTGTTATTTCATTGTGAGCTCAGCTAGGAATCAGACCTGTAAGTCATTGACTGACTTTTTCCTCTGTTTTTTATATCGGCGAAAGGATGGCGTTCTTTCTTTCTTTCTGTTTGTACCTCTGCTTAGAACAGCAACCAGAGAAAGTGACAAAGGTCGCCGTCGCGACAGAAGCCGACTCATTTCTAGCATTGGAAAACTATCACTAGGTGAAACAGAGCGTCTGTCAGGTGTATACAGTCACTTGTCGCTAGACGAATGCATTTGTCTCGTCGTCGTCGTCATCATCATCATTGTCGATCTTTGCCCATGCAGCGTGTCGGACTTCTAGTACGGACACGTTCTGTCCCCCCGTGACACTGTCTACGTTCACATGTGATCTAGCATGGGGTTGTACCCCCGATTGTGTGGCAGCTCGCCTTAATACTCATCTTCTAGCTATTACTCCTTTTCTTCATCTTGGCTTTTTTTACGATTGGCTACCGCTACCAAGACAGCTATAGTTGCAATATGTTTCATTTGTGACAAACTGTGGCTGCCGTTATATAAGCAGTTGTCTATGCTTTGTTCCTCTGTCTATCCATCTATAATATTTATCTATTGAACTATGCATACTGTTTGCAAGTGGTTAACCACCATAGTCAAAATCACGGTTGTAGCAGAAAAGCCAGGAAGTTGCACTTTAAAATTGCTATTAACAATAACAACAACCACCGTAAATTTACAATGGGAATACAGTTTACGACCGAGAACACTCGACATCGTAATGAAACGGTCAGAGTCGTCGATGACTGTGCCGTTCAGCTGTACCGTAGCTTGCTACGTATATCGCATTACGACAGTAGCGACAAGAGGGATTTTCTTGCGCGGCGCTATTACAACAGGTCACCAGTATCGGAGCTGACGCGCTTATATGTCCCTGTATCCGGTTCGATTCCTCCTGAAAAGAAAAGACAGCCTCCTATCGCGGTCCGAATCCCATCTGTTTAATTCGCCAAGGCGGCAATATAAGCCAGGGACAAACAAAAAAAAATTCTTGTTACTACGACGAGGCTGCCCGTTTCGGCTGAATGATCGTGTTTCCATTCGAGCATCGCACCGATCAACCCCATCCCTAACCCACATCCGTCGAATCCGACGAACGAATACGGCCAAATATCGCAGCATGCATCAGTAATCCTAATAATAATAATAGTAATAATTCACTACAGGGACAACAGCAGCTATAGCGCGGGCATCTATAATAGCAATACATCTATGTAGAAATAGAGTGACAATGCCGGCCAGCTGGGCCTTTCCTGCGGTCCTAACTAAAAGATGTATGTAAATCTGATCAAATGTGGATCAATTTCGAATCGGAAAGGGTACATTACCTCGAAACAGTCGAAAGCCCTTTGTGGTCGTTGGAATTGGAGATGTTGCTTGGTGGTAAGGAATAGCAATAGCATGACACCTCAAGATTTCGGGCGAAGGCGTTACATAAAGTCCAAGTAATGTATAATGAACGGGTCGATACATTGCTTTTACACCGAACTTTTAGTATACATATATAATATATACGATATGGTAAATAAACGTTTCGTGCTAGGGCAAAGCTTAAATTCTCGAACGGTTTACATAGTTCCTTTCAACAGCGCTACCACCGTTGTAAACCTTCAGAGAGTTGCCGCACGGTTCATCCTGTCCTTCTGCCAGCAACACCGTTCATTTCTACGCTCCGCCTCAGATGCCTTCATCTTTATGGTCAGTGTCGCGATCGCTCATTCGACCCGTCAGGCGTCGATGTTAAAATTCTGCTCGTCTTCATCTTCGCCGTTGACGAAGAAGGCTTTAGCCTTCCATCTTTATTGCTGTTACTGCTGCTGGGCCTTTCTTTCCGGCGGTTGTGGAGGTCTACCAGGGACGGCGTTCGTTTGGAAGTGAACCTGCAGCGAACGCTCAGCCAGCCATCTCCTGCTCGTACAGAGGATATTAGACAAACTTAAACCATCTTCGTCATCAAGCCACCAGCTTATCGGTTTTTGTGTCGATAGCAGAGGAAAGATTTAAGAAAACTAGTAGAAACAGCCAGCATAACATAAGGTACACTAGATGCAATCTGCAATGTGAACGTTTCCGAGAAAAAGAATACTCGGCCATTTTCTCTGCTCAAGCGAAAGAGATGCTCTCTAAGAAAAAATGAAGTATAAGGAAGGAGCAGACGAAAAGAAAAAACAAGAGAGAGAACCAGGGAGCAAACGGGATGGGGCAAGGAGACGTGGGTCTAATGGAAAAATAGAAAAAGTTTGGTGCGAGTCACAAAAAGGGCGCACAGGGTCAGAAAATCATGAACTTATTAAGAGTCCGTTCCGGAGACGATGAACGCAAACGAGGATCAGGGTGGCGTGTGTTTACGCACTCATCTAAAACTAGTACTACTGCCAGCGATGTAGCAACAGTGTAGGAAAAACATTTACCTTTGCAGAAATAACTCAAGTCACGAAATCATTTAGCTGTCGACGGCCCTGTTGTTGACGTTGTGGTCATCGGCGACTTCAGCTAGCACCTATTTATATATGAAAAGAAATGGTTGATGATTTGACCGAAATGATTACAAAACACACGACGCTAAAGTATGCACGTTTGACTTAAGTCATATAAGAAGCGTGCACAAGATGACCTATCACGAATAGACCGTCTATCAGTATAAGTCAAAATATATTGGTGAGCTAATACAGATACTGTGGAGTAGTGAGCTAACAAGCTGACCCGTTTGAACGTTCTGCTCGCTTAAATGGTTTTCACAAGTGACCAGATATACATATGTATCCGAGGACGTGTTTACCGTTCTGTTGATTACAGCGTCCTTCTTCTCTCTATAACTCGATCCTTTTCCTAATGCGTAAAATTGCTTATCTTCAACGAACTTGCTCACTCTTACCTTAGGTATAAAGACGGCTCTAAATAATAAAAATGAATAATAGATAGCGATTAGTTGGCAAGGTTTAACTCTATTGATGTTGCTGTCGTTGGTGTGGTTCGAGGAAAATTTTTTGGCTTAGGATTGCTAACGAGTCAACCTAGTCTTATCCAGTGACCATACGAAACGGCATTGTATTTACGGTAAACGAAAGGACGAGTTTAAATAAACGCAAAACAATGGGACGAGCGGCTCCAAGAGAACGACGAGGCTATCCAGAGCAGCGGAGCAAAAGATCGCCGTCGAGAGGAAAATATCGGAACAAAACGGCAATACGAACCGACCAACAGGCGTAGATGCGCGTCGCGTAGTTAGGTTACACGTTCGACAGAAGCGTCAGCAGCAGCAGTCACCGCATTAAATGATGAACAAAAACGATGACGGTTTATGGCCGCGAGGCACACGGAGCCACAGAACCCCATCGTCGGCGGCGGCGGCGGCGATCTGCCATTACCGCCGCCACCGCCACCGTCGTCGAGAGATCACCGCTCTGTCAGCAGACGATCCGCCAGTTATCCGTCCATGTGTCCGTCCGATCGGTTGGCGGTTCGTTCGTACGCTCATTCTTTCGTTGTATTCTCTGATTAAACAAAAGCAGCAGAAATGGCTAAAGACGCTGCATTAACATCATCATTAAGCAGCGAAGGCATCAGCTACAATAGCAGCTACACGGAGCGCCTGAAGCAAACAGACCAGAAGACAACAGCCGAAGAACGCCAGAGACCCGTAGCGTGTCCGTATGCGCACCACGAAAAAAAACGCGAAAGCGAAGGAAAGTATGGAGTGTCCTGGTTTACTGCTTCTACGGAGATGGCTTCGCCTCTATCCTCGCTGTGGAAATAGCGGTCGAAGCTCGCATGCATGGTACACATCGAGACGCCATGGGCTGGCAGGTGGCGACTCAAAGAAAAACGACGACGACAAAAAACGAGACGACAACATAAAGAAGAAAAAAATAGGCAAGGTGACGTTGTTGACGTCCATTAGTGGTCATGCGGCAATTGAACGAGTGCACCCGTTAGCCAGCGGGCCAGCCGCCCTCTCGATCCATCGTTCAACGGCCGTTTGCTTGCCGTTCTGCACTCGACGTTGGCCACTCGTTGCTGTTACAGTGGAATAAGAGCAGCCGTAGCTCAACGTCGTCGAAGACATCCACGTAAGTAAGACGAAGTGGCTGCTGCTGCTGCTGCTGCTACCGCCGCCGCCGTCACTGAACAAATAACGAGGACGACAACGAGGTTGGGCACAGAGCAACAGCAGCAGAAGTCGATGATCCTGATAATGGCGTTACTGTGAATGATGATGACGACGATGTATGGAACAAGGAGCGCCACGGCGGCCAATACAACTAACAGAGCGCCGTATAGAGCTATGCTGTCGTTTCATCATGACTACTACAAACAGTCGATGCCAGGACAAAGATGGCGGCGAACTCGTTGGATATGACGCGGGTGCCCGCTACGTAAACTCAGTCGGTCGGTCGGTCGGTTGGTCGCTGAGGAAAAATCAAGCTAAAACCTCGAAAATAGTCGTTAGTCGAACAAGCGAGATTCATATGAATGAATCAAAAAAGGATGACTTTTAAAAACAACACACGACGACGGTGATCATAAGTAAGCAAGCGAGAGCACACCCGAATCGTGGACCATCGCTTTTCCCTCGTATTCTCATAATTTCTTTCGTGTTGTCGTGGCAGTAACGCCGCTGATGCTGTCGCTGCGGCAGCCGGTCGTCGCATTGTGCCAGTGGCATGGTCTGCTGTACGTGCCATGCAAATAGCTGTTGGCTTTAAGTCGCCGCTGTTGTTATTTTTACGGGCAACAGTCTTCGCGACGTCCGATGCTGTTGCAACTACTCGCTGGTGCGAAGAGCGGAATGAGAGCGGGAATCGGCCAGAGCAACAAACAAGCGTCTTGAATATCGACCATCGCTCACGCCACTGGACGCCAGCGTCTACATGATGCTTTCGAAGATATGCACACACAGACACACACACACATAGCATCATCGTATATATATATATATACTGTGCATCTTGAAGCGCTACGAGCTGGTCGCTGAAACCTAAGTAAGCAACAAAAAGTAAGTATCCATCGGTATTCTGCAATGTAAGCAAGCCAGCCAGAAAAACGAATATAGAAAAGAAAAGGGGAAAAGCTGCTTAGCAATTACCCCGGTACAAAATGACAGAACGAATAGAACAACGGCAGAACTCGGCTTACAGCCAACCCGTTGCCATAGCCCCATTGCTTCTGGGCTCCTCCATCGTGCACCCAGCATGAATGCACGGGGAATAAATTGTTTTTCGTAGGGACAGCATCCGCGTAGTAATAATAGTATCGACTCGGTATAGATAAGCTATGTACGGCACATCGGCACTCTTCGCTGTCAAATAGGACCCAAAGGAGTAAAGTATTGTTTCAGTAACTATTTTTCATTTCCCACGTTTGCCATTTTTATGTCAAGGATGACGTTAAATGGGAAGCAAGTCTTGCTTTGTTTCTTTCGATCGGTCAGCTTTCTGCTATTCCACTATTGTGTAAGGTTCCGGCTCGCTGATGGTAGAAATGTGGTTTGAAGCGACCAACCGACTCTGAAGAGCAACTTACGGAAAGAGGGAAGTTAATTGAAACAAAAGCTGAAAGCCATTATCGTTACTTGCATGCTTTTCCCCATATAACGAGGAATGAATACGATAAAGCATATAACTCCATAGACCTACAGGCTATGTTAGGCTATTTCTGGTATTCATTACCTGATACAGACGTAATTACGCTAGGTAATTACAGATGGTTCTATCAAGTACCGGGGTTGTAACTCAACTGTTGCTCTTGACAGTCTGCTCGATTATCTTTCTTAGTGACACATGTAACCCGTACTTTTATGTGACAATGCGGTTATATGTACACAATACTACCCACAGATGGATAAATAGGTAGGTAGGTAGGTAGGTAGCAAGCGCCTAGCGACCAATCGAACAGCGGTAAAGGGAGGCAGTTTAGCGACAAATCGTGATGATATGGTCGTTACCATTGTTTAGCCTTTAGTGCGGTCATACATGTTTTCAACGAGTGGAAAGTTGTCACGCCTTCTGGTTGAACAACGAGGATTAAGGATTTGTTCGGCAACGATGTAATACCATGGGTGCATTCCGGGGAAACGGGAAAACACGGGTAGAGACGGTGAGAGCAGCAACATCAGAAAGGAGCAGCCGGATTTCGTATCGACCACGAAAAAAAAATTACTTCTATTAACAGCAATAGTAATGCAAGACGCTAGTATAACTAGCTATACGGCTACCTGAAATAAAGGGGGCGACCTGTACCTGCTTTTTTCTAGCTAGTGAAAGCTGTGCGACACACGCAACGCGGCGCTGTACAGCATGGCTATTGCAGTTGTCGCCGCTGCTAGTTCCAGGGGGTTTCTCGCTTTCTGTAGTGGCAAGTTATGATTTCGCCGAGTATAGACAGTTGGGGATGCGCGTAAACTCATGGCACAGAGACATGCAAATGTGTTTACGGACACATGGCCATGTTGTGCTCCGCCGAAGGAATTTATATAGCTATGCATACATGTGCCATTTAACCACGCCTACTACAGGCCTGCTGAGCTCAGGCCCATCGAACAGGGACCTCATATTACATGTCTTTCATCTTTCCTCGAGTGGCGAATTGAGATTTCGCTAGCCTTCTCGTTAATTGTGCTATATGACTATCTTCAATGGTTAACATAAGACACAAACATATAGAAAGGTCTGACGGGAGAAGGCGATGCAGAGCAGGCCACAGCAGGCACTTACTCACGCGGAGGTAACTCACTAATCGGCCTGCGTAAGCGGAACGGGATCCAGTTGCTTGGAATCCCGTATGCACCTCAGAACAATTCGGTGGCAATCCCTCGCGTCCTTCTAGCGCTGCCTAGCGCACTCACTAGACAATTATAAACGACTTTGCTTTTTATGTACCTACTTCAACGGCAATAATAGCAATAGCGATATTTTTAATGGGGTGCAGTTTAGTGAGAGTGCTCTACATGTTTGTCTGGATATAAAAATCGGACAACAGAAGTAGCAGGGCTAGTTGCATCTAACCCATTTAAACATATACGGTCGGTGACGCCATTTTGACGCTTAAGTATTTAACAAGGCACATAAATATCACAAATACTGGAAAGACTATACTTAGATAAAGAGATAAGTAACGCTTTATTTTTAAGACTACTGAACAGTTTGCTTCTATACATATATATAAACATATATATGTTTATACGTGTGTATGTGTCCATAAATTTTGAAAAAAGAAGATGTTGGGTTGTTTTGTTTGCTACATTGTCGCAGTGTGTTAAGTAACTTCAGTATCAATGTTAGTTGTTCTTTCAGCACTAGTGCATTAAGCCAGATCGTCTAATAGGCGAGTATAAACAGAAGTTCAGAATAGCTAACAATCCTAGTCCTACCATACCGTATTCATGTCTTGAATGCGGGACGTATTGCAGTGCAAAAAAATACACAAGACGACAAACAACAGGGTGGACAATTGTCAAACATGTAACATCGTTTGTTTTTATAAATCGAATAGTTTACTGTTGGAACTAACCACCAAAATGTTATTTAAAAGCGTCGCTCTATGTTGAATCATTATCATCTTCTTTTTTTTTGGCTATTCAAATCAACTTTTGATCAAAGGGTAGAACTTTTGTTTGGCTCTTCTAAAGCTGGCAAGGCTGCTTTCACGATTACAAACTGTGGATTATGTGTCATACTTACGATAAGTCTTACGTAGCTCAAGCAAAGACATTTGCAAAATTTCAAAATCGAGTCGAGCCGGAATCAACGACGAAAGCGACGACCACAGCGACAGCGGTGGCAGCAGCAAAGTGACCCCAATGCCTTCCTTAACCCCCATTTATTTTTTCTTTCTGCTTAACCTCCATTCTTCAGGGCCCCATCTAAAATGCAAATTTGACCAGACTATACCCAGTTAACCTTGGATGTGAAGATGAAGGGGGGGGGTCCATCCCCACCTCTGAAAAATTGTGTACTGTATTTGACAGTGAATGTGAAGCCATTACTGACAGTAACGCCCACATAGAGCCCTTGCCGCCTGTGTCAACAATCATACGACGACTTGCCCAAGAGCTCGGAGCCGCATTCATATCAGTTATATAATATGTGTCGCGTGTGCCGCTACGGCTGTTCTCACTGTGTGTATTGAATGACTGCGAAGATGCTATAAAGCTTGCGCTGAACCCCTTTGTTTCTGAAGAGGGACCGGAGCTCGACTTCGAAAAGTTGATGAACGGATTGATGTGGTCGGCTTACGATATGTTGCTAGCTTAGTTTAGTAGTTGCAGGAACTACTGCCTGGATATATTTATACAAGCTACGTTCTTCCGCGCAGATATATGCTAATTATAAGAAAATAAGTGTGACTTTTTGGCAGTTTCTACTGTGTGCACCGTAGAACTTGCACTCATTTGCACGAGATACAGCAGGCGGTTTCCTTACTATGCTTTCTAATTTTCACTCCTTGTATACAAGCCGCTTACGCTTTTCGTTGTTGCTATCTAGGGTGGCCCCCCTCGTTTGTTGAAAGCGTTACCTTTTTTTTGTGGGGGATTGTAGTGGATCAAATCGCATGGGAGCAGGTTAATAAGTACGCTAATGAAAATTAAGATTGAGCCATGAACAAGAGATCATCAGGGAGCGCGAATACGATCACTTTAAAATGAGATATACATCCTAAAACATACCTACCTCTCAGATCGACAGGCCATGCTTAGTCGTCCCCGTTCGTTTTCTCTTGGTTTAACTTTTACTCTCTTTACTTAAATATGACGAAAAACTATTAGCCGCTCTAGCCCAGCTACAAGATCCACTTACACGGCGCCGTCTCGACTGCTAACAGAGCGGCAGTATCACCGGACCCTATTGCTTCTTTTACTCAGGATGATGGGGATCATGGTGAGGCTTCCGATCATGTTCTCAACTGTGAAAATAGTGATGCGATCGTCTCGTACTTACTGACCCGCTTAGTTGAATAACTCCGGATGAGGTTCCTAGCGAATCCAACAGTCGTTGGCCCAAATGCGTCCTTTTTCAGTAGGCGTCAGTCAGAAGATCTTTCGTTTTGTTTGTTGTATTAGTCTAAACACTGATTTCTTCTTGGAAAGGGCTGTTCGGAGGAGCGAACGCGGAGCAACACTAGCGGGCTAAAAGACCCAGACAAGGAGCAAAAAAGAGGGTGAAGGCTGAGCCTAAGTGTGTGGGAACAAACTATCCTGCCGCTTACGAGAGCCAATGACGATCACGGAATGCACGCATGCGAAGTGTATCAGCAGTAACATCGGCGTCAACAAGAAACCACTCTAGTGTACCAACATGTTTTTATTTAAGGCCCTCTGACCTACGAAATGGACGCTGGGGGTATTTCGTCATCTACCAACGCACCGAACCTAAAGTCACCAAAACGTTCAGGCTGAAGAAGAAGCATATTGTAGGTTCAAAAGGCACTGGCTTGAATGTATTTCATTTGTGCTGCTGTCCAATAGCCAAGAAACAGGCGGCGGTCGTACAGGCGGGATGGTATTCAGCTAGGTCTAAAAAAAACTAGTTACCTAAGGCAGGTCGCCATGGCGTAGATTTACAGATGATCATCCACTTGAACTGGTCCTACAAAAATGACAAAGCGAAGTTCGAAGTAAGCCGTATAGATGATATTTCTCTTCCTGAACCTGCCATGAACGAGTCAACGAATAAGAGGTACGCCTTAATTGAGAGCGCCCGTCTATTGAGCTAAAAGCGTAGAAGTACGAATGCTACGAGATAGTGATAAATTGGCGGTCAGCGAACTTAGCGGCAGACGGTTTTAAGAAGGCGAACCAATGGCTACGCAACCATTTTATGTGTCAGCTACGTACTTGTGAATTCTAGTCTGTAACAAAGGGTCCATCTCGATATTCAAATATTAGGAAGTATGCTACTGCTCTTCACGGAATTGAAGAACACGTAAGAACGAAGAGCAATGGTTGGCCGAGAATTAGCGGAAGAGCTCAAAAAAGTGCCGTGCATGAATAGGAACAGCTTAAACGAGTGTTTATATACCTTCGTTACCCTTATCATACCCTCATTGCTTCACTGCACTTTAACTACGTTGTGTTTATGCAAATGTTTACTATATATATATATATATATATATATATATATATATATATATATATATATATATATATTGGTGTCAAAATGTCATGGCTGTTTGATTTTTACATCTAAAAAAGATATCTATTTTTATTCAACGTCGTCATAAATTCATAGAGCAACTTTGCGAAATCGATAACCTTCTTTCAACAGATGTATGTCGGCAGGTGATTTATAAACGCACACACACACACACACACACACACACACACACACACACACACACTATACTTTCACAAAATAAAGTTATGTGTACTTGGAACGTTCTTTGATTTATATTGAACATTTCAATTATTCGTTACGGTATAACTGAGGACATAAAAACCATGTTTATATTATTTCAATGCAATAATAGTAATAGACAAGCGAAAAAATAACGCAAAAAGCATCAACGAAAACATATTCGAGCTATTTGGCTAACCCATTTCAATTCCACAATCTATTTGAGCTTGATGCAGTCAGCTAGTAATGTTCCCTAACAGCTATGCTATCTAGTCGACGCTCAATGCGTCAATGTCCTGTTACCGGACAAAAGACCGATGCCGAAGGCCTGTCCCTAATCCATCGCTTTTCGTCTCCCCCTTCCCATCCCCTAGCTCTTCGTTATTTAAAACTAAAAAAAAATCATGAAACTATTGAAATGCTATCAACGACCAATCCGTTGCGCAATTTGACGGCATCTCTTTCTTTCCCATTAATGGTCATACGGCGGCCATGTCATAGTGGGTACATTTACCATTCGCTAGCCGCGGCCCGTTACCGCCGCAGTCCGTCCAAGAAGAATCCTCTGATTTCATCGATTTGTCTTCAGAACTACACGCGTCCAACTTCCCCCACAGCTTACGAACTTTGCTTTGTACTATAGTAGTAGTAGTAACGACAGCAGTAATGGCGAGCATGATAGCGACCGTCTACAATTCCAAATAGTAAAAGACAGATAGATACACGCACACAGTTATAGCCACACATAATCACACAGAAATGTATAGTAGAATGCGTGCAGGCACATAGGGCAGACGCTGTGGTTGTTGTTGCGGTCGCAGGACCGATTTGTGTGCGTTCGTTGTCGGTCGACGTCGAACTACCACCGACAGACGGACAGACTCGCGGCACACGGCGCACCAAAAAGCTTATCTTCCTTCGACTCTTTAGATAAACAAAAACTCCTTCGTGCGAACGGCCAACGACGGCCGGTTTGTGGATCGAAAGACGGCTATAGTGACAAGAAGAACCGAGGAGAAAAACGCACTGTCTGTTCCTGTCATTGGGGTAGCGTATTACTACGACAAATTTTGCCATGACAACAGCGATACCGATTAGAACTGCAAGTATCGCTAGAGGCACTGTATTTTCACTAGTTCAAAGTGTTAACATTTCGAAGTCTTGTGATTGAAGTCCCCGTCTCGTCTGGCCTCGCGACGCTAGTGGCGAAGAAGTTAAAGGTTGTTCCGCAGTCCGGCTTACCATGACCATCGCCGCCGCGGCTAACAGACAGTCGGCATTGGTAATCGCCAGCTCAAAGGTGGCGTCTAGTTTTTCGATGACTTTCGTTCGGTAAATCGCCTGGCTTCTGTCGTTGTTTTTGTTATTGTTGTTGGTGTTGCTATTACAGACGCTGGGCACCACCAACCATGATTGGTTAGCATGCTTAGCTTTGGCGTTCAAGCGGTTCAATATTAGCAACTCTGAGTCAGATAGACGAACGAGCTAGCAAAACAACTTGTAAAAAAAAGCCGAAAGGACCTGGTTGACCTTTATTTTTAGGTGCTTAATGTGTGTGCTGGCAATATGCTGCTAGCTAGAGTGATACTTCACTATGCGCTTTTGATGTTCAGACGATATGGCCAAGTCTACCCAGTCTATGAATAGCAGTACTGTAAAAATCCATACAAAAGACTAGATCTTAAGCCATAATACAAGTGACCATTTACTAGGCCCGTTTGCCAAGGTGGTCCGCTAAACAAAAAAAAAAAAGAAGAGAAGAGGGAGAAGTAATGTTCGCTTAATCTCGTACTATTCGCGTTAAAGCTCTATTTTCGTATTTAGTCTGTATTCTATCTCGTTTAAAATCGCGCCGCTGTATTATTCATTTGTAAGTGTTTTGGAATTGTATTTAAAATAGGTCGGTTACCATGATAGGCGCTCGTACGACTCACGCCATAGCGTGAGATCACGTGCCCGAAATGGAGATTTAGGCTCGGACGTTCACTATTTCCACTAACGATGCTACGGTACATTGTTCAAAAACTACGGACCAGCCGGACATACTACAGCCATATGATCTTGATTGAGTAGTACGTAATAGTTCTGACAGGCTGAAGGCAAACAACGATCTTTACCGTCACGGCTTTCCACTTGTTAGAATGTGAGACCTTCTTAAGTGAACGAGCATAACAGCCCAGCGGCCAATTTTAATTTTCTACCCGATAATCTCAGTCAGACCTCGGCATTACACACATACATACAGACCGCAGTGTTGTATAATGTTGCATTTTAGAAGCACACACACAGGGCCGTCAGAATTGGCTTTTTTCGTCGTTGTTATCATCACTTGTACCCCTGTAACTGGGTCTACAATTGCATTGTCCGGCCCGCGTCGCGCCAGTCGATCTTCGTCGTTGTCCTCTGTGATGCCAGCTTATCCACTCGATTTTATCCATTGCTTCCTCCGCATCTTGCTCCGTCTCTGTTTGAATTATTTATTTGTTTTTTGCGTCTTCTCTTTCGCTCTGTTGTGTACGAACGCTTCGGGTGAACTGATGGGACCGTACAATGATGATGCATGCTGTGCTATGCGCTGCGACCGTTCCCTGTTGCGTTCTTGCTTGGCTTGCCTATGGCCGATCGCGACTCGCTTCTTTCCTGGCGCTGTGATTCGTTTGCCTCGACTGGGTAGCTCTTATTCTAAATGCGCCAGGGACTTCGACTTGTCCGCTCAAGCACTTCGGCGTTCAAACAGAGCGTACGTCGGCCCGTTGTCTGTTTAGCGAGCCGTGGAGCAGTAGAAGCTCCAGCAGAGCGTCAGTCGATGTGCGGAACGTCCTTTGTCGGGGCGTGCGCACCCCCCGCCGCGTGCGGGAGGCCATGCGATGATGCTCAGCCGTTCCGACACACAATTCAAACTCTGGCACTATGCCGTGCGGTGTCGATCGGCATCCGCAGATTATTCTGTCAAACTGTATGGACGGCACTCCACAGTATCTATCGTGCGGTAGTAGATCGTCGTACGGCTATGGCCAGCTACTCGCTGTGCATGTTTTTGCTGCCTGCGGATCTCTTTGTATTTCACTGCTTCACGTAGGATATACACTTTTATGAGAAGACGGCTCAGAATGGACAAAATGAGACAAGTAGTTATATGGGCTTAAGCGGCAGGAACAGCCTCCACCAGCAGTGGGACGACTTGATGTTAGTCGATTGACTGGTCAATAAACAAGGAATAACTGCAAAATATATATGTATATATATATATATATATACAAGATCTCGCTTGTCTACAGGTGATCAACACTGACAACAAACAGACTGACTAAAAGGGGTAATTGAGCTGAAGGAACAAGAAAGAAACGTTGTTCTGCCAATTGGTTGTTTTTTTTTTTGTTTTAAAGAAAACATTGTTTCGCTCTTAGTGAACGAAACATGGCACTGTTGAGCTCCGGTGCGTCGATTATGTCACCCCAAAACCCCACCAAGAAGGCACAGGTGTGCACGAGACAAATCACTTCTGGGCCGTTTTCTACGTCTCTTTCCTCCTTTAACTGCTTTTGTGTTTCATCATTCGATAACGACGAAAAGTCGATTTCGAAAGTTTCCTTCTTGACTATCTCAATAACCTCCCACTTGATACTCAGCTTTGATGACTTCGGTTACTTCGTTCGACTTCTAAGACTTCATCATTCGACTTCGAGCTTGCGTTGTTATTGGATAAGACAGAGTGCTTGTCTTCTGTGACATATGACTCAATTACTTTTCAGTGCGTCTATTCACATGGTAATCGTATCCTTCAGTACGTTGTGGTCTTGTGTCCGGCTGGTTGTGTTCGTGCGATGTCTCCCTGTCTTCTTGTCCGTTTCGGTACATTACCTTTAATATACTCTGCTATGTTGTCAAGCAGAAGTAAAGAAGCAACAGAACCAGCGAATATTGGCAAGACATGCAAACGATACTGCGGAATTTCGAACAAATCGCACAGCCGAACCGAGTGCGCAGACATGCGGTTCTAATGTCCACTAGGAAGTAAGACCAAGTAACGTTGGCGTCAAAAGACCTTTTCACTGCTTTACTTCTACTACATAAACGACAGTTCCTCTGTGTGTGCGACGGTATATGATAAAATGCGACTCTATATGGATGTGTGTGTGCCTATGAGGACACTCTTGGTTTAGTGGAGGAATCCATTTGATGTCATCATCTTTTTTTCACTAGAAACAACCATAAATTCGGCAGTGTAAGGACAGCAGAAGCAGCCGCACTGCTTAGAAAAAGATGAAAGTCGAATAGGGGCAAGTGAGAGAATGGCGACGGCAATAGCGCCAGCATAGGTGGTAATAGTGGGTCGCCGGAAGGACCAACTGAATCAAAAAGGCGAAGTGTCCTTTTAATGTCAGTAATCTTTCTGTTTTGGGGGTTGAAAACGGTAGTGAAGCCGCCCTGAGTCTGGTTGGGACTGGCCAAACCACCACTACGCTTTGGTTAGATCGTCCTTGCTCGTCGACCCTGGATCAGCAGGAACTCTCCCTGACCGCTGGCCAGAAAAGACAAGCCGTCTTTCTCAGTTCATTACATACACACTAACTTGTGCGATGTGCTGCTTCCATGACGCGGCGATTCCTGCCTTGAGCCATTTCTCCACTTCCGGCGCGAGCTCGCCATACTTCCGGTAGCCATCTTGGCATTCCTCTGACTTCTTCGCCCCGCTGCCCTCGGCATCCCTAGCGCGCAAGCCACCCCTTATGTCGTGGCCATGGATACTCATCGTGCTCTGGTGGCCAGTAGTTGCGTGACGTCACATGGAGCGTATGTGCCTGCCGCGTGACCATGCGGAGAGCCTAGTGGGCTTGCTGTCTGCCTGTCTGTGTGTGTGGATTCCAGAGAAACACGATTGCGCTCCTGGATACTTCTCTGTTAGGTCCCAGCCGCCCTTTGCAAGAATCGGGGCGGAGAGATTCCTGACGTCACATTTCAACGTCGACCAGTCGCGAACACAGTGAGACTGCGACGGAAACACCGACCAGGGCGGCGGCGACGATGAAGCACCCGGATGGGTATGAACGACGCAAGTTACATCGTCTTTTCTAAATTTTTTATTAGTACCCGTCTCTCTTCATCTGTCCCTCCGCGCCTCACTGTTCGCCTGCAAGCTCCGCCGCCCGCCTTGCCCACTGCCAGTTTGTCCGCGTGTGCGCTCCTACTGAGCTTCGCATGCTAAAATTGATACAATGTAATTTTAATGTAAAAGGTACCTACGTCCGCTCACACACGATGTGCGCTTTTTTCAGCGATTTCCGAAGCACCGTTTGTAGC
Organism: Varroa destructor; assembly: GCF_002443255.2. Classification (NCBI taxonomy): domain Eukaryota; kingdom Metazoa; phylum Arthropoda; class Arachnida; order Mesostigmata; family Varroidae; genus Varroa; species Varroa destructor. The sequence continues at coordinate 18,175,903 of NW_019211459.1, read as the reverse complement.
AGCTTTGTAGTCTACGGCCGAACTAACTCTCAAATGAAACAATAGAACAGGCGCTGCGCCAGCCTGGCAGGACCTAGCTTAGCTGGTTGCAGTTAAAGACCAAGCGAACATCACTCGTACACAGAAAATTCACTCTTCCCTTTCTAATTGTATCTCCTCCCTCACATATGAGAAGTTGAATTTTTTTGGCTGTGAAAAAGTTGACTTACTTAAGACAAAGCTATGTTGCCGTCGTACTGCAGTTAGCCACATCAAGCACTCATAGCAGGTCGAGAATTTGACAAGTACGAACAGATTTAAGAGACACGCCCCAAAACGTGATTTCTTTTAAGTTACCCCGCTTAAATGCCTCGTCTGTCGATTTTCTATTGGGTCAACCCAACGGTTAATGACCTTCAGACACTAGTCAGGTAAATTTCTGTAAATGTAAGTTAGCTGTTTATCTTTTAATTTTAGAATTGTTACTCTCTTGATCTAGTTAAGCAGCCGCTTTGCCTGTCTACGCTTTGTACTGAGATATCGAGGGTAAAGAAAACAGAAAATACGAACAGCCCTTTAGGTCATTCTAGACCTTAACCAACGATCCCCAAAATAATTCTCTCAATTATAATGTGCGTGTATCCGTACCTTGTAGCCCTAAAAGCGCTAAAAATGAGATATTACTTGCGAAATACATTTGATTGTGCTCAGCATTGTGTTCCTTCCTTCAGTGACCTCTCCGGCAGTCCTGTTGATGCTACCTTACTCCGCCCCTCTTGTCGCCCCAGTCGGCGAAAATAGTGCTTTTTCTTTGCGTTTGGGTGCTAAAAGGAGCGCTTCTGCTTCAGAATAGTAAAACCGTTCCGAGATGCGATTACCATTAGGAGCATCGGACATCAACTTTCAGCGATCACTAACCATTCCTGCTCTCTGTTTCCTAGCTGTTACCTGCGCCGACACGGGGGCCACTATCATCGCCATGGCAGGAGTCATATCTCGCGAGCGCATGAACATTCCTTCGTCATTTGGGCTGTTTCGTGCGTTCAGATTGGCGACCACAGCCGCGGTGGCAGAACTTCCAGGCTCACTTCAAGCAGACTTGTTCGGTCAGAAACCAGCAGACAACGAGAGCAGCAGCTACTACCTCTAGTTCTTCGTGTGGAAGTTACCGTTCGAACGAGAAGGAGTAACAGAGAAAGCTTTAGGGAAAAAAACGCTTACAGAGAGAAATCCAGAAATAATGAAAAGCAGTAATATAAAGAGGGTTTCTTGGCACGCACACACCCGTTTGCCCCTTACACCTCCGGTGTCCCAGCTGCCTTTACCCGTCTTCCTTCCTGATCGGGTGCGCGTAGTCATTGAGCCCGTCGCCACCAGGGTAAACTCTGCCACAACAATGATGACGGCTAACTTCCTCGTTCGCCGACCTGGCTGCCTGCTTATAGATACTGTATATTATACATTGCACTGGATGGGCTTAGAACGACAGCTCGACCCAATGACCCGGCTTGCCTCGCCTTTTCTTAAAGGATAGTGCCGCGTAGAAAAGCAGGCAGTACAAGCAGCAAGCGGAATCAGCAGCTTAATGCGGAGCATTCTGCTGAGAGACGGCAGGACAGTATCACTTGTATTTCAGGCGCTGCCACTTGTGCTGCTGCCGACGCAGCCGTCGATTCCACCATCGGCTCCGCCTTACTCGGACCATGATCCGTAACTACTCTTCGGTCCTTGCACTCGTCGTCGACCTGCAGCCCTCGTGCGGCCTCGAACTTTTCCCAGCGAGCGTACACGCCCCCTCTCGCCCAGTCGAGTCATACGACCTGTACTTTTCCCGTTTTCGTTCGGGCTGGCCCATATTTCTCTCCCCTGCTCCGTTTGTCTCTCCTGGATCTTTTCGCTCAGTTCTGTCAACGAACTACTGCTGGCTGTCGTCCGCTTGCCTGCCTGTTAGCAAATATCTGAAGGAAAAGAGAGCCCTAGGAACAACGAAGTCGATAGCCATGCCTCGTGCCTCGGGGAGCAATGGCTCAGTGCACAGCGGCGCAGCGCTGAGTCGACAGTTTGAACGGACGGACCGAGTCGTCGAAGGACTTCCTCCGGCATGGACGCGCGATGATGAATTAATGAATGAGTTTCATTTTACCCGTCTATCGGTGGGTCGGTCGGTCGCGCAGGCGATGGCTCGTTTGGTACGGCCGTTCGGCGGCAGTGACGTCGACACTAAGAGCTAAGGCGCCAGCTAGTTCGACATAGTACAGGCTGAATTCTGCTATGCTGTATCGCCCTGTTTACTGAGACACTCATGTGGAGTAGAAAGTGGGCAAAAGCAGGTACTGCTAGAACGCGGGAAACGCGTCTGAAAACGAATATTCTGTCAAATATAGTGTACTAGAACACAATTATTACAGTGAAGCTGTATGATGTAACGCTCTCTAAAGGGACAAGCAAGGCCTTCGGAAGAAAACAATACCTAATTAAGACCTCCACGTAAAGGCTGATTGGAAAGGAGGGATTAGGTCATGTAATGAGCCCCACTATTTTTATTCTAGAGACTAAGCGATATTATTGTATTATTTTCATTTTTATTTATCCTTTCATTGTAGATATGCCAAGATGTTTGTAAGGCACTTATACATCGAGCTGCTGCGCTTCGATTTCTCCGCTGGATAACATAATGGACTCTTCCTTGACTTCTCATAATATTGAGGTTTGAACCTTTCCGACCCAAATGAGCTAGCTTTGTAGCTTGGGGCCGTTTTATAGTTTTGCAAGAAAGTTCCGATTGTAATTCGAATTACAATTACGTCCATCTTGCTCGGAAGTGTGTCAGCGGCAAGAACCTAGTCCGATCGACGCCAAGAGCCCGAGACAATCCAAAGAGACGAACGCATATGCCCCAGGCGAAAAACCTAAGTAGGACGCCGGTGGAAGATGAAACGTTGACATGTAATCAGTCGGCGGACGAAGGCCTAAGACTTATCTGCATTCGTCCTTAGCTATTGTTAGAATATTAATCCTACATACAGTCGCATGCTGCCAAACATTTTTTAGTGTTTTAGTAGGTCATACGTAACTGTGCGAGCTAAGCTTTTATTTGAGTGCACATAGGCCATTTGTCCATACCGCCCGATGCGTAAACGTGTGTTTAGCATATTATGCACACTTTCAGGAATCGATTATAGATAATTTTTATCGGAAATAAACGTGACAATGAAAACTGACAAGTTGATTTGATTAGGCCGAAAACGAAAACGTTGACCTTTTCGTCCGTTATAAATGTATTTTACATTAAACTTGAGACCTTCTATCTGGTGTTATGCCAAGCGAGATAAATTTGTGGGTTGTACGCTTCACATAAAGCGCGCTGGGGGACAAGCCTCTGAAGCGATGCAGTGTTAATTACCCTGGGTCTCTCGCCCACCCAGAGGCACTGTGCTGTAGTAGATGGACAACATAGGAGAGTTCATTAGTGAACTTAAAGCGAGATTTATCAGTTACGGGGCAACCGAGAGCGTCGACCGAAGTCCATGGCCGATTGAACATACATTTGGGTAACATACCCTGGGCAAAACCTGGAACAGGCTTTCATCGACATTGTTCCGTTTTCAGAGTTTGGCCGGATGAAATAAATTTCATTTTGAGAAGGGGGAGTTGTTGGAACACGCCTTATGCTCGTCACCCACAGTGCGCCATATCGCGATATATATATATATATGATTTGACTAAAATTCGTTTTTTTTTTTTATTTTGCTCAGAATTACAATTAAATTTAAGCATTCAAATACGCCTTTTTGCCTTGACCCCCGTTGCTTGAAAACGTTATTGAATTCAAGTCGAATCAACTAAGGGACCCAAATGCTCTAACCATTTGTAATACATTTATAACAAAACGAACCACGTTTAAAATACACAAACGGTACATTCGACGGAACAAAACTTCGCACAAAAAACATTTCTGTATCGCGTTCATAAGCATTCTGCGTTGAGAAGCAAAAACATCATGGGCTGATGGCGTCTTGTAAGTATGATACACTAAATTATTTGAGACTCCTGAGCATATTTTAGTCTTAGTCAATCCCCCCTCAACAGGTCTAACCTAGCCGAAAACTAGCGTTGCTCGTCCATAAAGTTCAAACTCGCTCCCCACTGGTGGCTAAAACAAAAAATAGAAGCCGGCGAACCTTTTTTACAGGACATTTGGCTTTTATTAGCAGATCTAGCAGGGTTAGTCGACATTCTGGTTATAAACGACACGTAAATCCAGTTTCGACCAAATGTAGGGCGCCCCGATTCCACGATGCGTTTACTCATAAATAGATGGACTAACTATCGGTGAAGTTTTTCTAGCAGTGTAGTCTAGTTCTAGCAGTGTATCTGTAATGTAACTACAGAAGTATCATCCCTTGCAATTTCTTCGTTTGGCCAATCTCCTGTCATTAGAGGTATTCTTCTAGGTTCTTAGTTTAACTTTCCTTCTGGCTTGCATCTGGCCTAATGCTATATCGATATCATTCGGCGTCTCCTCGGCGTCTCGAGCGGGTTTACACGGAAAGTGTTGGAACCTGGTGCTGCCGCCTTCCACAACGCCCACTTCTGGACCCAGCTGAGTCCAATATCCCTTCGACGAAGCCTCCTATGTACCACCACTCCTTCGTGCGTCGCTGGCCGCCCGCACAGCCTTTGTCATGCTGCCGGAGCGCGTAAGGCTCAGACTCAAGCAGAATCGTGCAGAAATGAATGCGTAGCAAATGCGATATATTACTACGTCCTTTACAGCAGGCTCTGCGGCCTCCGTCGAGTGGAGTACACGGCATTGATCGCACCGATCGTCGGATCCACAATACTCCTGGTACCACTACGGGGAGCTCAGTATTCGAATGACTTGTTTGGGAAATGGCAGGCAAATTCCTGTATCGCCGCCGCCGCCGCCGCTACGGCTGCTGTAACTGCTACTGTCGGCGAAGAAGAGACTGCTCTGTCGGGAACGCAAAGGCGTGCCGGATTGCTTGGCTTTTGTAAAAACAGCTCTCTGGATTCGCGTGCGCCCTGCTCTGGCTGTCAGCCGCCTGGTCGCTTGCCTGACTCACTCGGTAACAGCGTTGAGGTGATGGCGGTGAGGAATGCGTCATGCCTTAAGCCATACGCCTTCATTCCTCTCTTAGCCTGTCGGCTGGCCTGTTCCAGCACTCATTCGGTCACTAGATTTCGCTAGGTTTGTCGCTTTCAAATACTACACATCGGATGCGGTTCAAGGGAAAAGAAACGGGCGGAAAAGGTTTCTTAAAAATAAAATTTTGTTCATTCTCTTCGTTCTTCTTTCTTTTCTCACTGCGTTTGCTGTTGCTCTGTGCCGGAATTTCATGGCGAAGGAACGAAACAATGACAGCAAGCGACTAAACCGGTCTGCTGCTTTGTTCCTTTGATGGCTGAAGTATTTTGTGATGGTTTTCAGTGATTTTGTGCCTCTGTACATTATTGGTAATGCTAGGATGAATACAGTAATGATAACTATTAATAAGACTTGGATGTAAACAGAGAACCATACAACATCGATTGCCGGGAGACGATTCTCAGAAAGTTGACCAGCGACCATTAAGAGTTTTCTATTATTCTAGAGCATAATGGCATCAACCAGAAAATAGAGAACTGAAAATATATTTGTACATTATTACGTTTTGTGTATTTTTTTTTTTTTGAGTGGACGAGCAGAGCCTTCGGTGCATTTGGTGTAAAATATTATCCTTCTGTTGATGTGTACTTATAAGTAGGATACGATTTACCTTGTTTTGATGTGACACAAGGCTTTGCCGATCATCATCGCCACTCTTCGGCTAGTGCTACTCCTTTGTGACTCTCTGGTTACCAATCGTGACGTTGGCGTACTTTGCGGTGTAGAATAATGAGGATTGAAGGAGCTATCCAGGATGACGGCGGCGGTGTGGGTGGCAGAACAAGGTGAATATATATATGTATAGTAAAAATAGCAGAGATCGCGGCTTGCTAGAGAACGTAGGTTCAATCAAACGGTAATCCATGCACATGGGTTTCTGTAGTCCCGTCTCGATGTCCGCTGCGTCTTGAGCTCCTCCATTGTTACATTCGAGCTGATGCTTTCATCCATGCTATAGGTAACCTGATCATGGACGGTTTGGCACAACAGCCCGCTTTCATTGGCTCGACCTCGTTGATGCGCGTTGAGCGGATCATTGTCTTTGATAGTTACTATCCATTAATTGGTTGATCTCCAACGAGAGTCATGGAAAGCTGAGGCACTCGCAAGGAACAGTAACTGATAAGCGACGCGTTAAAGTTACTCGTTCATCTCATGAGGTAGATAAATGGGGCGGCTGACCTAACACTGCCATTAAAAGCACGACAATCTTATACATACGTGCCCGTGTCAACCGCTGCGTATTCAACATCTCTTCATATCTACTGAACATTTCTGTTTTACAGCCTCGGGAGATAACTATGAAAGACAAAGGCAAACATTAAGAAAACAACCCCATATATGCACAGCTGTAAATTTATGGTAAGAACTATACCAAACTAGTTAGCTCTGGCAGAATTATTAGAAACCGATAATATAATAGTTGGGCATCTATTATTCTTGTCGCCCAAATCAATCTTGTTTACTAGCATTACAGTTTTCTCATGATCCTGTAATTTATTAACGAACATACACCGAGTGTTTAGCCCACTTTTTCCGAGCCCGGCTAGCTGTTGCGTCATAGCAACACACAAAATGCAAGATCTATCATTTATCTATCTGGCCTGCCGATTTACTGCGCAGACGTTCGTAATCAGGACTGATTCGCTTGCATGTTCAATGTTCCGCTGCCTCATCGGTTATAGGGTCGAACGTTACTTCGTCGTTGTTACCAATTTCGACTAGGTAAGCTAACAGACCCGAACTGCGTGGCCTTTGCCAATCATCATCAGTGGCAAAAGGCTCTTTTGCTGAAAAGAATCGTAGGGGTAGCTGCTTTGTAAAAGAAGAGGACGTTTCCAAAGGGGATCCTCTAGCAGGAGAGACCAAGCCAGGAGAATAGTCTAATGTCTACGAACGAAGGTGGCACGGTCTCCTGTCTGCCGCCTTCTTCCTGCCTCTTTATGCAGCACAACCACTCACGAGGTTGAATAGGTCGCGTAATTCGGCCAACAACGGATCATCGAGGGCTGGGAGAGATCCTGGTTATTCTCCTACCTGGTTGTAGCCCCGCAAGCTTTCTTGTTCGATGGTCGCTCTATGGCCCTGCCAAGTAGAAGAGAAGAACCCGATTAATTCCCCATTCACCCGACGATGAGTCGGATAGATGATCCAAGTGCCCTCGATCTACCCTCAATGTTGTATAGGGACACCAGTTTTGCCCTTATTCTCGTCCTTTGCCAGCTCTAGTTCCTGGTTAACGGACCCAACCCAAGGTGGGTGCGCGTACTGTGGCGTGCGTTAATCTGACCTACCAATTCTGCGTCCAGCATCAAACGAAAGTGATAAAGAAGAAAAAATGCACTCGACAGTGCGACCAACTTTGGCTGGCTCCTTCCACACAATCCCAATCAGCTATTATAATGACGATGACAGGCAGGCATGTCCAAACACAGCAAATGCGAGAAGGGTGTTGGACGCATTGGGCGAAAGAGGTTATTAGTTTGAAATCATCCAATGAGGCGTTCTCCTTGCTGGGTGGAAGTGATTCCCTATGATCGAATGTGAGCCTTTGTTTGTAAGAAGATGAACGCCAACGAGGAGTAAGGCGAATTGACGTTATCAGCCTAAGCACAATTTGAGGGATAAAGGTTATTGAACGATTGGATCTCGGTGATGGGCAGAGTAATTATAGAGGACAAGTAAGTCGGTTGAAAATCCTAAAGATATTACGATTTCACTGGTGACAACCTATACCCAGAAGTTTCAAGTCTTTTTTAAATAGTGAACGTAATTTGTCTGATCAAACTTTTGTACGCTTCGAAACTATAGGATGATGAGATGATGGATGTTTGAAAACCGCGGTGCCTCAGGCTACCAACACGAAGGTCTTTGGGTTGATAACATAAAGAAGTCTTATTATACACCGTTAAGAACAATGCACATAAATCTGAGTACGCAAAGGCACACGTAATTAGTTAAAACTTACCGAAACGTACTCCTGTCTCCTTAGTTTGTGCTCGCAAAAGGGAATTCATTAGGGATCAGATGTTCACAATGCACATGGACGGCTACTGGAGACGACGAAGTTTGTCGAAGCAGGACAAAATGACCGTTTGTTCAAGCTAAAGTTTATTCTATTCAACGAGCTTCTACTGCTCCGCTGGCTGTTGCAAGCAAAGTACGTCAGCACAGCTGAGTTGTATATCAGTCCGTGTGGTGTTATTGCAGTCATTACGAATACACTAGTGCAGCCTTAAAGAGGCCTGCGTTATGTCTTGTAACCGTAATAAGATGCACACAGCTCCGAAGGACAAAAGCAGATCGTACAGTTCCGTCCAATGTCCTATAATTTGTTGCGTGTGTCGTATCGACACATAGCATCAAAGTGACCGAGCATGTATTTCCAGAAGCAAAGTAACTCACATCACTATGATCGCCGCTTGCGCTAGTTATCGTACCAGCAGTAGTGATATCGAAGAAGACGTTCGAATAGAACCGACAGCCTGGTCTTTCGTTCCCACATTCCACCGTCCTACTATCTCCTTGTTGTCCTATGTAGCCAGCGAAGCGGGTAGCGATCAAAGACAGTCCTGCCTTTTAGGGAACTACGGCGGCGTTGCCAACTAAGGCACGCTTGAATCTGAATCATTCGATGAGTCGACGGATTCACCGACCTGGCGACCATCCGACCAATCTTCCAGCCTAGCGAGCTTCATCTGCATGTACATGTACCATGTACAGTTTCCCGTTATTTCAGTTCATACCGACGCCGACTCAAACCCCAAAATTCCCCTGGTGGCCAACTGTTCCTGCACTGCTGGTGGCAAAGCCATTGCGCTCATTGCTGATTGGCTCTATGTAGGGCCAATATTTCCATTGCGTTTGTTGCTGTTATCGCTTCTGTTGACACTGCCAGCAACAACGGATCTAAGAGTAGCAACTGAAAGGACGATGTCGATCTGGCAGGCCAGATCTATTCTAACTAGTTTATGAGGAGCAACGAGCAGCAGAGCAAAGCACCAGGTGACCGAAAGTGTCCTTCTGTCAGCTAGTTCTGTGTAAGCCAATCGGATAGGAGTTTGTAGAGGCATGTTCCTACCTATATATGACCTATACACTCATATCTGCCCACATTGTTGCCGACATGTCAGCTCGTGTATTTTGACAGACCTACTCCGACGCTTACCACTGTTCATGTCGTTTGTAGGCCGTACTGCGCATTCGCCGTTGTGACCTTATTTTCCGTGGCTGCTACTGCAACAACAATTCCACTGACCCTATTTCAATGAACTAGTAGACCCCGAATGGCAGGCGTATTTCCATTGTTGTTTTGACAACTATCATTGTAATTCTTGGGACTAACCTTTTCCCAACAGAGCCACCCGATTGAACTTCTATAAGTCTGTATAGTATTTCCATTTGCTGCGACAGTAAAACTGGGGAAAATAGTAAAGGCTGCACTAAAGAAGACGAAATTTACGAATACGGTTTTGTTCCCACTAAAAAAAAATATTGGTCATCTATTAATCCTCCACATTTCTGATATTTTATGTCAGAACGTTTCACTCGCATCGTTTTGTGTTCTCCATACAGAAAAGTCAACGAAATTACACCTCGTAGGCCTCACCCAGACCACCATGTTACCCTGCAGCTGCAGTACCAAGCTTGATTTAGCTACCCAACTATATATTTGTGCATTGCGACTATACGAGTCCCTGATAGTTCTCACGTGCGTTGAGTTATGCCTTTCGAGAGGTACTAGTGGTCGTGTTTTACGATAATATCACTAGCACCGCTGCCACACGCACCAGCTGCTAACACTCGACAAGCAGGTTGAAGCTATTTGGGGGGGGGGATCGAGTTTAGGTAATCAGACTGCCTGACTTGTTGGATGCCTAGGTACAGTGATCCTGGACAACGAAGTATGAACACGTACATTTTCTTGTATTTTTAGACAGAACAAGAAAGCAAATTCGTCGACGTCTCCGACGGCCATTCCTTGTCTTTTATCATGTCTCACTCCGTCTCCATTTAATAGTATCTTGAAGACGTCAGCGATTTACGCCCCATTTTGTTCTCAGGCATGCCTGCGCAATATCCCCAAGAGCCTAAACCAGCCGAGGAGCTACTGCGTCATACGCCTGGTCGCCAGTATTGCATATCCTATTGTTCGAATTGCTCAGATATGATTGTAATAGAGACATCTAATGTGATCTATGATCATGATGTCGAGGATCTTAAATCGGAAAAATGAGGTGATCTTTCTGCAAGTGAGAATTGTTATAATACATAAAATATCTAACCGTTGAACACCTTTGCGTCTTTCGATTGCTTACTGATGACATCTCCAGTTGTCTGTTGATAGGGGTAATGCAAGATTTATTTGCACTCGATGGTGTTATCTAGATATGTCCAGCTTACCATTGTAGAGTACAGTCTGACTATTTGTCTGTGTCAAATGATGCTAATTGAAAGCGGTAAGGCCGACAAACCGAGTTCCTCATAACGGTCTACAGGCTAGCACATATCGAGCTTCTTCAATAGGGTGAGTGACAGCCCATATCGAACTCACGTCTATCCGAAAAACTCTGCGCGAACACCTAGGATAGTGAGATTCAACCGAGATTGTGTGGAGCGGAACGCAAACGTGCGTTGTAATGCGGCGAAGAATAGATGATATGCTGATCCGTCCTGCTGCATGTTATACCTTGTATAGAGTGCGGATCTCTAATCAACGTGAATCCAACGTATGGAAGCAACGTGGGACGCGTACTAACGCTGGAGCGATCTAAAAGGCCGACTTACTGGAACTCTGACGCAAACTACCCACTTCTGCCTCTTCGCTGTCGGCAGTTCGCATTGGCAAGCTTACCCAGGCTCCAGAGTTCGTTCGTAGAGCACAGCTACTAGATACCACCACTCTGAGTCCTTCCTTTTTCGCTGCTAGTTCGTTCAAGTCAAACCGCTGCCGCCTTCCGGTGAGCAGCTGTACGCGTTTTTATGTTACAGCCGGTAGCAGCGATAGCAGTCGTAGACCGGTTTGTACAATATTCACCACCCGCTCGTAGGGCTGACAAGTTTCGCGCGAGAAGGAAATTGGTATGGGGGCAGGGAGATCGAGCCGATGTTGGATCTACAGACTGACAAGGGCAAGATGGTTTTCCTGGATAAAAAAAAATGTGACTACAAAACGTAGTCTCTGCTGAAGCAGTAGCAGTCGCAAGAACCGAAACGGAATGTCGGCGTGTCTCATTGCCTCCCACCCCCCAATATATGTCGGCTTCACGGGGGCATCTACTTCATCCTATTTAGCTCTTCCATCTTCTTACTATTCGAACAGGCAGGAAAGCGCGAGCGAATTTTGAATTCGTTGCCACTCGAGCCTTCTTTTGCACCCGGGGCCCAGCGATAAAGGTAGATATTGTGCCTATAATGGGTGCGATATTATATTTACGGTCCGTTGAATGTGTTACAGTTGAAGTATATACTCTCCCAAAAGGTGACACAGCAAACGACAAGAGTTTGAAATGAATAGATCGAGTGTAAGGATAGATCAAGATGGAGAAATGAAACTTTTTGTATTACTCTAACGAAAATTTGTTTTCGTTTGTTTTCAGGTAAAAATATTTTATGCAGTACTATAGCACAACGTGTCTGTGTTTGATGCGCGTGTACGGATTCGGCGACGGAACATGCTCACTCGGGAAGCATGGCTGCCATCACGTAGCTAACTTATCTGAGGACAGAGAAACGGGTGACGCTATGTTAGATGAAATTGATGGGATAGAACTATGCTGAGACAGAAACCGTCACTTATTCGTCGTCATCGTGCCGTGCTTACTTTAGCTCCTATCGCACAACACTTCACAGCTCAGACTATGTCTGAGTGGCTTAGTTTTATTTTTGAGGGGCATCCGTCCGCTCCCGAACCACAAATTATACATGGAAGACGATTAGCATTAGTTCGTGTTAACAGACACTCAACTGTGTGCCAATAGGGGACAAGCCCTTGCACAATGACTTACCCATCGGTCTGGCTGGCCAACTTGATGGTTTTCCGAGCAGACAAAGGCAGCAATGCACAACAATTTGTTGATATTTCACTGTTTCTGGTTTCGCGGGCGGCGGCATTTGACATCGAACACTCTCCTGATGCCCGGCCGGTCCAATTGCCTAAATACGACGCGAGCGGGGGCACCAAAGGCAAAGATATATCACAAGACACTTCGTTCTTGTGTGGCCATCAGAACTCTTAGATGAAAGAGGGACGTAATACCTGTATAAGAAGTGGAAACAACATAATTCCACAGTCGACAATTTGCAAGTTGAGATCGTTGCCGTAAACATGACAAATAAGTAAAGCATGCTGATAATTGCTTGTTTGTATTAATATGATATTATTATGGTCAGTTAGGGACGCTGATATACTTCGATCTACGCGATATTTCGCTTTCTTGTAAAACAAATGGCACTTAGGGAAATACCTTTACATTAAACGTCCCGGATATCCCTGCGATGTGGAAAAAATCAAACGTCCGACCGAACAAACCACTATAACTAAGTGTGAAGGTGCACCTCAAAGTTGCGACCACAGCGTTGAAGGCACACATCTAGGTTTATAGTCCCATTTAAGACACACCGGAGATCCTTTCCTATCAATATAATCCTTTTTAACAGAACATTGAGCTGTCCGAAAATAAAGGCAACGACATAATTGTACAGTACAGGTATTTTTGTACGAACCATGTGTTGCTAGTTTAACAGTCAAGCGGTTCAAATGGAGCGCTTGTACACGCTCTAGTTCTTTGTTAGTTGCTGACGCATACGTACAAACCGAAGACCTATTCCTGTACACAAAGCCCGATAAAATACGCATTGCATTTCTTTGGGCAAACCAAAGAGTACTCAACCTCTGTCTTATTACTCTATCTAGAAAAGTGTCTTAAGTGGGGGTTCCGATTTCTCTCTCTGCTGTTCATTCGTTTTGCCTAAAGCCACTTCCATCCTGATGCTCAAGCTGCTGCTGCCGCCGCCACTTGCCCCGCTGCAGGAATCCTGAGATAGAGCAGACAACACTCGTCTTACAACCAGCCGGGCGCCACTTTTATAGAGAAGCGCTCTACCGCTTCGGCCAGCGCGCGATGACGTCCAGCGTAACTGTGTGGTCTTCAGCGGTCATTGTCGAGATCTTAACGGCCCTGGAACTGGTTAAGGAGTGAGATGTTATCAATCAAATAGTTATCTCTCGTTCGTGCTCTACTGCTGTTCTCCTGGAGTTCTCCTTCTCGGTAAACGCCACCGAACTACTCCATCCCCGCCCTAGATCAATTGCCCCCTTTTCTCCTAGTTGGGCTTCCTCGTTCGCTCGGTGCATCTCCTCGGTTGAGTCGCCTGCCCGGCGGCTGGGTTAGCCACGGAGTTCTGATAGGTTGCGAGGGGTTGCGAGGTTGCGCAAGAGCGCTAGTTGAAGACATCTTCTTTGTCGACCGAAGCTAAGCGACCATCTACCCAGCTTCTGTGATCTCTTTCGATGCTTAAGTGAATTCCCTTGTTGGTTACTCCATCATGGGGGACGAGAGAGAGCAAACGCTGAACGAAGCTTGCTGTCTGCTGCTGCTGCTAGCCCCAACTCCTCCGGCTAGACGGCGGGGAAGATGTTTAACCTCTTGGCAAACTTTTACATTATACCTTCAGCGGTAGCGCCCACGCCAGCACCGAGACGGACGTTGGCGGAGCCAGCAACGGTCCAGGTTGAGACGTGGTAGCAGAAAGCCAAGAGCGATCCTGGAGAAACCAGCGTAGCTGCTCGCACGTTGTGGTACTTCCTCGACAGCCTTCCCGCGTCGAGGAGATCAGCAGTCCCTGCCGGGCTGTTCCTTTGACTTTTCTAACGCTCTTTCTCCTGTCTTCTGCTGTTTGTGACTCTCCCAAGTCTCCCTCCTGGTTGAAGAAACGGGTGTTGCCAATCACATCCGCTTCGTTGGCAAACTGGAAGATGGCTGGGCCGAGCAGGCAAGCACGAACTGAGATGAAGCTGCCTGCTCTACCGTCGCTCCTGTTTGGAAGGCCCTGGCAACCTTCAGATACGTTAGTAGGGTGAGGGAGATGAGCGCAAGCAGTTTGTGTCGTACTCATGAAACAGGCAGGAAAACTGACGGGGGACCATACAGCATGGAGGGACGGCTTACTAAGAAACTATAACTTCGGTTTCATTGCCTCAAAATGAACTGTCATACCGTGTTCTCCTAGCTCTGGCTCGTTCAGCTGTTTCACCTCAGATTGTTACGTGAAGATCGTCGAGAATTCAGGCAGCAGCTACACTAGCGATATTCATTGTGAACAAAGAAAACGCCGGCATGCAATTTATATTATAGGGATATATGGCACCGACGAATCTGTACAAAACATCACGGAAGTATTTGCGACGATCCTGCCTCTGTTTTTCGTAAATAGTCACTTGCCTTGCTGGTTAAACTACCATTGACGTACGTTTGCCTTTGACAACAACGTGTCCTTAGACTCGCTGTACATCCGTTTCGCTGATTGAACTGAAGTGAATACAGTCGCTCTCTGATCAAGGAAAGGTGGTGTGTATGATTTAACGAAAGACCTACTTGAGGTTCAGCGGACTACTTCGGTCGAGCCAGCGTTAATGGTTAACGACAGCCGCTGAGAGGCAGAAGCAGGTCGTAGAATCCACCGGCCCCGACTTACTTGCTACGAGCGCCAACTCTGTCGACGATCGAACACAGTTCATTATTTGCTGCTCTCTATTCGTGCGCCCTGTCGCTCGCCGCTTACCCCGAAAACTTCGTCGAAGCCCCACCCATATCTGCACCTCTCCTTTCCCCCATTTCCCTACCGTAGAGACCCGTTCCGTGGCCGAACAGTTCTCTCGCAAACACCCTATATGCCCACCGTTACCATCAGCCCGCACCCGACCTGCCCCTGTGCTGCACCTACTTTGCGTTCGTTCAACGAACCCCTTTATATTGCCCCACCTATTGACGGACATTTTTAGAGCCTGAGCAAGTCTAAGGGAACAGCGACAACATGCTTCTCCATTCCTATGGGAATAGAACAGACATGGCGGGCTGGTTGGCTAGCTACTGGTCGCCAAAAGGTAATAACGTACAGCTCATCCCGGAGGCTGAGTGAACCACGGGGTTCTCGTCTGGTTCCGTTTCGTCCTTTGGATGCGAAGGGAGCCGACCCTGGAAACGGCCTAACGTTGCCGTTGACCGCAACTTCCTATCTATCCGGAGCCGTACATCCTACCATAGCTCCGAGTACTCTTAGTACGTGGTCTACTGATTTTGTGAGTTCGTTTAGAAAAGGCTTGGTGAAAGTTGACATCGTAGCTATTTCAATCGAACCGCTATAGACACACAATGGTAGACATTCGTGTTGTCACTGTCTCACATACGATCGAATACATAGATATACCCTCAAAATCGTTGGGCCCACTTTGAAGTACAGAGGAAATAGTTGGAATGCTCAGTTATTATTGAGAAGCTTAGTGCCCTTCTCAGGCGAACGTCACTGATGTACTAGTAGAGTTTTCATATGACTAATTGCTCTCTACAATCCTTCAAAGGATTTACCCTATAGGCTGGACGTATACTTATTTGTAGTAGAAATATCACGAGAAGAGCAACGCTTTAGTCACTCTTCCTTCTACCTAGAGAATGTACACAAAAATAGTGACGCCTGAAAACAATTCGGTCGGGGAAAACGTTTGAGCATCTGAGTGAAAACGCGACCTGCCTTCATTCTGTTAGTTTGATTATAGACATTGTTTCAATAAACGCAATCGTCTTGCAGGCGCCTAGAGAGACGCCGCGGAGCTTCTGATATGCCCTGATCTGGCAGCAGCAGCTGGAAGCGGAGAGAAACGAGTGTTAGAGGATCCTGGCAGAGCCGAATGGACGAACTCAAAGCGCGCGCGCTGGATGAACCCAAGTGCAGGTGGGCCTCTGCGATCGGCACCAGGGTTCCCGAAACCACAGCTGCGAACAGTAGACTCACATTATTCGTTGGCCTACAGACATTTGATTCTCTTCTCGACGCTAACCTCAGATTAAATTTTTGTCCTGACGATCGCCTGTATTACTGCTTACCAATGAATCCTAAATGTCTACTGGCGAATATTCTGATATCAGCCAACTGCGCATGGACAAAAGTGGCGTAGCGGGCTCATTAAGCGAGTCGAATGATTAGCAGTGCCACCAAGGGGGCATTTCAGCAGCAGCAACGGCTGCAGCAAAAGAAACAGCGGCTGCCATCTAAGCACTCTTGCATTGGGTCATCCGTCTATAAGGCCCTAGCATGGGTACTTCCCTTGTCTTGGTTGGCCGTGGTGGCCAGTACCGGTCGCAACACGATTCTAGGAAAACAGGTGAGAGTCGCCCTAGTTAGTCTCTGTAACCAAGAATCTTGCGAGATTCCCATTGATGAATCTGAATGTTGTCTACGACCCTAAGGTATTTCAGGTGTTGACGTCAGACTCGTTATACAGCTGCTAAATTAAGTTATGCTATCTTTGTTTGTTAATGCAGCGGCGGGTAATATAAACTACGAAATAAAGAAGAAGAGCGCACGAACAGTTGCGCTTGCAGGGTTTAGAAATGATCAATTTGATAGTGGTTAGCAAACGTAACTCGGAATACATTCGCAGTGGGCACTCTAGTCGATATCAGACGTGTGTGCGCGTGAATACTATAGGCCCAGTGAATGTCACATAGTATTCTACATGTTCAACAACAATGCCCAATCCGCTGTGTAATCATTCCACCTTGCTACGATGCACTACAAGCAAATTCAGTAGTGTTATCGACTGCCATAAGGGTAACTGGTTTTAGCGCCTTTGTGCCTGTTTATCTAGTGGACGGACAACTTATTCGATAGTTTAAACGAGCTGACTCGCAAAGACCCTTCGGGTCAGCGTTTTGTGATACACGCTTCAACACACTCGCAGCCCGCTACAACAATAGGGCCCATTTAACTCTTTTTCTTGCTCTCTTTGTTTGGCATTAGCAACACACAACGCAAGCGTGCGTCGGCGACCCTCCGCTTACGTCGTAGCTCTCCTTTACACCGACAGCCATTGGCGGAAGAAAGCCATGGCCTCTGTGGAGTCCCAGCCATAGAAAAAAATACGCACAACGAACGTTGCCTAACTCGACAGTAGCTAGGGCCTGGTAGAAAGCTGTACGATAAATCTAGCACAGGAGCCAGCACCTCCGGCTGTTCTCTGGATCTCTTTCCCTGCTCCCCGTGCTACCCTCGACGGACCACCTCCTATCCACCTCGCCACCAGCGAGTATTGCCCCAACAAGACCCCATAACGATGCCAGCCCCCGCTATGCTCTGTCTGCCTTTAGCGAGTGGCGGTTTTGCCGTGCTCCAATCAGATGTTCAGCTTTAGCCGCCTCGCCTTAGTGATGGGTTCCGGTCCCAGTAAAGGACCAGTGAGTTCTGCTTCTCTCAGACCGCCTGACAATGCTGTGGACAGTGCAGTTCTAAGCTCGGTGGTTCCAAAATCAATTAGTGTGGTGGCTGAGGAAGGGCAGGAGGTTTGGGAGGATTGCGGACGGCTGTCGCTGCACCAGCCAGAGGATCGGGACAAAAGGGGTTATCGAAAGAAGGGTGGCCTTGTACGCAGATTGGTTGACTGCTTCGTTGGTGGCCGGGGAGGCCCATATATCATCTGAAACCTTCGCGTACCCCAGTGCCTTTCCCTTATGTCCTCAATGCTCTCCTTGGTTACCCGAATGCCATGGTTGACTCTTGAACAATACAAGCTCCCATCTGATACTGCCTCAAAGCCAGCTGCTTCGTTTCAAAATGTCACGAGAAAGAACTTACTATAGATAGCCACACCAGGAAATGATGGAGATTGCATTTGCCAGTTAGGTAGCAGATATATCAAAGCATATAGGTATACATTTCAGGACATACAAACAGTGAAGAAGCTCAACCTATTTTTTCGCGTATGGGAAATCATGCTTTTTTAAGGCTAGTCGACGTCATGAGCTTCTGATGTATAATTTGCAACAAGACTGAGATAGCAATTCAGGCGAGCTGGATGTCTTACTTCATAGCGATATGCGAGGCTTGACATATTCTCCTGTAAGAACTCAGATGTTTAAATAAAACGTCATCTCGCGTTGCTCTGTTTTCTTGGTACGGTAGAAATTCGACATTGAGTCTCTTTCAATTTTTTGAGATTTCCCTGACGCTAAAGGTCAGGCCATGACTTTTGTCCTTCGACCCATTTCCCTGTTTCATTCTGCCTCTCCACGAAACAGTCAGAAACGGAACACGCCACCAACACGGAGCCACGCCTTTCATCACAAGCCAGCGGCAAATTTCTCTCATTCCACGATTCTTTGAGATGACGCCCACGGTTCAATTCGGAGCTGAGTCGATTAGAGCGACGACGGCGACGACGACCCCCGCCAAGGAATGTGCAGCTTTTCTGCACCACTGGCGTGTGTGTGTATATATACTCGAGCGATACGACTTTCTGTCGTTCCATTGGCTCTCCCCTCTTGGCCGATAGTCGACCCTTCGGGCAACCAGAGTGTCGGATCGACTCAGACAGAATCAAAGGAGAGAAAAGACCGGGGACAAACAAGCCAAAGTTGTTCTACCCTTGTCTTTCTCAATTTCGGTTTCTCTGGTCTGATTCTGATTCGTCTTTTTGACCAGGCAGACGCTAGAGGTCGTCTCTTCCTGTCCCCTAATAGTCAACGACTGTTGAGTTGCAAGATCCCCGCTTTTACTTTATTCGTTGTATAGTATAGTCAGAAATTCTCGTATGTCTTACAGAGAAAAGCTAATGTTACGGACATTCAATGAATCGGTCAGAATAAGAAGTAGCGAATGTTCGCTTGGCGGGCGTTCAAAGCAGCGGCCAGTCATCGGCAGATAGCACGTGCCGACGCTACTACAGCTGCTGCCCTAAAATAGGCGCAAAGACATTTTGTTCCGCTGACGCTTGATGATGACAATGACGTTGCTGCTGATGATAAAAGATGCTGTTACCGTCCTGGTGAAGGCGGCAGATGGCGACATCTCGTGTCCGTCCCGAATCCGCGATTTCGTTCGTCTAGAATGATCTGACAGCACAGATTCATCCCTAAGATCGCGAGATGGCTGAGCGAACGGAAAGAAAATCGAACAGCACGGGATCGGAGATGCTCATAGCAGAAGAGGAGAGGAAGCGAGATCGTGGCCAGAACTCGTGCCGTGGATGAAACGAACTGTCTATATCCTTTCTAAGGTTAACCAGAGCATGCTGGGGACTAGGGCCACTATGGTTTTCGGTTAACGATTGGCATGAACAACCAGCAGACATGAGCGGGCTGGTGGGCAGTTGACTGACATTACTGAGATGTGTACCAATATGATCCAAGAAGGTCTATTTGCCTGTCAGTATATATGCTACTTGTGATTATTTCGTGGGCGTTGCCAGTGCCCATAGTAGGAGCAGTGACGGAAGCAGCTTCAGGCAGTGGCAGTTGGCCGGATGGCACAGCTGGCATTCAGGACCATAAAACATTGCGCAGTTGCCTTCATCCTCTCTACTACTGCATCGGCAGGCTGTGATACGCTTCAGTTGCATTAGTTGAAAGGTGCACACGAAACAGACACGAACCCTACCCTATTCGAAAGGGTGTTCGTTTGACGATAAATGCCGTCTTACATGCCATAATGACGAAAAGTATCGCACAGCTCGTGATAGTAATAATTTATAAAATTATTTCGAACTATTGCCTATGTGAGCACTGAGGTGCACTTTCGATTTCATTCATTTAACATCCACTCAAGTCAATGTATTGATTACAATAGAGATGTACCGAAGAACACATAGTCTCCAACATGTTCGAAGGTCATAATCTCTAATTCGTAACAGCCCCCCACTGCTGCTAATGACAACTGAATGGAAATGTGTTCTACTATCCTAGTGCCACCGGCTTTTTGTTACTCTGCCTAAATGTGTAGCCATATGACAAGCACAGATAAAGTTCTCTACTGTCCTCAAACACAGAACGACGGTATTGACACATCACGTCAGTATGTGTAGCTTCGGTAAACGCTATAGTCGGACCTTGTTGAAGTTGCGTTATCAGACTCAGAGGCCGTGTTCGAGCCGAGACTAACGTGCCCCTATCGTACGGCCACAAGGAACGAGTTGAGTTGTGGAAGCATTGCTTCGTGGATTTCAGGAGTCAGGACGGCAACGAGCCAACTAATATACAGGCTGTTGCGTCGCCGCTCGACCACCAACGCGTTGGCCGTTTACGACATCGCCCTCGACACCAATAGCGCGGTAGCGAATAGCTCCCGGCGTCGAAACGCTGCTAGCTTGAGTAGCAGATGAAAGCAGAGCAAATAACGAAGAGCAAGTACAACAATAATAACAACAATATATTATTTATTATTATTCTTGTTACATTTTACTATCTTAATCTTGTAAGTAATAAGCTACGAGGGGATCGGCTTTGCTAGCTACTACAATTTATAGTTAAGATATAGGCATCAGCGGGTCGGCACCCGTAACAATGAAGCTAGTGGGCCTGGCAGCATTAAATATAATGCCAGCAGCAGATGTGGTCGTTGCTAAACTTCTCACAATCTGATCAAAGAAATCAGTAGTTAGTAGCGGAAAGAACAAGAAAACCTCGTTCGTTAAATGAAAGCCACATACTGGATCGTAGTATGCTAGATTATATTTATACTGTTTTAGTGAACAGCAGTTACTATTGGTAGTTATGTCACCTTCAGCATCGTACAACATCGTGCTTTAAAGGTAAAAAGCCCAATATACAAACCAAATCCCCTGCCTTTAAACTACATACTGTTTTCATGATCACTGAAATATATGGTGGGGCAAGTTTATTGAATTTTATTGGCTCCGTATGTTAGGATCGACAGTTTAACGTCGTTTGAGTGTTTACATTTCTATGTATGAATCACGGCCCGTCTAATTACACGTTTAAACAGGAGCTTCGTGACGGTTAAACTGACCTAGCCACGCTCGTCTCACAGGCCGTGGTCGTATAGGGCCCCCTCTAACAAGGCCTACTCGTTGAGTCATTTGTGATTTTATTCCTAGTAGCAGAGTAATTCGCGCTGGCATCGCGTGCTCGCACAAAGGTCGTGCAGGTATTATGCAGTCCATGCCGCTCGGACGACCTCCGTTCGTTCGGCGTTTGTTATTTATTTGTTTCATTGTTCGCAAGCACAGGTACTCTACGAATCTCGTACGAAGCAGTTATGCGTCGCCTTGAATTGCGAAAAAGATATTTTATCCAACTATGAAAAAAGGGGCATCTCTGGCCATGCCACAGGGGAAACGCCGAGAGGCCAAAGCGCGTACGATCATTACCGCCGACGCCAATTGGACCACTGTCCGCGTAGTCCAGCGAGCAGCTCCTTTGTGTACACAACGCTTACGAAGAAGCCTCTGAAGAACGTCGGACCCATCGCCGCGACGCAGAATGGCTCCATCAACAAAATAACCCCGCTTTGTTGTTGCTGTTGCCGTCGTCGTCATCGTTTGTTGTCAGAAACCAAAGCTGCAATAGCATCAGCGCCGGCTGCACCGTCATGATCATCAGCATGATCACCATCTACAACTTCATGAGTGGCAGCAGTAGTTCTTAGTGTTCATGTTCTTCGGATTATTACCGCAGCAGCAGCGCTGCTGCAGATGTACGAGATGCCTGAAACCAACTGCCAGGGACTGCATGGGCCATAAACTCTTTATGTTCGTCGAGTGGCTACATATAACACTGCCCCCATCGTTTCCCCACCCACGCCGTCCTTGTTCGCTCCTCTAAACATTTGCCTCTGCCCCTTCTAGCGGGCTCCGTTTATATACAGATGTCTGCATACGTTGTATGTGTGTGTCGGTGTGTATACATTCGTCTATAGTTATAGGGAGAAACTGATCGAGGCACATGATGAGTGAAGTCTCCGCAGGCGGCGCCGCAGCCGTCGCTGTTCTGTCGATGCCTCACTAGCCATCCGCTGCAATGTAAAAAGGCTTATTATCGCTGCTATCCTCCAGTATATGAACGGAGGAATACGTTAACGTACAGGCACTGTTTCGTTTTAGCTGCTGTCTACTATCCATTAATGAATACGGGACTGCCGTGGCTATTTCTGCCATGTTGTTTAACGAACAATTGTCTGCTGACAGGACGCACCGTTGTATCAGTGTTATGCTGGTAAATGGGTGGCAATGCACATTTAGTATTTTCTCGAATTTACTCTAGTTGTTTATGGTATGTGTGAATATCTTGACAAAACATATCATTTATGGACGCCTACCTCTGGCCTTTCGTTTCGTGCAAAGTAACTTGGCCTAATTCTTTGTTGATTTTTATTTATTTAGTTATATATATTTTCTGAATTTTGTCGATTTCGACGATAATCTGATAATGAATATTGGGAGAATTGGCAACATAGTCTCTTCAATGGCAAAAAATAGGGAAAACGTGCACATGCTTTAAGCACTCCATACAAAAAGGCCAAAATGTCAACATGTGCTGTTAGCGCAAGAATTGTGAGGTTTTCAGGCAACGCAGTTTCCTCTGATGAAAGCTTTAGCATAACGGAAACTTATTAACTTTATGCATGTAAAAAAAAAAACGTGAATTTGATCGATTTTTGCTAAAGAGGACGTAAATCTCTTTGTGCGAAAACCTTTTACTTACGTCAAAAATTAGAAAAAAAATGAATAGAAAAAATATGCCTATACAGCAAATCTTGAGGTGAATATTACAATATGTTCTATATTATTTAGAGCATACGACATTATCGCTTACAATATATTATTACTAGCAGTATGTAAGTCTTATACGAACGATAACGAATGTTAGCCTGGTTCTTTTTTATTTTTGGTTTTTTTTTCCATTAGTTTGCCTTGACTATTTCGAAATGGGTTAATCATACTAGGACATCATATCAGCCTGCATAATATCAGTGGAGGTCCATGGCACAAAAGCGATGCAAATTCAACAAAGTTAAAAGAAAGCGAAACGATATGCGCCCGCAATCTTGCGTCGTATCCGCGCATCCGAGAACACCTTCACAAGACGACGAGATAGCTTGGAAAAATAGACAAGAACATTTTTGTGGTAAAATTACGAAGCTGTACCTCCGACGTTCTTCCCTCCGTCTTTCGTTTGGGGTTCTGATCACTCCACTAGCCAGAGGCAAATGTGCATTCTGAGGATGTTCTTTTCTTTCGTACCTGCTTTTTATGCTGCAACCCGCATTTTGTCAGCCGCGTTCCGTCGTCAGCCGCTCGTCCGTCTAAGTAAGTAACGGCCGACCCGGTAGACTTTCAGCGTCCGACACCCACTGCGGAAGGTGTCCGTCATAGCCTGACCATAAGCTGGCCAGCACAAGCCGTCGAATAGCAGCAGCAGCAGCAGTAGTAGCAACCAACACTTGTTCATTGTTCAGCTCTGACCACAAGATGAACTGGGCTAAGTGCGATTGAGCGATACTTCTTGTTTTCACTAGATCATTTGGGTTCGGTGCCTTTTGGCCGCGTCTTCGGTCCAGGGAACGTTCGTAAGAAACGAACGTCCGTGATTTAAGCGCATCAGCAGCCGCAGAAGCAGCATCAACACTCATAGCATCGTGGCTTACGAATCAAACTGTGAGTCAGCCAGCGGTAGGCGAAAATCTTCTCGCTGCCTGCTCTCAAGTTACGCGATATAACGGTATCTATCTGGTTTAGCTGTTGCTATTACTCCTTTTGCTTGCTACTGCTTGCGATAGAAATCCAGGAATCATAGAAAGAGAAAGTTAGTCATTCTACGATAATCCGATATCATCTTACCTCAGTGTACGATCGCTGCCGCCATCATCATTATCATAAGAAACAGGCAATTTCGCCAGATCAGTGCCGGGTGCCGAATGCCAATGTATCAGTTCCCCCGTACTCGATCCGGCTGCTGGGTTAGATAGTGATAGCTATAGTTCTAGAGATGCAAGGAAAGCTTCTTTTAGAAAGCGTATCTCTGCATCCTGTTGCCCAAGCTGTCTTTGAAGATGGATAAACGTTCGTCCTTTCGTTCTTGTCCTGTTGCTTCGATTGTACGTGTGTTGTATTGATTATCGTTGCACTTGCCGCAAGCTGGGTTGATACAGGAAGTCGAATGCTGTTTAGTGATAGGTAGAAGCTGGCCGCTTATAGTTGTACGACCGCCATTTTAGCTTTGTACATTAGCCCATCGCGTGGTTCAAATCATACTGAACACGGCTAAGTCCCCCACGCAATACATGGACATTCATAGAGCCTCATGTACGTTTACTTAATAGTACCTGCCCGCTATTCAGGCACAACGACGACGAAGGTTTACTGCACACGACCCATGCGATTGGGTGCGAGCGCTCGTGTTCACCTCATTAGCCGTACTACACGCCATATCCCTACTATATTATTATTATTATTATATATATGTATGCCTGCTATACGCAATGACAATAGGCTACTATAGAGTTTGCATGCTTGACACGCTGCTTGATTTCTTTCTCTAGAAAGGTCTCGTCCTTTACGGAATATCATTGTTGTTACCACTTTCCTACTTGGGTCCGCTATCCGCCACCGTACCCACTATCGCTAGCTTATAAATTTCAGTTGTCTGCAAATGCTATTCCTACAAATCAGGCCGACGAACAACAGGGCAATCGCGTCACATAGAGCCACGGCATAAGAAAGCATCCGCGCAAGGCAACTGAGAGCTAGCAGTATACGTTACTGAAAAGTGCGCCCGCGAGAGCCTGTTAGGCCGAAGTTACATGCAATCAATCCCTGGAGTTCGATGTACTCATCGCTCGAGGTCCTCCAAATGCGACTAATGCGGTTGGTAGTATTAGTTGCGATGGTAGGTAAACAGCATGATGCAGACGTTGGCTGTGCGCGGGGCCCTGCTTCGTTACCGTGTCTAAGAGCGGCTTGGTTTTCATTGTAGCGTTAGTTTCGGGTCTCGTTTGCGGGTTGCAATGGCGCCCGCCGGCGCGGCTTACGAGGCCTGGCTAGATTTCGTACCGTGCAGATATCCTGTGGCATACAGCCTCAGCTTTCTTAGCGTAGCTGAAAAGAGTAGAGTAGTATTAGCTTCCCCGTCAACCGAACTTCTGTTTCGCTTGTAGACTTCCTAGCATCTTCAGCTTGGTGTCGCTTCCTCCTTGGCAAGACGCACAGCCTGCACCAGCCGGGTAAGCCCAAATCTCGAGCAAAGCCGAAGCTTGAAAAACCCATTGCCTGTTCCATTCGCTAGCTCACTTCTTTTTATATCTTCTGTTTTTCTTTCCGTTCGCTGCTCCGTCCACATGCGTGTCGCTGTCCACCAACAGTGGCCAATCCGTCGACCAACGATGTGCGGGTAACAACAGTCCGCCTGTTGGTGGTAAATCGAGGTACTGTTCGTCGCGGTAACGGCGATAGCTCTTCTGTATTGGCCGTGTTGCAGAATACTTATCCGAAGCTACATCGTTTGCTTATTCCGGGCCGTCTGTCTAACTGCAGCCAGTGAGCGAGAGAGCAGTCGACGTAAAGCCTACAGCTAGCTACCCACCTAGCCAGCCAGCCCCTAGGAGGCAACGGGAAACGTACGAGGAAAATCGGGTCGACGATACAAGACGGGCAGAGCGTCCGTAGCGATAGATGAATCCCAGGAAAGCAGCGAGGAAAGAAGCAAGGAGGCGTAAGACTATAAAAGGGACAGAGACAGATCGAGTTTGCGTCCATCGAGAATCTCAGGCATCGTCGCTCCGACTTGCACAGACGTCCCCTGGCACCTTGACCGTTCCCGCAAAACTACGAGCTTCTAACGGGGTGGCCGTGTCCTAAACAGCTTAAGTACAGTACCGCTGTACTTCAAGACTGGCACTGTGGCATAGTTCCCACTGACCTTTCTCCGACCGTACGTGATAGTTAGTTATCGGACCCTGTTGTAGCGTTTTGTTCGTTGGGTTGGAATAGTTGTTTGGCTGGTTTACACCGTACACGGTAGCAGAAGTAACGTAATTCGGGGGTTATCGAAACGTCACTGCAAGATTTTGAACATCTGTCGCTATTACTGCTAATGACTAACGCTACTTGTAGTACAAACCATAATAACGGTGATGGTATAAATATGACAACCAGGGTTTTTCGTCAAACTCACCTTGTATACTGCTGCCAGAATTACTACCAGATCGGTACCTGACTGGCATATACGCGGATGCAATCTACAATGTAGAATTGCTACGTTCTACGGCAGAGGCCTGCGGTGCGTGTTCTACGATTCTGGCAGTTCCAGCCACAACTACGGTGATAATGAAGCAACGTCCAGCCCTCTGAATGTTTCGCGAATAACATACGTTCAACTATATCCTTCTTATTCGGCCTTACGTACAGACGTCTTTTGCGGCACCAACGAAACGTTCGGATGGCCTTAGAAAAACAACATGAATGACTCAAAGAAAAGAAGAGCGAATATAGCTCGTCGAAGACACGCGATTATGGACTGACATCCTGTGTCGCCAATTCGTGGAAACTTTTGCTTAGAGATAAACTTTTAAGGAAAGAAAAAAAGCCCCCATGGGTCTGTGAACTTACTGTCAAGCAGTAACATCAAGATCGACTTCTATTCGTTCTACCTGTTGCGATCTTCCACGAGTTTTCTCCTCTCATTTTGGGCCATCCGTTTTGCGACTTCTCGTTGGAAGACGCTTCTTAGATCGTTCTTCTCCTGTTTGTTCCCTAGCCGACTCAGACCCGAGCAACGTCTGTTGGGTATCTGCGATAGGAGGACACGTATATAGTAGGTCTATTTTGTTTCACCGTAGACTATCCTGCCCTACGGCGTCGCTATACGTTTTTTTTTTTGCTTCGTTTCACCCTGCATTGTACAGTGGTCGTCGTCGTACTGACTAAACAATATTGTACCATCAATAGTAGCGCCAGCACTGCAGCGTACGGCATCAGGAACGTACACTTGGACAGAGATCGAGATTCCCTGTGTCACGCAATGGCCGAGTAAACTACTGTAGCAGCACACGGTAGAAGCTGAATCGTATTAGGTTAAACCGAACAGAATGAATTTCGACGGGACAGTCAAAAGTTGCCGGTTGGCTACCGCTGTTCGTATTTGGCTCTCTTTTTCGTAGCAACAGCAGCAGCTTTAAAGTTGTAGTAGTTGTGCAATCTAAATCTAGGATTGGCGATACGCGTTTCATTCGTTCGAGATCCCACAGCTTTCCGCCTCCGTTCTTCGTCGCGTTTTGCTGAGTCTGCCGGCAACGAGAAGCCTACTCACAGGCTCAGAACTGGGACACACCGTTCAAACTCTTCGTCAGTGTGAATCCTTTACTCCTCTAGCACGCTTATAGGGCTATTGGGTACCCTGTTACACCCTAACGCTATTTTCTGTCTGCGATGTCCTGCTTTTTTGCCCGTCCTCATATTTTGTACGCCAGCCGGGGCGAGTAAATTGCTATTTCGATTGACTGCCGCCACACTGAACGGGAGTGAACATCAAAACACGAAAACGATATCTGAGATCGTCATCATCGTCGTCCTCCTTCAGTTGTCGCAGCGTTGCGTATCCAACCTCCAACGTTATTCCTCTCCTTGTACGTCCCTGTTTGGCCTGAGCTACCTGTACGTAAGTTTTGGTGATGTAGGCTGCTGTAGCTGCCTGATCCTGTCGTTGCTGTTCTTGGTCCGGCAGCTCCTGGTGCCGTCGAAATTGACTTCATCCTCCGATCGCGAGGGGCCACTGTTGGTTGTAGCTAGTTGCCCGTTTGGCTGTCTAGCTGCAATTCTGTCAATGATGACAGCGTGGACCACGCTCCTAAGGTGGGTCGACCAGGATGGAGGGGTCGTCGCTGTTCTGTAGTGCACTTGTCTATCGTCGACGACGACGGCCGCAGGCGTAATAGGTTGCACAGTGTCAGCGGTAGCGTTCAGAAAAATAATAGTTTTGAATGTCAGTGGTAAAGCAACGAGTGGTATTAGGATTATTTGTTTGCTTTTTTCCTGTTGCCATCTGGCATCAACAGCAGCGCGGCAAGCCCAGCGGTTGAGGATTTGGCTAACGGCAATAGATGAGGTAATTCTGAGACGTTTATTCGGGGCTGTATCTAGGAATATTTAATATGTTAGCACAGTGGAGGGTTTTAGCAACTGAAGTCTGTCTTAGAACACAGATGTGAGTCATTTTTCGTCGAAGGACGTTTTTGTTATTTTCAGCTTCACAATAGCTTTTTCGAGATTTATGTGCTATTAGTTGTTGTAGTGCTTGGAATAACACCTTCTATTAATTTCGCGTTATAAGTAACGGGAGTAGAAACAAGTTACGAAGAAACAAATCGCTGCAGTAAACGCGCTTCTCAAGATATTAAACAGCAGATCTTCTGGGTTCTTTGTGCAGTACATGATCGCACTCGATTTGAGCATCGCACGATGTGAGAGAAGAGCTTCGTGCATGACCGATCTCTGATCGTATTCAGAATGCAAGCAACGGTTAATTGTTCCTCGCTAGTAATGAATATGATAATCGCCCCATATCAGTTCATTACCGTGCCTAAACGGTCGACTATACATTGGCCGGTCGTAAACATGAATACGATCTGAAAGCGCTCAGAGTTCGGTTGCATTTGATAGCTCTTTGGAGCTTTTCGTAAGTGTGTTGGAGTTAACTTTGTTGGCATTCTACGAGATAGAAACCAGATCTACTACCCCGCTGACCAAATCGATATGGCGCCAGACTGACATTTTAGCTACCATCTCTCGTCGCTGTTCTTAAGTCGTCCGTGTGTTTGTACCAGTCGAATAATCGCTCAAATCAGCCGTTTTATTATCGTCGTTGCATTGCATTATAGTATGGAAGCTCTGTCTGTATAATTTGTCTATTTTACTTAACTGATTTTAGGCTTCCGTTGTCAACGTGCAGTATGAAACTATAGAGAATCAGCATGTGGCAAGCATCCTCGTACCCATGATGTTCGCTTAGATATAGCTAGCAATTGGGGTGCGTCGAAGCGAAAACAAGTACGAGAGAAAAGATGTTTTAGAGGAAAAAACCGAACAAATTTGATGGGAAAGACATCACAGTTAAACGATACAATATTACAACCACTGGCATTGAAGTGAACAGTGCCGCCGGCTTGAGAACAACAACAACAACAAGTTTCTTCTGCTTTCTTGGCAACAAAAAAAAAGTATCGCGAGTAGGGAGAACGACCATGGCGATCGCTCGATGAAAAACTCAAAGGTCTACAACGAATGGCGGACGGAGCGGGTGCTGGTCGTATAACGATCTGGACATCGGGGGAACCATGAGTGGAAGGAGGAAACAAGGTAGCGAGGCTAGTCGCCGTGGTCGAGTTGGGCAAAATGTAGAATCCTTGGTGGGTCGAAAGCAACTTCGTTGACAATGGGTCTATACAGACGGTGCCCGAATCGCGGGCCGCGAAATGGGCGCCAAAAAGCAGCTGTCGTCTTCCCTCAGACACAGGCGCAACTGACGCACAGGACTTTGCAAGGGAACCGACTAAGACGAAAAGAATTTCAAATAGGGAAAATGAAAAACATAGACAAATCGAAAGTAGAAGAGACACCATAGCTGGAATATTAACGGACGCTAGTTATTTTGTATGCCTTGTTCATGTAAAATTCGTCCAAGCAAAAAGCATATCAGGGATTTGTTCCCTTTTTAGATCTTGAGGAATCGCCTACAACAAGAAGCAGATCCACCAATCGCGTGCTGTATGTTTTTGCACGTAATATAAAATGCATACACGTCAACACCTCCAATGTTTTCACAACTATGGCCGATATGGACGGATGCATTTTGCGTATATATGAGAACGCCTCCTAACAGCGTTTTGCTGGTTGGTTTGCTCGTTGGACACAAACGGTGAGGCACGAGGATCTTTTCCTACGGAACCAACGCTCTTTAGTATGGTCATGTTCTCCCGAAACTTCACTCTTTTTTCCTCTATCCCCCTCTACGAGACTCGAAAGTAAAGAGCACATAAAATAAGCCCCCAGGCACTCGTATGGACCGGGTTTTCTTTACTGCGAGCACACTTTCCTGGCCCCCTTTCTTCTGAGCCCCATTCTTCGGAGTAGAACGCTCGGAACACGACGGCCTCAGAGCAACTCAACTGATAGACCAACACTGTGTCGTTCGCGCACTTCTTTACCACTACGGTCGTGGTTGTTCCCCAGCACTCGTTCCCCCTCTCATCCTGATGGGTTCGAGCCATAAACTGGAAAAGAGCTGGCGGCGAGCTTCACTCGTCTTTGCTACTTTGGTTGCAAGTAGGATGTAGCTGCCATACCACCGTTGGTGTATTGGCCACCTTCTCTTGACTTGCCTGTTCGGGGTAGACACGGTTGTTGCTCTGTCCTTGTTCGTGGGGGTGTGGCCGACTTGTGGGTGTTGCAGTCTGCTGTGCTGCAGGATCCGTAACTGCAGCAGGAGTCACTGTTATCGAAACCGAGCGTAAACGGATGGCTAAAGGGTGGCTCAATATGGATTTTTGACGGCCATCCTATCTCTTCACGATATAGAATCTTAGAAAGATTTTAGGAAAACAGAGAAACACCACAATTTTTCTCCGTATAACGTTGAGTTTATCCATTATAGCTTACTTTTCGGCGAATGCAGTTAAAAACG
The DNA here is from genome assembly GCF_002443255.2 of Varroa destructor. NCBI lineage: Eukaryota > Metazoa > Arthropoda > Arachnida > Mesostigmata > Varroidae > Varroa > Varroa destructor. Next base: position 18,145,072 of record NW_019211459.1, on the reverse strand, counting down.
AAGAGATCGTTGTGATTGTATAATACACTATAGCTGGGCAAGGTTATAATGTTGAGTCACGTTCTGTACGCCTATTTTTTGTTTTGACTTTTAATGAATCTATTCCATGATCATTCTGTAGTTGTGTAAATACAGTTCATTAAGAGGATGGTCAGAATAAAATATGTGAATACCAGAATTGTGCGTGTTTATAATATTTGGGTTCCTGAACGTGAATCTCTGTTCGGGTTGGGCTTAGATAGATAATCGCTTCCCCTACTAAACATATGACGCTAGGGTTCCGTCTATCTTCGCTATTTTTACCCATCCACGATCCTGGGCACAAATGAAAGGATAAGGAAGATTTAGTCTTTTACTTACAGTGATAGTAAATTTAAGTACAAGCCGGATGACTTATTTTGTTTTTAGGAAGCATCCTTGTAAATGAACTCTTAGTGGCAGCTCCTATGTACGTTAGGGAACAAAGCTTTTTGTCAGAACAACATTACCTCTAGCAACGATACAATAACCTGAACAGAATGCGATTCGTTCATTCATTCATTCATTCGTCTGATAAAATGTCTGATACATAGCATAACCGAAAAACATCTTATTCAACAAAGTAACACAAGGACAGATGCACCGTAGCGTTTGTTGGGGTGACTGAAATAATTGACGATACCCTAAATAAACATGATTTCTTGCTATCGTAGTGAGCAACGCGGTACATGAAAAGTTCCCCTCAACGTCAATCGAATGTGGCCAGGATCGACAGATAGCAAAAATTATGCATCACCGAGTCCCCCCGTCCCGCCTCTACCTTCTTCCTTCCTTGCCAGTGATTTCACATCCACCGCTATCGTTTCGTAAAAATCGTATTAGATGATGATATTTTTGAAATCCGTTTACTTCGTACTACGGAGAGGTTATAAGCTGGCGAAATTGTCGACAAGCCATGGCGACGGGCCATGAAGGAGGCACTGTCCAACTCTAGAATCTGTCGTCGCAGCTAATGTAAAAGCCCCTTAAAGTCTGGATACGGTACGGGTCTCCCTTGCTCGCTGGTGGTTGGCTCACTGCAGCCGCGCTACAGCGCCACACCTCAAATCACCATTGACAGTGCAACATGTGCAATTTTGAATTTCATCAGATTAGGACCCGTCTGCTGCGTGTCCTACGTTCATCCATCCCTCCCGCGTCCGCATCCGTTCTCACCTGCGTAATGAAGCTTGTGAACATCGAATGCGCATATATCAACATACAGACCCGGCAAGTGACACAGGCTTATGTTAGGGACGGCAGGGGTGCGCAGACCTGACGTCGTTAACGAGGCAAAGGAAATTTCATGATAAATTCTTCGAAACGATAATTTTTAAAGAGTGATCAGTTAAACGATTACGAGTGATCTACAGTTAGAATATCACTACCACGATTATGAGAGACACGATCCGGTCGGAGTCCAAATAGAAAAATAGACGGTAACAAGCTAGTTTATTTAAGCACTACGGCTTTGACAAACTTGAGTTTTGCCTCGAACGCAGGACGGAAACCGACCGAGGGAATTGAAGCTGCATGGGACTCTAATGAACCACCAAGCAGTGCCGCTTAATTATTATTATAGGCATAGATATAGACATGTATGATACTTGCGGCATCGGCCAATAAAAAAAGTTTGAAGTTAGACGTTGACAACTATTATTCTCTATGAGGGAGACAAAGTTTTTCAACGCAATTGGCACAATAATTGGTCTACCAAATAGATGCGTATCATCGCAGTCAGATTTAACGTCTTGCAAGGAAAAACATAAGCAGGTCTTCTACAGATGAACTAAACATGATTGTCCGGAAGAGAGCCGGTCCTGTAACATATATGACAGCACTATACCGATTATAAGAATAACCAAAAGATCAAAGCTAATAAACGCCAAGTCTCCATTTATTTTTTATTGGTTCTTTGTGTCTAACGGCATACCAATTAATAAAATAGCTTCCAAACAGCCATCTTTATCAATATTACGCCCGTTATGGTCGTTGTAAAAAAAAGCTTGAATCGTTTTATGTATTCAAGTATCTTATTATTTTCCATATCATTCTAATATAAATATCAGTCGACCGGCGGTGTCTCCGACTCACGAGATAGTTCGACCGTGTCGACTAGTTTTCCTCTCTTGTCTTGATGTACAATAGTATCTACCCGAAAGCCTTACAACGTGCTTTTTCACTGCTGTCGCGTGCGTTTTGCCCAGCGTGTAGAAACTGTTAGTAGTACTACTACTTTAGTCATAGGTACGCGCTCGGACACGCCAGCTGCCGAGGAGGTATTTAGCCCTCTAACTATACGAATGGCGGCGCGTGGAGGAGCCAGCCAGCTCGTCCCTTGCCTTCCTTCCAGCTTCACTCGCTGTCTTCGGCTCTTTCAGTCCTTGTTCGTAATGAGCAGCACTCTAGTCGGCTGCTGTCGGTTCCCTACTACGCCTCTGTAAGCTCGCCAGGCCCTATGGATTCAGCAATAGGACCGTAGTGCCTGTCGTTGCTGACGGCTTATGCACCGCAGCTACAAAAGCGGTGGCGTGCAGCTATGCACAGCTCTTCTTGTAATGAGAGAAAAAGGGAACCGAGAGAAAGAGAGACGAACCTCTTGGGGTTCTAGTTAGAGTAAGGACAAAATAGGACTGGCCTCCCTGTGGTAGTGCTGGTGATGGTGATGCTGTAGTGTATTTAGCAGCAGCCAGTGTCGCATAAAAGGCAAAGCCCGCATGTTCGTCGGTGTCGGTTAGTAGCACTGCTGCTGCCCCTACAGAAGAGTATTCGCTAGCTGTTGCCCTCGCCGCTGGCACTGTTCTCATCAACCCCACTCTCTCGATCCCCTTAGCTTCTGACAGATGCCAACTGCACTGACGTATACATATGCCCCCTCAAGGTAGTGAGACTAGCGAATGCGACACTGAACCAGATCCAAAGCACCCCCAGCACCTGCTCGCCAAAGATAATAAGAACAACCTCTTCCTTTTCGCTTCGTCTTTGATACGAAGGCGAAGCTGAAGCGTCTACCGTCATCTTGACTCGCCACGATTGCATGAGAAGGTCGAGAGTCACAGGTCTTCTTCAGAGGCCGCTGTTTCAGCTGCTATTGCTATTGCAGAAATCAGTCAGTCGAGAACGCAGCTAAAGGCTGGTAGCATATAAGCTGAGATGAATGCGAAAACGGAAACGGCAGCTAGCAATAAAACGTCGGTAAAGACAATGACTTTAGAGATGTGGCGTAAACTGTTCGTGAACTTACATGCACGGCGGTTTTTTTCTGTATTTGACTAGAACTGAAAAAAACTGGGCTGCAGCAGCAGCAGGCCATGCTAACGTTAGAGTTGGCGACCATGTCGAGGACGACACAGTGTTAAATGCTTGTAACGTAGATGGCCACTTAGGACGCTGGTACTTCGACTATTAGCGTGCAGCAGTAGCAATAATAGTAATGCTTTAAAGATTGCGTTGCAACAATGAACCTTTCAAATCGAGTATGTGGAACACTAGACGTGGCCCTGCGCGACTTAAAGTCAGGGTAACAGTTATGCAGATTGGTACGTGCGGTTTGTGAAGCGCCTATCAAATGGTCCTGTATGTGCAAGATACGAACATAAGTATATGTATATATATATATATATATATGAGTGGGAACTGTAATAAATATCATTTTCCTACCTGTGCTTCTCTCCGCGTTAATGATCGGTAGCCTCACTTAGGAAGGGTTTGAGGGTCATAATAAATCAACGTCACAACAATCTGTACAGAATTAGAATGACATGGTATTCCATCAGCCAACGATTACTATTAATGCTGCAAATGAGATTTTCCACCTCCGGTAGAAGAACCTCACTGACGAAGGAGTCGTGTTAGAGCCAGACCCTATCTGGAAGGCTTCCTCTGAACCAACGATGCTGCCTTGTACACGTAAATGCATAGGCCAAAATATTACTGCAGGCCAAAGTAAATATAGACTTACCAAGACTCTAAATGAGAAAGAGACAGAGCTATTACTAAACACACACCGACATACAGCATAGTCCCCTCGGCCTTTCTGTCATTTGAGGCAAGAGAGGAACGAAGTAAGGAAGCGGGGCAGTTGAAGAGCATCGGTCCGGCGGTGGCACAAACCAAACTCAACTTCGACTACCTGGCCATTCCGAAAGATGGCCATCTTGTCCGGCTATCCCGACTGAGAAAAAGTTCGCCGAGACCTAAGGCCGAGGTATGAGTCGTCCCATAGACCGGCAGCCTTCTGAGAGATAGTTGTCGCGTCACATAGACGCCCGAAGCAAGGACGGCGGAGGATTAGTCCTTCTATTTATACGCTGCCGCACCGCTGTGCTTTCCCATCGTGTAGCTCTAAACTGAGTCAAGCCGAATAGGCGCGGTACATGGCAGGCTGCACAAAGACGCCCACCTCATCGTACTACCAAACCGGTACGATAGTCGACGTATAGACAAACATTCTTCATAGAAGCACACTTCATACAGTCGTTGACACTGATTATCTCTAATGAGCAAACTACTTTCTTTAAGTAACTTTTCCTTGTATGCATAATGCAAGGTGGCCCAACCCTATGTTTACCTTTCCCCCATTCCATGCTCTGTAAATGTATAAAACATTGAGAAAAGTAGATAAAAGTATACAGAAGAAACTGGGGTCCGGTTATAAAATACATAAACAGTATGTTCAAAGCAAAAAAATATGTATGCATGTTTTACTATTCAACATGTAATATACATTTATCTTCTATTGGACAATGTGACAATTTGGTGTTCTGCAATATATTCTCCCGAGGTGAGGATTAGCTAGAAATTCTGTTAGACGTTTGCCAGAATGCCTAAAAATCATCTACATGGTTGAGATGCGATTACTTTTACTACGAAATCTCACAGGCCACATGAGCCAAAAGCTCAGTTCGATTAAGAATGGAAAAGAGTATTTTAGTTTAGAAAGATAGAGCAGCCGTAACAACGGCACAAAGTGGTGGTGGCAGCAGTAGCGTAAACAGGACCAACACTAAATCAGGACCCCCAATAACGATCCGGAAAAGACTCCGCCTCTAATGCGGGAAACATGTACGTATTACTTCGGGTAAGTAAGAGGGAGGTTTGGGAGGTTGTGCTACCGGTCGTGGCCGCTGTAGCAGGCCCTTTGTGAACACAATCGTAGCAACTACGCTGGGGCAACTCCGATGCTCGGAACATAGCGCAGGACTGGCCGACAAATCGAGCTACCAACAACGTGTCGAGCCACCTTAGCTGTACCCCCGAAGTGCAGCGACCAGCTGGCATTTCGTTCAGTAGGTGGTTTGTGCCACGGGTGCGGAATCTTTTCGAGGGTCATCGTTAGCGCTGCTGACGAGACTAGTGAACCAGCTCGGTGACGATCCTAAATTAGGTTTCATTTCGATGTAAAGAAAAGGCCTGTAGTTTGTTAAGTTCCCGACGGCGACTCGACACCCTCACTACGATCACGGTAACGACGCAATGGCGCCAACAATAACAGCCGCAGCAGCAGTAACAGCAACAAGGGCGATTAGAATTTGCGTTGGCTGCGCCCGTTAGGTTGCCGACTCTCGCTGTCCTGCGCTATATAAAAACGACACTAATTAAAGCTCGAAAACATCGCGGGAAACTTTGAGTGAAAGTGGAGTCAGACAATGGAAACAAGGATGACAGAAGCATCGGGGAGGGGTGTTTGACTTGGGTTGTGGGGCGTCGGAGTCAACCCAACGTGGACATTTCACGGTAAAGAGAAGGAAGTAGGGATGAAGTACTACCAAACTGTTGCCAGTTACTATAACATGGCAACGATCTGATTGGAAGACGCTGTTCGCGAATCCGCAAAAGGCCTTTTCTAGCTAGCTTATTATGTTATTTCATTTGAATAATGCATGGGATTAGGCGCAGCTTTGATCCTGCACACGCGTCACTTTGTATTACTAGACAGCTAATCGTTTGTCTCGTTAGGCAGCTAAAACGCGGTCACGATTGCATTAATATGGGGCTTCTGATTATTGCTTTGTGCGATTACTTTAACAACAAAATACTGAATGGTATGTTGGAATCAACAATGGCACATTACTAGGACTACCTTTTTTTTTCGCACTATTTACCAATTCAGAATTTATGCTCGCTGTTACCGTTGTGATCGACGTCGACGTGTTCACTTCAGACAGAGAGGTTAACTTTATCAGTAACCTATCCTAAGCACTGTTTAGGTTCATTGGTTCCGCCTCAGCCGCTCGAACGATTCTACTGTGCTCGCGGACTGGAATTGATGCCCAAGAGCGAAATCGCTTCCACTGCACGTAACCATAGCCTTCCCAATTCACTACGAGCTTACATCTTTCTTCCTTTTTACCCCTATTTTCAAGAAAATATCCAGACTGGTCTTTAAATCTGGTCACTTACATCGGTTTCTCTTTCACCGCAGACGATAGAGGTAATCGAAAACAGACTCTACCCGTATGTACGTACGTATCCAGTCAAAGACTCCGTGAAAATCTCCTTTCGAAAACCATTGCTCACGTTACGTTGGGAAAAAACCAGAGCCGCCGATACAGCGCTACCGTCAACCCCTTGGTTCATAGAAGCTTCACAGCATAAGGAGTTCCCAAGCAAATATCAAAATAGGAAGTGGCGATTTGAAGGGTGTTGCTAGGTTTACTGTAGTGTCCGCTCCCTGGCAAGATTTCCTTTTGGTTTATTTATCTGATCGTAGAAATGACATCATATGAAAAAGAAAACGAAGACAAGGGAAAAGGGACGACAAAGATTAAGAAAAAAAAACAAAAATAGGAAAAATGTTCGTATTGTTTTTTTAACGTTTTCCATATTTCATCTTGTATTACCGTTTTCGCCGTCGCTTTTCAGCTCCAAATCATGAGCAGCAGACGCGTCGGGCGGCCCTGACACAAATCGGCAGCAAACTGGAAGCGAGAGGAAACCGAAGGAAGAAAGAGGTTGGGAATCTGGAGGAGGGACAGGAGTGCCCGACAAAAGGGGCTATGTGTCTCTGTCCCTCTTCCTCTCTCGCCATCTTAGAGCTTTCGTCTGTTCGCTGAAGCTCCATTGAGTTGCCTCTTTTTTTTTCTGTTGTCCGCTTTTCCGTTTCTCGCCCGAATGCTTCTTGAAGTCTAAGATTGCGTTCAGTTTCTAAGGGAGTTGTGTTCCTCTGATGCATAAGGGGCTCTATTACGCTTCCTTCTCGGTCATGGTGCCAAGGACTTCCGCCAGAACGGTGTGACTACTGCCGCTAAACGGTTGGTGATGGTAATGGCGCCTCAACTGGTGCAGATAGCAATGCGAATACTAGTATAGGGTGGTTAGAATTAGGAGTGTATGTTTACCTGATCTCCTGCCGCGTCCCGCGGTTCCACTGTTTTATGGTATTGTTTACGAAATAGTGCCATCGATTTGGACGAGAAATGGCCCGATCGGCTAGGTAAATCGGCTAGAAGAGAAGGGTGAGAGGTACACTAATATACAATACTATAATTCTCACTATTGAAGTGAGTTCGAATATTAACTACATATCTCATGTCTGCGTGTGTATGACCGTAACTTTACGGTTGGCAATGTAATCGTCTTTCGAACTATTATATTGAGCTGCTATATTTGTACTTAACTATAATTGTAAGGTGCTGAAAAGGCATACGTGTTATAAAAAGTTGGGCTTTAATATAGTATCACTTGTATATGCGGTAACGTGTTCTCAATTTCATTTTTCCTTAAAGCAGCAGCCGGTCGACACCCGTGCAGCCCAAGAATACGTGCATTTATTGCAAGGGACTTAACACGTTTCCTAGCTGAGACACGGAAGTTATATATGCAAACGTATGATCTCTAATCCATCGTAGACACGATATACTTCTAGTCTATAATACGTTAGTTCGTTTAAAGAGCTTCTTTGTTGTCAACAACGTCTCATGCTGTCGTCTTATGCTAGTTCCATTGTAGAACGAAGCGGGTCGGCTACTAAGTACCCGTTCGTCTAGCCGGGCAATAGGCTAACGGGACGCCACAGAGAGAAGACTCAATTCATTGAATGGACAGCGGACGCGCCAGTAACGACAAGAGTGTCCGTTCATTCTATTAAGCGGAACGGTTGTGAGGCAAATTCACAACCCTTGTACCAGCCTGTTGCCTTATGCCGTGCAAGCATGTATAAGAGCTGATCGACAACGAGGTACCATGCGGCATGACTTAGTTCAGACAAACCTCGCGCCCCAACAACAACAACAACATTAACAGTAAGCATCATCTGTATTGGCGCTATTGAAGATTCTTGTGGAAATGACATCGATAACAGGGGGCAACGGCTTCAAACTCAAATGAAAACGGTATTGTTATTATAGCCAATTTTGATTGGCCTACATAGCCGCTAAAAAGATACACATAGCGAAATTTCTGGGTGCTGTTGGCTGGTTCAGACGTAGATGTGCGATTGACCAACGTAATGCCCGATGCGGCCTGCAGACAGCTCATCCGTCGATAAGGAGAACGAATGATCTGGTCAAGGGAAGCTCACATGAGTTGAACGCCTTAGATAGCTTGTTGTTTTGGCTGTAGCAGATGATAAGCTTACATGATTCTGGTGTGGTGCAGTAGCTTTTCGTTAACGGTTTAGGAAGGACACGTTGGATAGAGGTTCGCTGATTACAAAAAAAAAAGAAATGAAAAAGGCAAACAGTGCACGATGTGGTTCTTATTTTACTTTATAACTTTACTAAGGAACTTTACTAAGAAGAAGCGTGTGTGTGTGTGTTTTAGTGTGTATGGGTGTTTGCATTCGCATGTAGCGTGCAAGGAGATGGCGAAGTTGAATATTAACAACTAAAAAGTTGACTGAGGTATATAGACAACCGAAAAGACAGCGACATGATCTCGTGACGAAGAAGCAGGCATAGTAAAAACAAACGACAATTAACCAATGCAACTGAGGTATACTAACTAGTCAGCCTGTCTAGTTTCCCTATGTAGATGTGAGGTAACTAGCTAAGTAAACTTTAGTGCAAATAACATACAATGGAAAACTGCTTTAGTAATTGCTCAACCGTTCTTCAAACCGAATACCACTTTTCTGTTGTTTTTCTTCATTGTCACATCGTCGCTGTTATTTATTTATCTTTCGATATGTATATAGAACAAGTTGTTACTATCTATAATTAGCTATAGAGACTCGTATGTCGAGCGTGGCCGTCTTCAGACCCAGAAGGCAGTCGGGGCTACACGTCAGAACGGAACGATTTGACTCTTATTGGCATCGAATTCATCGTCTTCGTTGTACGTCGCAACGAAACAGCAATTAAATGAAGGCAGCCAGTGATTGAACGCGAGCTGACTCGTGCTCTGGCTGTTTCTGTCTGCGGGGTACGCAAAGAGTTGGCGAGATTTCTGTTTTTCGGTCGATAGTCCCGGGAGCCAATCGGGCCGGAGGAAACCACCGAGGCCAACAGGAAAAAGCCGCCTCGTCCAGTTCTCTGCCAGAGGAGACAGGAACGAACGGACGAGTATCGCCCGTCTGCCAAGCTACTTTCTCTCTAAACGGCCGGTGCCTGCGGAGCAAAATCGAGTTGTCATCGAGTTGGGCTTCAATTTATTTTCCTATCTAGCTGCTAGCGTTTCTACTGTCTCACATCTCATTCCGATTACTCTTTCTTTTCGATTCGTGGCAATGAGTGGAAAAACCTTCAACGCTGCTTCCAGGTGGGGCCGCCAAAGTGCCAGCAACAGCAGCGGCGGCGGCGGTGGCTTTCCGTCCCTATCTCATTTGCAGCGTACGCGAGTGGTCTGGTGGCCAGTTTGTGGAAATAGGGTTTGAAAGGCAAGCGGTAGTGGGAGGGAGTTGATAAACGAAGGGAAAAAGTTCTTCTTACTAACCGCATATATATATATACAAGGCTATTCGTCGCAGGCTTCAGGGGGGCGGCCATGGCGACAACGACGAGCCGCAGTGCTAGCTCTGGCAGTGGTAACCGAAACCGCTTTTCTATATACACTTTCGGAAAGCCAGGATTCCGTTTCCAATCAAACGAGGAGGGACGGGCGGCGCCACTCTTCCAGACAGGGGAATAGATGTTTTGGGTTCGTTTGTAAAACTAGCTTGTGAGACACCGACGATTGAAGACCTGACTCGTTTCGCTTCGAGTTCATTGGGTAACAGTTCGCCTGTCCGCGTCCGCTGGTTCGTCCTGTGTTTGTATCATTCAGGTCTTCTTTTACCTTCTCTGAGGAAAAGAGAAAGGGAGGACTTTGGTCGCAGTTCGATCGGCAACAGTGAACGTGATGTGAGAAGACGCATACCCACACAAACTCTTCTATATATAAACATCAACAACTATTTAGGTGAATGGTTTGAAGTAAAATTGTCAAATTCTAGCGAAAACTCATCGGCGAATGATATTTTGTAAGTTTTTCGTGATTATAGTCACTACAATTACTTGCGAAATCCTAAAAAATACGTGAACTAAATTAAATTCACACAAGTACACTGCAGTTGGATTGAATCAATCAAAAAAAGCACGGATTAAAGACGCAGCGAATGTTCGAATACGTGCAATAATAGTAGATAGTATCTATCATTATCTACTGTTGTGGCAACGTTGTCATATACATATAACTTACAAACTAAGTTAAGATGCAAAAGTTTGTTCCCATCAGTTTGCTGAAGTGAAGCCATAAACGATATAAAAATTCTACCATTTAATTGATTCATTAGCGTCGGCGAGCATCATTGTGTGTGCGTGTGTACACGCTGTTGGCTTCAAATCTCTCCGCATCTCCCTGCGTACTGATAGCTTCAATGGTGATCAACAGTACTTGTCAATGGCATATTATCATACATATGATGGCGATGTTATTGCGTTCCTTCATCCGGTTTCCGAGCCCCGCTCTTGCCAATTTTTTTTCCTAACAGACACCAGAAACAGCCAGCTGCGTCTGTTCTGCCAGTGAGTCAATGAATTGGCCAGTAAAATTCCTTTAGTGAGAGCGTACCTTGAGGCAAGCCTTGGTTTTTATTACTTGTTTCCATATTGGTAAAATTCTTGTATAACAAAAATGGCGGGAGAACCAACTATACCAATAATGTAACCAATGGCAGATCATCAAGCCACTATTGGATGATGTCCACACAGGTTACGAAGCTGTTCCAAACGTGTATGGTAAACTGTGCTTAGGGTTGCGAGCAGTCACTTTGATAAATAACAAAACTAAATGAAGGCTAGTCTTGGTTGAAGCTCAACCATTGGAACCTATATGGGTACGCTGTTTTAAGGTCTCTATATAGTTAGAACAAAAGAACTCAACATGTGCTGTATCATCTACATATACTGGAGCATAAGAATGACCCATGAAAAAAGCTTATTCATACGCTATCTATTAACAAGTCAGGTAGTAGGTGTTTTTTTTCCCTTGGTCGTTTTGAAGTTAGCTACATAGAGTAGAGTAAAATTGTAACTGTGTATTGCAGCCTTCGGACTGCTCGTATACTCGTTGTGGCACATGCAAGGCCATGTAAGGACACACATCGGTTCACAGCGGACAACACCTCCGGAGGACTATTAACCTGTTCTGGCACATTCTGATAAAGCTCTGTTTCTATCCGTTTGCTCACACACAGAATCTCTGTGAGCATTCTGACTTAGCTGTCTTATCTTTCTCTCTGCGATTTGTTTTGTCTAGACACGGGACCCTTTTCGAGAAGCATTTTCTGCACTCGCTAAAATGCTCTAGCACGGATCATGCGTCCATTTCGTCCAGACTCTGCTTAGTTCTGAGAGAAAAGCTAGAACTTATGTAAATCACCTGCGTTTTACGAAAATGCACTTTACCGAAAAATTGCGACCTTCCCTCTTCCACATCTGATTGACCTAAGGAGACATTGTCATTATTAGACGCCTCTCGTTGACTGCCTAGCGTGCGCGGGCCACAGGCGATAGACGACAGGCGGTAATACGGCTATCACTATACTGCTACTTCAGCAGATCATTTTATTCAGGTGCGGGCAAAGTTGGTGATTTGGGCACCAGTTCGCAGTTTGGACCTTAGCAAAGAGAGGTCGCACTTTAGTCCCGGCAATCAAACTTTCGGAGCCTGAGCGCTGGCTACGCGCAAGTTACAATAGTCGATAACAGTCGAGACGTGCTCCAGAAACACGACTTAGATGTACTTCACGTAAGATTGCTTTTTGTTGTCGTTCACTAGCGAAGCTTTTTTTCTCGGTACAACCTGTAACGAAAGGATTCTTCTCCTATCTATGTGGAAGTACTGTTTTTATGGTCCAAAGCTCAACTCTACTCCGGGATAACCTTTGGCTGTGTTTGCTTACTAAGACTAGAAACAGCTAGACAGAGACCAAACACCGAAAAGCCACAATAAGCTTTCGAAATCTTCTATAATGGTCTACAATCGAATCACAATTAAGATCCTTCTACGTGATTCCATAAATGGTGGAAATAGTTTACTATCGTGTTTATTATACGTTGTCCTGAGATCAGGCCAAAACCACAGGAAGCTGGAGAATGATTTTTCGCTACTTGCCGACTATCCCTCGAGATTCCTATTTGCATAGAAACGTTTGACGTGACAAAAAACTGATCCCGGTAGCTCGTGTCGTAACTTCGCCGATCCAGCCGATCATATCGCGGCAATGATTGTGGAACGCCCGTCTTAGGAATTTAGGTTTTAGGATAGGTCCTTAAGGGAACCTGAGCAGCCTCGTTGTAGGTCTCGTTAGTTGGTGATGCTGGCGAAGCGTTCAGTATTAAGCTTTCGGGTAAGTGCAATGCGCATATGGCCGTTTTTGACGTCAAGCGCGTCTACGACAATATTATTGCCAGAACTGAAAAAGATACTGCGTTCTTAAAATAGAAATTTATTGAGTTTTCTTTTTTTCAAAACTGAGCGTGGATACACGTACAAATTTATTGTGGATCAATTAGCATACGTTTCAGTTTCTACATATTACTAGATTGGTGATCTTTTGGGCAACGGGTCCCTGGCGCATGCTTCCTAAATTTGTTCTAAAAAGTCAAGTTTTAGTTAAGTGGCTGGGCGTCTATGACGAAGGAAAAAGATGAGTTACCTCAGTGGAAAAGTGACACAATTGCATAGTTAATCAGGGATCTGTCGTATTAAGGCCAGAGTGAATTAGTGTTCCTAGTGGCCAAGCCTTTCGCCCAGCGGCCGCATATTAATAACCGATAAAAAAGAAACGCCATAAATATTTCCACAAGTTACGACATTATGCTGCTAGATAGGATACCTATATACGAGAAATGGAGAAGCTGTTTTCGAAACTTGTAAATGCGTTTTTCTATAGATCAAGACGACGAGATATGTAGAATTAGGATGTCGGTATATATATAAACCAACCAAAGCGTCGTTATTGTTATTTTCGATAATATCAGCATTAACCTGAACATCTCTACGGACAGATTTCTTAGCCAGTTGCTATAGGTATTCATTGAAAATTCTGACCATGTGTGACAAGCATCGGTGGATGCTCCTATTCATATTGTTGGAGACCCCTTTAACTAGCCAAGTAATAGATTAAGCAAGCGCAAAAAAATATTCTGTAGCATATATATTGAACGTCGTACAATGCTGCTATACCAAAAATCACCATATGGACACGTGTGTGTATACACGTACCGATAGAAGCATCAATTTATAAAGTAGACCTGATCTATCTATTATGGCACGCAAACACTGCCCGGGAGTAGGTTTTATTTTCACCGTAACTGCATAGAAAATCTATGTTTTCCAGGCCGTATTATAGCAAAAAATAAATATAATTATTTGTGATATTTATAAAGAAAAAAAGCAACGTAATTCTACAATGGGAACTAATTTGCTACAATGAATTCCCGTCTATTTTCAGATTTTCATATTCGATTTATCAGATATTATAGGTGCAATAATTCGCCTGATCATACTATAGTCAGATATAACCTAATTAAAATAACGCCTACGATAAGACCATTATTTTAAGGCACTTAGATTTGCCATGGTCCTACCCAGAAAAGATAGTTCCTAAATAGCGTATGTGGAAAACGAAGAGATCACGAAACTCCTAAAAAAAGTTCCGGATAGGGGACGACCTTACATGGAACGCGCTGTCACTGTGAATCTATTCGAATTTAACGGAACGAATTGACTGTTAATTGAAGGAAGGGCATGACGCGGTCGATCGCTCTAACCTAGTCTTTTGTCGCCGCTGCTTCGAAAAGCCATTTTCCTCAGCGTGGAAATGGCTTGAAGCAAGAAAAAGTTCTGCTTCCAGAGGCATGTTAACATGGATAGGCGGGCAACAGACAGACTAAAACGATAGCAGATGAATTTCGGTTTTGTAAAAATGATCGCTTCCTCCGGTACGCCTTCTTTTAGGAGAAAACGTGTTGTACACTACATTACATTGTACTGTGTTACGACACTTCAATCAATCTGAATCTATCACAGATGCTTCCCTTTTAAGCTAGCGAACTGCCTGCCAGTTAAACATTTGCAGCATAGGATAGCTAAAGGTTAGAATAGACACTTCCAGAATCTGACGATTCTTATAGGCTAGCATTCTTGCATACGAGGTACACACATGTGCGAAAAAATGTGGTGTTCACAAGTAGCTGTACACATCCCTATCGGCAATGGATGTTGAAAACGATGCGAGATCCAATCTTCAAAGAACAGGAAAACAACACCGGTGCGATCTTGTATAACCAGCTTCTTTTTTCCGCTACCTCTATATTGACCCTTATAATATTTCCGCCTGCGGACGAAGCGGTAGCCTTTCGTCTGTGGGGCTTATTGATATACTACTGTCTAATGCCAAAGCGGTAGTTAGTTGATTGTACAACTCGGCTTCCTACCATTCTACTCAAATCTAATCTTAGCAAGACTCAACGTGTCCTACGATGTCATATATAAGGAAAAGTACTAAAAAAATGATAAGTGATAAATGAATTGTTGTTTCCCTTCAAGGTAGACATAATTGGGGGGGGGGGTTACATTCAGGTAATTGCTCTCAATGTTCAGGGTGACGTGTAGTCGAAAGCGGGCCCAGGGTTACAATGATTCGGTGGATAACAACGAAAGCATAGAATGCTAATGACAGACAAGTGAAACTCTTTTCCAGTCCTTGTAATCGGTATCGACCTACAGCAGAGCTCGTTCGATCACTAGGTTCGACAACGCCAGTACGGAGGCCTCTTACCAAACATCGATCGTCAATTTCACTTAACTTTTACCTATTTATAAGCTCAAAACGCTGCTGCTAGTTAGAAGTCATTCTGTGCAAAAGAATCACCTTCAAGCAATCTACGATCGGGTTTAGACAATTTGTATTATACTGATATTTTCAATTTATTGGCTTGTCGAAAAATACTGACGATTTTTCTGGGTGAATAACTTCACAGTCACCTATCTCAGGTGACATGGGTCGTGTGGGGTCGGCGTTAGTGTCATTCAGAAGAGATTTAAGATTATTAAATTATTAAAAAATCGCTATATCTTACAGTTACGATGAGGGCAAAAACGCTGCCCAGGTTGACACGAAAATGTGTCCTATTTCCGATCAAGATGTGTTATCGATGGAAATGATCTGAACGTCATTGCGTTTATTCTGGAAACTTTGATGTGAAATGTGTTTACCGATCAGTATTACATACAACACAAATTGTCGAAAAAATATGCTTTACGCTTTGTGAAGAAGCCCCGGGCTGATGCCAAACTATACGATGCTATATGAGCTGTCGACATCCGGCAAAACCACTGATACCTTGTCAACAACTAGGGAAATTACGAAAAGAAAAAAAAAACCATGGTAAAAATCGACTGGAAGCAGTGAAAGAGTAGTCCTTCGATATGTCAGTGCCAGACTACATACATAGTTTGGCTTGCCGGCAAAAATAGAGGGAACTTGGTTGAGAAATTTAACGCATCCGCGGCACAGCTCGGATTCTGTATCGTCAGATTATCATCTGTCTCAATCTCTGTAGAACACTCTCGATAGAGAAGTGTAACGTTAACGCAGAAGTGCTAAAATCGTCCGTTACAATTTCTGTTCAGAAATCGCAGAAGTCCAACGGCGATAGGATTATTGTGTTAGCAAAAAATCGACGATTAATTTTGTGATGTCGTTATAAAATATACCGTCTATTTGCTCTAAGTTCCTCTCGTAAAAACCGTCATTATTTTTTTCGATTGCTCGATACTAACTTGGGCTATATCCGTTTTCAGGTAATAATCGCAAGAATACAATCTGCATGCATTTGCATAGGTATAGTGCATATTTACGTGCGAAAATCCGTCGGGAACGCTACGTAACGCAGCACCATGCTTTGTCTTCCGATCGAATATTAGCAGAAAATCGGTCGGTATCAGCAGCAGCAACGGTAACGTAACAAGAAGCATTAGAAGGCAAGCAATATAGGGCACATTAGATAAAGACCGATAAATAAGATCGAATATTTGTTCTAAGATTTTAGCCACGTATAAGGCCTGCACAATTCCGTACGGTATGAATAGCGCCATATAGCGCCTTTAACTTCACATAAATATATGGTCCAGTTTATTAATAATCGAACCTACGATTTGGCTTTCCGTGCTAGGAATAAAAGTTAGAGCACTTCTGTTTAATATTTTACCCACTGCTATTTGTGGCTATTTTACTAGTAAATGGACATTTTGGTAAGCGTTCTCACTAACGTACTTACTACTCACCAAGTGTCGTCACGAAAACTCAGTTAGGCTGTACGACGCAATAGTTGCCCGGCAACACATTTTAGGTTCAGACAATTATTACGAGGCCGATAGCTGTTCGTTGTGACGTATCCTTCCCGACCTTTTACCCCCGTCTGGTCTACCCGTGTTCAACGCTTCTATCGCTGGCTACTGCCGACGCCGCTGCAGTCGCTACTGTCCAGGATTGCTTGCGTGGCCCGATCTCTCCTGATATCGATATAAGTGTTTTCCGATATGGAATATTGACCTCTGGAGCCCAGCAAAACGGCCACCAATGATCCAATTCCATACAGAGAAAGCTGATCTATGGAACGTTCCCTACTGTTTACGCTTTCGTTGTGGTGTTCCGTGACGACGGCCCGCGATAACACAACGCTGTGCTGCCATCATCAAACGGCTCTTTGAAGGGTAAAAACGTTGCCAAACGAAGCTAAGCTACAATGAAGTAGAAATGTGCTTCGGTACCAATAATCCCAGCGTAGCCACCGTAGCGGTTCCCCCCAACTGTCGTAGTCGCGGTTTTTTTATCCGCCCAAGTCACCCCTTTAGTGGCCCGCACGAAGCTTGCATCCCCTCACCGCAGGGCGAAACACCAGCAGAATTTGGTGTACTCGACTTCACCTACTGTGGGTGCCGGCGAAGGCCCCACGAACTCCACCTCCCAGAGTGAACCATATTGCCCGTCCCGTATCCGGTCGGACAATCAGTCACTGGGAAACGACACCCAACATTTGGACAACCCTCGTCATCCCCTTTCCAGCCCTACCTGTTCCCCTAACTGATGATTCGGATCGGGGGTAAGGGACAGGATCGATCGGTTTGACAATGACGGGAGCAGGACTGATGTCGCCATCTATCGATGAGGGCAAGACGCTCATGAATGCTACTATAGCCGGCAATGGGTGGCCGAGCGCAAGAAGGCTAAGTTCTCGATCAGGTCAACGATGAACAGTGACGACTTCGGCCGGAACAATAACAACAACAATACTATATTATCGATATCACTGGTAAGCGGTGCCCGTTGCCACATTAAGAAATCGAGAAAAGGAAGAAAGAGAGCCGATATCCATCATGTATATTTGACCAATGGGATAACGTTGCTCAATCAATGACATGGCCGAGCGATCCACCGTGTTCACGCCAGTCAACGTAATGCTATTTCCTTTGCTAATGAAGAAATAAACCTTTATGTGATACAGTTTGGATACCAGCACGAATTAGCTGATTGTTGATCCAAGGGGTAGAACATAGATAACGTTTAGCTTATTTAATGAACGGAAATGCTTTTACTCAGAAATTTGGTGATTAGAAAAACGAGATTGCTTATTAGCCGGATTAAGTTAATCGTCGCTGATAATATCCTCTATTACGTGAATATGTTGATCATTTCAATGTTCTTTTGATAACATAAAAGTCGGCAAACTGGTATATATATATATGTAACTTACCTCGTCCATAGCTATTACGGATAGCACGTCCGGATATATATATATATATATTACAAATTGTTCCTGAAAATGCAAACAAATAGCATCGTACTGTAGCATTTATGTCGATAAATGTCCTAAGTTATTATACCGCTCTGAGTATTCTATTACACGAAGTTTGAATTTTGTTTAATTGTTTAACTCATCCCTGAAATGCTTGAGGAAAGACTAATTCGAGTTTCTCATAGAACGCTGTATAACAAATGGATTTGTATGTATATAACATAAGTATCATTCAATAATTGATATCGTGACTTTTTCTCAGGATAAGCTTAAGGACTACGCCTCCTTAAATTTAAATAAATAAAGAGCTGAATTTATAGACGAATGTGAAGACTTCGATGATACAGTGTAGTAGCTCAACGAGTATCTGCTACAGTCCGAATACCCTTGCCGCATGTCGATCTGCTATGACCCTGCTTCACTGGTATATGCGCTATATAATAAAGTAGTCGTTATACTGTCTTTTGCTCCTTTAGAGATTACATTACCCTTTCCTGGTGTTCGGGTCCGTTGATTGTAAAAATTCTATCGGTGCCATTATGCGCTTAACATTAGGTCAATATAACAGAATTCTGGGTTTGAATCTAGACCCAAAACGGCCTTCGATCCCCCACTGAAAATCCGAGCAATAGGAAACGCGCTGAGTATTTCGTATGCACCCTGTTTCTCATCCAGTCTTTCCAGATTGCGCACATTGAATACCCACGTACCTATCAGATCCTTGAAGCAATGTTTAACAGCGGTATCGAGAGGCCTGTCATGAAGAAAACCTGCGAAAATCTGTCAATTTCGAAAAAGTATGGCACACCAGTGACCAACCCATAGAACATAGCGAGCGCATATGGATGAGCAGAAATTTGCAGTAATATAATTCGTGACGCGGATGAGAGGAAATTAGCACAGAAAACGATCTTCATTTATTCAGAAAATTGCGCTGAGTAAGATAAAACGCAAGGAGAGGCGCGCAGTTACGTAACGTCTGTTCGTTTGCTTTTTTGTGAAGGTTTAAACTACTGACATTTTATTTTTTTAAAAATATGTGTAATACATAAAGAGGACCGTTTTACGTATGCGTACCATACAAAGATGTAAATGATTTTTTTATGCAAAAATGGAAGGCAAAGCAAATGTATGAAAGTGAATGTTCCTCGACCTTGGTTTTCTTTATAACCTACCAACGTAGCTATTTAGTTGAGCATTATCTTGATGTACTCGAAACAACTACCAAAAACCCGTTGCATTCCACGCCTGGGTTTCTCCCGTCTATTATAGAACGGTTTTTGTGCTGCTTTTTCAATATGGTGTCGACGGCTGGTGGGTAGGAGAGCGCGGGCAGAAGCGGCAATGGAAAACGTTTTTTTATTATTTTAAATTCAATGGTGGCCTGCGCAGTACGAGAACAGAACAGAAGACGATCACTTGGTATTCGGCAAGAAAAAAAGAAGCACGCTGAAGTAGTAGCAGCGGCAGTCCGTCTTTTTACTTTCCTCGCACTGGCCATCGACTCTTTCTGTATTTTACGTTTTACCCCCGGGGCCCAACCCAAGCAACCCCCGTACGCTGTCGACTCCAATTCTCGCACCGTTTCACTCGAGTTCGTCCGCGAGCCCGACATAGCTCTGGCCATCAGCATTTCAGTTCAACTGCAACAGCTTAGCCGAAGCGGAGATGTCAGCCGCCTAGCTACCCGACCGCTAGCCGGCCCTTCATGTGTCTATGATTTTCTGAAACGAGTTTGGTCATACTACACCCAGCTCAGTCAGTTATATTGCTATTGTCCATATGCAGCTAACGACGCTGCTGATTATCTGTCGGACTTATTTCATATTTTTAGCTTAATCTGTTCTTATGCCCCTTGTAAGCACATAGCCTATATCCATGCAAATCCCTTTTCACAAAATGTATGCCGACACTAGTTTATGTAGTGACATAAAGCGATATAGCTGGATAGCACACGGCAACACAGCTAGAGACATCCGCCCACGAGTGCTTGCGCGATGGTTCACGTAATGGGTTACCGCACCATCTTTTTTTCCCCTCTTAACCGTGATTGGGGGCTAATGTTTGCTGCCGGTCGCTGATAGCTGGTGCTTTTGACATGAGCTGACGCCTAGGGACCGTGATCGAAACGGCAGTTTTTATTGTTTCGTGCCAACTAACATGACACATGGCATTACCACAACCCTGCTTGATAAAGGGCGTAAACATACGCTTACTTCCCTGCCGAGTATAAAGACGTTGTTGCAAGGTCGAATGAAAGAGTGTTTTGCATATTGCTCTTGTATTGGAGTAGCCATTGTCCAAAGAACGCTCAAAGAACCCAGTGAACTGTGGGGTGTTAGTCGAAAGGTTTTGCTTGAGAGGATTGCTGCTAGACAGGGGCTAAAGTGGCTGTAGAAGTGACGACCTTCGTCGCGTCAACACTTTGAAAGTTTTGCCTCCGTTACGCATTCACTGGAGGGCGGCTCCGGGAAAAAGAGGGCGAAAAGGAAACAGGAACTAGTTGGCAGGTTTTCGAAAGATGTAGAACCGTCCGCCACACACCACCCGGAAACGAAGTCTGTGGCACTACCAATAGTAATTCAGCTGCGACAGTAACAACGGCAGAACTTACAAACGCTTTGCGGCAAACCTACCTAGCCTGAGAAAGGGGGGCGGAAGCAGACAGCAGCCGGCCACTTCCTCGTCACTACCGTCAAGGGCTGCAAGTGCAGGTTGCTCTTGCAATCCACCTCAAACTTTTCTCCTGCATTCTCCATCGCACACCTTCATGCTACTTCCGTTATCCTCTGCTAACTCCGTTCATCGTGCGTCCATTGCATCATGACGCGGTCACCGTGAACCTATTGCCTGCCCCACTGCTTAGTTGAATGCTGTTGGGAAGAGGCGCTCGCACCGTTGAACGTTGCTTCTGCGTTTAGCCGTCCGAAAGCTGAAAGCAAGCAACATGGAAAAGAAACGTAACTCACTGACGGTACTGTGAAGGAAGACTTGTCAATGGGTGAGCAGGACGTCAGTGGAATGAGAAAGCCGGACCGCAGAGCCTGGCAAACGGAGAAAGATAAAATGCGTAGCTGTGTGAGGAAAAGGGAACACATCGACCTGGCTTAGCATAGCCGACTCAGCGGTCGTTGGGAACTTGGAAATCAGCTGTGGAGGCAGTGTAGAACTTGCTCTAGCGTTCGACACGGGGCTGCGGCTGGCAGTTGACTAGATTTGTATTAAGACGTTCTTTTGTATAGATAAGTGGATGTCCACGCGCTGTTGAATTTAGAATATCAGCAAATTGATCTTTAAATCCTAAAGCCTTCTATCTTTACAGATACAATATCACATATCACATGCCTTCGATCTTTACAGATACAATATCACATATCACATAGAAACTTAGAGCTAGAATGTAAGCTTAGTTTCTCTGCACGCTGTGGCGCACAAGATGGATTATTAATAAATGCGCATTTAATTATATTTCCACTATGATTTTACTGTTAGTCCTACAATATCTTTAAGGAAAACATCAACAGTCAAAATACAGATACTAATGTATGAGCCACATAGATATCTATTATACTAGAAATTATTTAAATGATTTTGGATTTGATCGAAAGCAAATTGTAAAAACCAATTGTGTTGCACGTGAAATCCTTCCCATCCATAGAGCTTTGACGAATAAACTGCAAAGTGCTTCTCTCCGTACTGGGTAATTGCCATAATCTAAGACTATCCACTGACGAGATGGTGTCCACCCGTTCCAGGTCATTGACTTCAGCATCGAAGTAAGCTCTCTTCGATAAATCGTGCGCCTCCAAGGCGCCCAACCTTTCAGATCGCCGTGGACGAGGCTTTAATAGTTGTTTAAGCCTAATTCAGTTTACAAATTCAAACTGCACGGTTTAACTGACGCTTGGCACTCCTGATATTCGTATCACTTCACCTGCCATCAGTACTTCGACCGCGCCGAACCACGTCCTACGTCATAGCAGGCCGTCGTCACAATCGACTGTACAATTGGGATTTGAAGAACTTCGGATACTGATGGGCGTTGAAACTATTGGGTCGCTGTTTCAGTGCAACAGGAACCAAAATATCTATTATAGAAGTTTGTTTTTCAAATCGATGAAACGGTGATTTCGTCCGCACAGATATTTTCAGTTGACGTTGCAGCATCCGAAGCGGTGGCTACCTCGTGTCTCGTGGCTAGCTGCTGTATTGCAGAGATCTGAACGTAGTAGTTCCGAAGTTTCTCTACTCTTAACAGCATCAAATGCATCGAAAACCACATCGTTGTTTCGACCGAGTCGACTGTCTCTATCATTCATCGATGGGAGTTGTCCTGTTAATTCAAATAGTCACCATTGGTGCGACTTTTTTCCAAACACTTTTATTTCTTAGGATGCCAAGGACAAGGTGTCATAGTTCAGGCGGCGACTGAAAGAACCTCTCAATTTCGAGATTCGTAGAAGGGCTAAAAGGGCAAATAAAGCTAGAAAGAAGGACTAGTTTACGAGTGATGCTCCACTCTTTTACTCTTCGATTTCCACTTCGATGGGAAGTGATGTTCTCACTGTTTTCGCATTGTTCAATGAAAGCGCATTTGGATTGGGCTTGCGTTACTTTCCCTAGTTGCTAGCCGGCTTTCCGACTTTCGATTTGCGGCCTGATGACACTTCTTGCCGATGAACGAGATGAGGTACGCTCTCTTGCTCTTGTTTCAACATACGTTGAGAATTGGTTGCGGACTTTATAACTGCTACTACCGGTGCCAACGCGCAGTCATCGCAGACGCGATCCGTAACAGTGTGGCTTCGACTGTGTTCGATGCTCTGTCGGGCGCGACGTAGAGATAAACTAGGGACCTCCTTCTGGTCGCCCTTTCTGTTCTAGCCTTCGCGTGTGGAACAGGAGGAACTGTTGCATGGAATAAATCGATGTCGTTTAGCCGGGCACCGATCTATAATGACAAGCAGTTCCCATTATGAACCAGTCGGCCTTCCATTCTCGACATTCGTTCCCAGGTCAGCCGGGTGCTTTTATACAATGGCAGAAGTCTGTTCCGCTGTGTCAATAGGTTCCATCAAATTTCACTGAGCAATCGCTAACGTATATCTGGTAGTGTCCTGATCAAACAAATCCAGACAAATCTGCAAAGCAAATTTTCCCTGTATTTACCACACCTAATATTT
The DNA here is from genome assembly GCF_002443255.2 of Varroa destructor. NCBI lineage: Eukaryota > Metazoa > Arthropoda > Arachnida > Mesostigmata > Varroidae > Varroa > Varroa destructor. The sequence goes on along the minus strand of NW_019211459.1, from coordinate 18,121,647 downwards.
AGTTCAATTCAAATATGGCATTCAATAGTAGGAGCGTATCATGTATGACAACTAGGCCGCAGGAGATGATTTTTGGACGTCCACATTAGCCTAAAAATAGCCTTTTGATAGGTCAACTAATTAGATAGGAACACTTTAGCGCCCCCTTGTGAGTAACGAAATGGCGCAATCTACCTACAGACTGGGCCGCTACTTCGGCGGGTGTGGGCAGAACGGCAAAGGTCCATATCGCTTTTTAAAAAGCTCGTCCCTAAGATTCAAATATTTTGGTATCGCGGCGCGGAGAAATACTCTGCTGAATTATGGCATGAGCTTAATAAACACTTGTCAGACGACAGTCGTATCTCCGACGTGTCCACCACGTGTACAATACGGACGTTGTAATGAATTGGCCGACTTGAAATTGTTAGTGTGCGGAACGAGACAAACGCATGAATTATGAGCAGACCAGTGGAGAGTAATCTTGCCACACGGCTATTTTCAAGTCCGTAGAGTAGGGGAGATAGAACGAACGACCACTGTGAAGAACAGACGGGACCCTGAAGGACAAAAGAAGTTAATCTATAATAATGTTGTACTTCAAATATTCCATATATAACTATATAGATCAAATATTCCTTTATATAACTAAATTACATTATCATTTTCACTAAATTCAGGTTTCTTTTCGTTGTCGATAAGGGAGATTGGAGCATATGTGCAGTAGGTCAGCGTTGACTACAAACGCTTGCTAGCAAAAAAAAAAGTAAATACGGATTAACCGATTGACTGATGACCAAGTATATGGGTTGGGTAAAGAAGCGGCACGGTTGATAAGAGATCGTTGAATAATAGGCGTTGTTGCGAGTAATTACCAATTGTTCTAAAAGTGCCTCATATATGGGAGCGGGGTACATGTGGGGGGATAACCTCTGCAGACACACGTGCATGTTAGCAAATGACCATATTACAGCTGTAATTTGTGTCACTGCAAAACATATTTTCCACATCTGGTCGCTTCTGTTTTTCAGGACAAATGCATTTGTTTGCAAAATGAGTGAAATTATCATCACTATTCAAGCGCCATTCTGTCTCGAATATTTTAATGGGATTTTGGCGCGAAAATATGAACGAGTACTACGATTCCCGCGCAGCTTTGGATCTATCGTTCGGATAATTTCTATATAAAGTGCCTCTAACGGGGACACCATCGGAAAGCTTGGAGAACACGCTTGATTAATGGAAAGAATGGCCCTAATGAGGGTCTTCCGGGGTTCAAAAGCTCTGGCTGTGGGGGAACAATTGCGTTGAGTGTTAAGGGGTGCGGAGATGATCCAAAGCATCGCTGGACAATCCAACTTCGAAGTCAACAAAGGAATTCGCGTAGGTCGGACTGTGCCAGAGTTGGCCTGGGGTGTTGCGCCGCCTCTGAGTCTCTGCGGTGCTGGACATTGCTGACTGTAATCTAGCGACGAAACGAAGCAGATGTCTAATATGGCTCTGATCCACGCTGGCAATATTCTAGCGAGGGAAGGCAAGATCGCAGGCACCGTTCATTCATCGTGTGTCCATAGGTCAAATACTTTTTCGGTAGTTTGTCGAATTAGATCATGATGGAGAGGGAGAACTAAGATAAGGCAAGGTACAGGTGTTATAACACGGACTTTACGTATATACACAGAAAAGAGGTATTATAATATAATAATTATTCCATACGAGCGAGCCATGGTGAGAAATGACATCGAAGTGGAAGAACGGAGGTCGAATTGGAACTTTTGATGAAACCACCATAGGCTATACGTGTTCAGCGGCGAGAGTAATAGAGTTAATCGATACCGATTCTATGCATTTTACCAGGTTCTGATAACACCTGAGATTATACTTAGTAAGGTATTATATTTCTTATCTATCGTATATATTTATTTACGTGAATCATTATAGCTTCTAATTTCTAATAGTTGCTCGTTGTTACATTTATTCTACTACAAGCAAGAATTGCATTATTTTACCCGTGCTAATATTGTGTATCTTTTTTTTTAAACCATGTGCTCGAAATAACTCCGCCTGATCCCCTATGTGGGCTTCCGACAACAACAGGTATGAAAATTACAGTTTTTTTTTTTTTTTTGTTGGTGAAAACGTATCAGTCGCTGTCTACGAGTAGCCCTTGCGTAGCTTAACTATACACAGAAGAATAGCGTAATTTATTATCAACTTATATGATGAAAAAAATATATACGCATATTTTTGAGTTGTGTTACGTTACACAAACGTTTAACTACTTATCTCGTTCTATTAGATCGTCCAGTCAGTCGTCTGTGATCCTTTCTATTTTGAAAAAAAACTCTTCAGCCAACAGTCCTTCAGACGCACTATTATGGCGGCGCAAAGCTGTCATACAGGCAGTTTCTTCACCACGTTTTTCTACTTCTTTTCACTCGCTATTTGCTGTCCTTGTGCGTCGCTAGCGGTCGCCGCTTCACCGCCGTTGACTCTTCCCTCGTCCCTAGATCTCTCGGAAGAAGACGTTTGAAAAATTACCATGAGAGAAAAATATCTCAAGACAAAGAGTGACCGAAGGAAAAACAGAAACGAAAAAGCCGCATATAGCGCGATTATCACTATGCTCTAGGGTAGTGTTGTCGCCAGCCAGGTTGCGCAGGAGCCATTGAAAGGATCACGCAAGGGACTGGTACGCAAAAGATAACTATGAGATTGGACAGCGGTAAGGGACGTATGGGGGAGGGGTGGAGATGTTGCCTGTATAGGCTCTAGAGGACCCAGGGGCCGTGAGGGGTTCGGATAGTGCCGCTAGCAATGGCAGCGGCGGAGATGCTTTAACGGGGAGAGGTTCAGTGGAGCATGGCGTTCCAAGTGGAGTTTGCGTCTGGTAAAGTACAACATCCCTCGTTTTATTCACGGCAGCTTTGGCGGGGGGCGGCGGAGGTGGCGGCAGTGGCCGCGGCAGGTGGAGGTTCGTCTTGAAAAGCTCGGGCTTCGTCGTTGCCGGCCGCTTTTTTGTGTGCTCTTAAGAATAAGAAAATGAAAGAAAGGCGAGTGGACGATGACGCTGACGACGCGGAGGATCTGAAAAATGACCGCCGAAAATGATTTTTGTTAATGCGCTGATTTTTAATTCATCATTTCAAACTTTACCTTGTTATTGTTGGGAAGTAGGTACACCTTTACGTTTTCCTGCATCACGGTTCAAACAAGGGTTGCCGCTAAGAAGAGTCTCGAAGTGGTTCACTGAATAAAACTAAGAATGCCATCCAAAGCTATAGGTTCTTATGAACGATACAGAGCTCATTGTTTGGTTCAGTAATTTCATATATTTATAATTGTTTTCAGTGCATGGATTAACTAGCCCTTCGAGTCTGCCTCGCATTGGTGGCACGCTGTTTATACGTTGACAAAATCGTAATAAGCCTAACAAACAATAATTGTAACATGTCTATTTGTGCAGTCCTTAAATCTAGATTCTTCCCACAATCGTTTTCCTAGTTAGACGATGATATAGAACTGAATAAAACAGTGGTAAAATACATGTATGCACCGAGTGCGGCCTAGCTATGAACAATACTATCCGCCTAAGAATTTTGAATACGCAAAGAAGAACCTGGGGAACTAGAAGCCTGTTTACTTCTCCCTTACCAAGTTGTGAAACTTTAGAGTACGCAAATTGTGCCAGCCGACTTCAATGGCGACGCCAGCAAGAAGTTCTATTCGGACGAGTCGAACATGAGACAGAAAAGCAGATCTTCGCCGGAAGGCCGCCGAGAGAATCCTTTCGACGGATTTCTCTGTCGGTGGAGTGTGTTTCGTTCTTAAAGGTAAAAGCAGAGAAAATGCTCCATGTTTATGAGACATGCTTCGTCTCGTTTCTACATCCCTGGCAGTCGTCTGAAAAGATGACGGCACGCGTCCCACCGTACGCAGCAGTCATTTTTCAATATTGGAACAGAAACGCCTGTGCGAAAAATAAAGTGGACAAGTTGTCTAATCCATAGTTGTGTTGTGATGTTACGAAGAACGGGACGCAAAGCGAAGATCTGGACGCAAAGTGAAGATCAGAACGAAATCTGCATGGACAACTGGTGAAAGTGAATACCCCATGTCTAAGTAGTCTTTTTATCTGTAATTGCGTCATGTTATTAATGCTAACGTAGACAGAAGCAGCAGCTGATACAATTCGCTAACTATTAGGCCTATCGTAATCGATCAGAACATCGATTGTGACACACAAAATGACGCTGTTTAAGGCCGCATTGTAGGTGTCCTCGGTAGCTCGCGCAGTAATTGATCGCCAGAAATACTGTATTATGAGAAAGATTGTATTGGACACGTTCTACATAGTGCGTCACACAGAAAGAACGTAATCGAGCAACGTATCTGTGATCATCGATAAACGCTGTCTGCTTCGTAGGAAGTAGCATGAAACTTGAATGAATGTTTGTCACATGCCCTGCGGTACATGTCAGATATGTTGATTCACGATCAGTTAGGGATACAGGGGGAGCGAACACGAGAACGGAAAGATGATCTATTTTAGAACGGGATGGGTCTCATTTGCTTCAAGAATCTAACTCATACGTTTATTTAACTAAATAATCCCAGTCACCGGTTGAAGCTAACTGTATAAACAGAACGAAACAGCAACGCTATTTCAATTAGTGGGTCTCGCCTACGTAACAGCCCAGAGTAATGAGTCCCCGAAATTTTCATATAAGAGGTTATTGTGCTTCAAGTGCATCCAGATCCTTCTCCACTCACAGATGCATTGGAATAGCGGCCTATATATATATATATATATATATATATATATATATATATATATATACATATATATATATATAGATGCATTTTTTCACAATGATTATAGGTCATGTGCAAAGTAACCTACATTTAGTATATCAGCTGGGTAATAGGTCTCGACAAACGTCGCGATTATACAAGCTTTAAGGGTGTCTATCTACTTCGAGCTGCTTAGATTCGAACAGCTCATTACCTGTTGTACACCGAACATGGTACAATACAAGTACTCCTTTCTCTATTGATAGCCAAAAAAAGGCATAGATAAATTACACTCGTATGGTTCTGCTAGCTAACTTATCTGGCGAAATCGCTCGACATTATTGGAGAAGCTTTCAATTGGCGAAAAACTGCCCATGAGTGAGCCCCTAAGCCTTTGCGACGATATGGTGGAATACGAGGTAGACGCTTAACGGCGAACTCAGCTAGCTTGCGGTTTTGGTGCCTTGGCCTCATCCAGCCCCACGATAGGCCCGATTAAGGCATTCGACTTTGTCTAGCAGCGTGATTCGCTAATCTGTTGCCGTCGACGGCTTTACCTCGGCAAAACTGCTCTCCTTTTGCTTCTTTGGCGAAATTCAGCCTGAAAGAGGCCACTCTCTTATCGTCGATCGAGTCCATCTAGGCTCAGCAAGGGAGATTTTCACCGAGCTTATATTGTCTCGTAGATAATCGTTGCTTCGTTCTGCCTTAGTCGTTCGCGTGCTCGATTGCGTACTGGTTTTAGCTTACGTGGCCTTTTGCTGGCCTTCGTCATAGACACGATAAATGCTAGGGCCCTTTTAAGGTAGCTTCGTGCCACCGATATTCAATGATGGGCAAACAAATCGTTGTTTTTGCTTTTATTGCTGTTTGCCATGTTGTGCCTTGCTGCTATAGTTGTTAGTTGTTTAACGAACGACACATGATAATAAACAGGAAAATAACAATAATGGTAAGAAAAACAAGGGTATTGACTTTGATCTGAACAATATTTATGAAGATATCGGTGGCGACAACTGAGATGATCTACTGGCAACTGGAGAAGCTAAAAAAGTTAAAAAACACTTCATCAACTTCTTTGTGAAAGAATCGACTTAACCGATTTGGCACCCTGTTCCTGTTGGGTGCCGTCTAACTCGCTGAGCTGTGACCAGCTTTTCCGCTCACGTCGAGGTTATGGTGAACTGGGACTTTTCGATTTTCGAGCCGACAACCAATAGCTAGCAACGGAACGATCAGGCTATAGGAAGTAGACGCGTTGACAGAGACAACTCATCAATAATAACCATCGTTCAGAGTCAGTTCGAAGAGAGATTCGAACTTATCGACCACAAACGACCATATAGGATCGAAGCGTAGTGAGTGGGGCAGATGGGCCTGGGCAGGCGGTATAACGAATTCGTAGCACCGACAAAAGTTCAGCTGGTCTTCGGCTGGTCATGCCGACGCCGCTGAGTGACAACAGCGCAAACCTGTTAACGCCTGCAGGTTGGATGCTGCTGCAATTATCATCGCTTACTGATCATGTCTATTGTTGTTGTTCCTTATCCATTATGGCCTTTTACGTCTGCACGCTTCGTTCCACTTTATGTACGGAGAGTGATTGACAATAACCGACATTAGCTTAGGGGCACTAGAACACATAGCAAGGCCATATTCATTAGGCAATAGTCATCATCACGTCCTGACTTAAGATAAATTTAATCGTCTACCTGTTTCGAAATACAAAAAGGACCGAAAAGGGACGATGTTGACAGGCATATCATAACAAAAGAGGTATATCCGAAAGACGTCTACACCTAATCAGAGTAAGACAATTTATAAACATTCGTTCGACCTAGCTTTAAAGATGGGCGCGGAAAGCAATATATATATATATAGGATTAGTGTTTGAAATTCCATAGCGTTGGTGTTTCGTGTCTACCTTTTTGTTTTACTACTTCACTCTTCTTTTTCAACCCTAATAGCGTTATCAGCACTCGTTCTTCACTAACAATGTTTATTGCTTCCGCTTACCCTATAAATATCATTAACGAAGAGATTGATTGATAACTGGAGAGCATCCAAACAAATGAAGGTAATTTTCCATAAAAAGCGGAGTTGCTTTCAGCAAAATGAACGATAGCGTTTTCTAATTTATTTATTTTTTTTTTGCTTACCCACGATCTATTTGTTGAACCACGGAAAAAATTAATGGAAAAAAACGCGCAAGAGACGCGCCCGCGAGATAAAGTACCGCTGCGTCAATCACATTCGGTCTTTGACTTTAGCGAGCAACAAAACGCTGACGTGAACACAGAAATAATACAATAGACAAAATGAATAATTACGCACGCAGCCGCTACGCACCGAGCTCACATCAGCAACTGAAGGCTCCCATCGTTTCTTCTCTTTATCTTCTTTCTGCTGAACGGCGATCTATTATTATTTCACAGCCACTGTAGTTAGCTCTCTGAACGGCTCCTAACAAGCGCCCTGCTTATGGGGTATAATACGCCACGACAAAAGTACCAGAAGAAGCCGGAAGAGATAGCTAGCGAGCGATCGAGAAAATTGGATAGAGGACAACGACGGCGATGATCATTTGTGCAAAGATGGTCTAATTCCCTGTACCAACCCGTCCCACACGTGTGATAATATTATGAAGGCTGATGTTGAAACATCATGGCGGCTATTGCTGCGGTAGAGTCTAGTATAGTATAGTAGGCGAAATATCGTACGCTATAATAACGCTGGAATTGTTGTTGTTGTTGTGACTGGTTACAACATCGTTCCATCACGGCATAGTCATGGGGAAGCAAGTGCAGAACAAAGGTAAATGTCCAATCCAACCAAGCAGCACCTACAAAAGTAGAATTTTACACAGCTCCCCATCCCTAGCTGCCAGGAGCAGATTCTACTACCTAACATTTTTTTTTATATGAAAATTTTGTACTTTGTAGAAAACAACGATACGGATTGGCATGTAGCGATTTCTCAGTGATTGTTTTGTTTACTATCTTGTAGTAGTCTCGAGGCCAGTTTTTTCATGGCATAATCCTGAAATATACCTAAAAGGGCTATATTTAGACGTTTTAATGTATCGACTGCATACATCGTATCTGCTCGAATTCGAACGAATGCAGGCCGAACTTACTAATCCGCTCGCTCCTCGTGTAAGGGACAATTTGTTAAACTTGAGTATGCATCCCCTCAAACTACGAAAAGGTGGTAAGAGCACCACTTAACAGACAGTTACCTAGCTCATAAATATCTCATATATACTGATTCTATTAGGGAACTACGGCTAACATGAGCCACTTGACCTTAAACGTTAACTTACAGTAAGTATCCCTGTAGCAGCGTACCCGAATCACATATTATAAAAAGAAACAACTAAATCTGTTTCCACTCAGATGTAGAAAAAGGCAGGACATTGAAAGACCGATATCGAAACCATGTTATTGGTATGTGTTAGACGCAAGTTGTCTTCGAAATAGAAGTTCTGAAGCTCTGAGAAAGGAATTCCGAGAGACTACTGCAATTTGTCCTATTTCGGAACCGGAAAGTGAATATCGTTCCTTAGCTAGTTCGACACAAGGTCTGCACCATCTCCTGCAGGTGGCACAAGCTCTTCTTTAGGATAATGAGCTTTTTTAACGAAAAATAGCTAAATTTTGATGCAGAGCTCGAAGATAATTAGTTAATAATAAAAATAATAATAAGTTAGCTGATTCATGGATCCTATGGGAAACTGTTTCGCATCCCCTCCGCTATGTCTAAGTAGATTACTGTTATGCTCGTCAGGCTTAGGGTCATTTCATGGCCTTTTTTATTGCTTCATACGACAGCCGCTGATCTGAGAAAAGTTCTCGCGCGTTACCCCGTCGTAGCCTCGTACAGAAAATGACTACAATTATCAACATTAAAACCGATCAAAAATACTCTTTCCAATCGACAGCGGCGACAAATCAAATAGGGGTATGTACATATTAGAAACTACTATATAGGAACGTTGTTGTAGTCTGATATAAATACTAGATTGCCTTTTTAAATTATCACGCGTAATCATTGGGTAAGATACTCGATTAATCAACTTTTGCTGGATCATAACATGGACATAACGTTTAGCGATTTCATATA